>NC_089839.1:90313751-90613751 GCF_035609145.1 Eleutherodactylus coqui | reverse complement strand
ACCGTAACTGGGGCATCCATAGGAGACGAAATTACAGAGAAGAACAGCCCCCATAGTAACATTAGTCACTGGCAAAGCTCTCTGGATCTGCAAAGACCCAGCAGCTCAACCATGCCAGGGGTCGCCGGTCATCACATAATCCAACAGAGGAAAAGACATTGCCGTGTCCTCTATTCTCTACATAGCGCTGGAACAGAGAAGTCAGAAGTGCTTAAACACCGCTTCGGTCTCCTCCTCGGGGTCCTTCGCTGTCTTTGGCAGCTGAGCACCCAAACTGTTCCTGCTAGATTGCAGGAGCTTTAAACCCACATTGTATATTTACAATGACGCAGGTGTAAAGTCCAAGGCCAAGCACTATATCTGTCTATCCATTATATATAGCTACGTCCTTACTGGGTTCAAATCTGACACAGACACACATTGGATGTGGCTTTTTTTTTCTGGCATTTCTCCTGTTTCTCCTTGTGACCAAGAAAAAAAATGCAAGTTTTAAAAGCTAAAAAATAAGAACATAAAAAGCCACTAAAATAGCTTGTAAAATACACTACGAAAATGCTTAAAATATGCGCCGTCTTGTACAAAAATTGTCTGTGCGAAGTCAGCCAACAATAGCATGTGTGGCATGTCTAGATATTTGCCTCATTATACCGGTATATGTGTCCTCCTCACTAGTTAGCATCGCATGCTGCCACATCAGTTCGGGACGCAAGTAAAGCTGCAACGTGTGAACACATCCTAAAGCTGTAGAGGCGAATGGTGGTCTACAGACACACTACACGCATCTATAGTAACGTGACACAAATTAATGTAGTCATCATCCCGCTCGTTAAGTCACCGGGCATTATTATGCTGCAATGCTCTGCAGGATTACAGAACAATCAAATAGCAAACTACTGGTGCTCTTATTGATAGGTTAAAGGGGTTGTCCCGCGCCGAAACGGGTTTTTTTTTTTTTCAACCCCCCCCCCCGTTCGCCGCGAGACAACCCCGATGCAGGGGTTAAAAAAGAACACCGGAGAGTGCTTACCTGAATCCCCGCGCTCCGGTGACTTCTTACTTACCTGATGAAGATGGCCGCAGGGATCTTCTCCCTCAGTGGACCGCAGGGCTTCTGTGCGGTCCATTGCCGATTCCAGCCTCCTGATTGGCTGGAATCGGCACGTGACGGGGCGGAGCTACACGGAGCCGGCATGCAGCACGAGCAGCCCCATTGAAAAAAGAAGAAGACCGGGACTGCGCAAGCACGGCTAATTTGGCCATTAGACGGCGAAAATTAGTCGGCTCCATGGGAACGAGGACGCTAGCAACGGAGCAGGTAAGTAAAAAACTTTTTATAACTTCTGTATGGCTCATAATTAATGCACAATGTATATTACAAAGTGCATTAATATGGCCATACAGAAGTGTATAGACCCACTTGCTGCCGCGGGACAACCCCTGGCTGTCTGAGCCAAAATGATATTATAAAATGGTATATAATAATGTGACATCTGGCCACCTCTCTAAAAATATCAGTGCCGATTCTGCTGACCAATGTCTGGTTTTATTTCAGGACTTCCTGTGGTTACATAACGGCTGTACTACAAAAGCCAAGATGCAGCCACATTAGAGATGTGTGATGTTACATGCCAATCTAATAACAGAGCGCAGAAAAGGACTACAAGTTTACATTTCTAGTTTATGATGAAAGTTTGGAATATTTCCACAACAGATCGAGACATCACACATTTCAGTCTTCATATTATACCATCCCCTGTCCGTATGATGCGGATGTGTGCTGGACTGGATCACAGCAAAGAATATTGGGATTTCTATTAAACAGCCAACTAAGAACTCATCTGGTTGGGAAAGTAATATTATTAAGGCCAGCTTCACCCGCGTGTAATCCATCTGTGTGCCGCCCACGTATGTCACAGACAACACACCGCCTCATAGACTATAGCGTGTCCATTAATGCGTGCGAGTTGTGTAAAAACATCGCAGCATGTCCTTTTCTGGTACGTATCACGGACCAAAATCAACATGCAATGTCCACTGCCCGTGGACGTGTTTCCGTGTGCCGACTGATACTAGTTACTCGCACATGACCGTGTGAATGCAGCCCAAGAAATACCAGACTATTGTGCTAAACACTCTTGTATAGATCCGTGCAAGAAATTGTGGTTTTTGTTTGTATTTATGTTTATTGAATTTTTATAAAGAAACAAGTACATAAGTTTACAATCATATTAGATCTTTTGTTACTAAATATTACATTATTTACAAAAAAACTGCATATTAGGCCCAATGCCCATGGACAGATTATCGCTGCAGAATTCACGGCCAGACACCTGCCGCGAGTTCTGCAGCAATGTTTATCCATAGACATGCTGTGGTAAACGATTCTCCCCTGTCCATGAGCAGAAAAATCAACTGCGATTTTCTGGTTGCGGGGGGAGAATCGCAGCAGGTTCTATTCTGGACAGAAAAAAAAACCCAAAAAAAAAAAGTGCATTGCAGTCAATGGAAGCCGCCCGCCCTGCGATACCTCCGCTGTGAGCACTGTGCAACTCCCGCGAGAATCCGTGTCACATGCTGCACTGCACATGCTCGCCGGGCAAGACACTCGCGGTGGATTCGGAAAAGGCGAGTATGGGGTCTCTGGTGGGTGCCAGATCTAATTATGCTGCGATACTTCACAGGCGGAATCCAACCCGGCCGTGGGCATGAGGCCTAAGGTGTATGTGAATGGCATGCTCATACGCAGCAAAATACCCCACGGCAAAATCAGCAGCTTCCCTGCAAAGGCAACAGAGCCAAAACCCCCAACACAGGCGAGGAAACCCGACCTAAACATATCCGCACACCCGACTATACCAGGCACTGAGAAACCCCCCCCCCCCCCCCCCCTCAACATCACCATTGCAGACACCCCAGCACTCATGGGCCCCAGTGAGCGCCGCTGGCCAGGCAATGAGGGAGTGGCATCAATTGACCAGCAACACTGCGCCCACTAGAGACCCCCAGACAGACATCAGAAGAAAGGCCATGCCAAACCAGGAGGCGAGGGGGAACGCTGCACCCACTGAAACCAGCCGACCCACTTGGACTATATTCATTGTTTGGCATTTTTTTTGTCCCCCCGCCCCCTTCTTTCTTCGGGATATTATTTTAAGTATTGTTTTAAATGGCTCTTTGTGTCACTTTTACATGAGTTACATTGTCAGGCTGGGAAGTTTCTACTTATTACACTTGTTCACCCAATACTCAGGCTGTTTAAGGAGGGACAAACATCAGCCGACGAAGGAGCATCAAAAGGCTCGCTGGTCGGTGGCACGTGTCCCCATGTAAACGGAGAAGTCAGTGACAGCTGTAGAGGGACAAATGATCGTCCCCATAGAGCAGATGATCTGCCCGTTCACATGGAGGGAAAGAGCACCAACCTACATGGTCAGTCATCAGCAAGGGTAAATAATTTGCCAATGTAAAAGGACCTTAAGGGACATTCAGCACAGAATGTAATTGTTCTGCGGGATGCAGCAGACTATTCCGCTACAAGAATCTGCACATCTAAATGTGTATTTTGATCCAGATTTTAAAAATTTTTAATTCTGCATCAAAATCCACATTAGCCATGCAGATTTTGGTGCAAAGTCTGCTGCGTTCTGTTGAACGATTCCACCCCATGTGAAGGGTCCCCAAGACGTCACGCATGTTTAGAAGAGACACGGAATGCTGTGAATATTATTGCTGCATCGTAAGGCTCTTGTCACATTTGCCCTCGGCTTGCTGGTTGTCCTGTCTCATCATGGGAGATAAAAATTGAAATGCTGGATCTATCCTCTGATGATAATAAATGGCGCTGGGTGAATGAGGTCTACTATATGGGGCCCTCTAGCATCTGGCCAGATAAAATAGCATAGCATGCTGCACTATTCTGTGAACGGAACCGGCGATGCAGATGTGAACAGACCATTACGGCGACACGTTTTTCCTGTGTCGGTAGAAGTCATCACGTATGCCGCGCTACAAGAGAGATTGGGTCCAGTTTCCATGCATCTTGCTCAGTATTATAACTAAAGCTTCCTTTACACAGGACAACTACTGGCTGACCATAGTCGTTGAGTGCAAACATGGCCCCCAACAGGGTGATAAGTCGCTACTTGTTTTATTTCAGCTCACCAGAAAAATAGTCGCAGGTTGATGAAAAGTTGCCCTCAATATACAATATCTTAACAAACAACTAATGAACAATCATCGCCCTGCGTAATAGCAAACGAGCGACGGTCGTATGAACACTTTTCTGAGCGATAGTTGTACAATGTGTGAATTATTACCATTACCTAAAAAGCAGATTGTTCCCGGCTTTTACTATGGTGATGCTGCTACATTGTAACTCCTGCAGGGGGGCAGCCAGGGATACAGGATGCCCAGCAGAGTATATACCCTCCAGCCCACCCGTACCGATGTGTCACACGCCATACCGTGTACCGGACGCCTCCTGTCACATTGTGTTGGGAGTGATCTCCAGGCCCTTTCTTACTACTACGTACATCCATTGCAACTTTTATATTTATATTGCAAAATTAGCAAGTAAAAGACACCAAATGCAGTCAGTTTACACACTAGAACTAGCTTTATAGCCTGCCCCATATTCCAGAGAAATCATGTGATATTTTTAACCCTTTAGTGACAGCCAATACACCTTTTTACAGATCTTATTAATGGGCTTTAAACCTGCATGTACATCTTTTTAAAGGCGGTGGCTGGGCTGACTACTGACAGCTAGGCTCCTGCTCCAACAGCTTGGAATGGAGAAACCTCAGATCCTAGCAGTTTAACCCCTTACATGTCACGATCAATAATAAAATGCAGCATGTAGGCAGATGACAGGGGAGGGGGATCCTTCTGTCACCCATCGGCACCCGCAATGCGATTGCAAGGTACCAATGGGTTCACATGGTAGCCAATAGTCTGACAAAGGTCTGCCATGTAACTCAGTTTATTAGGCTGCGACTCTCAGAGGAGTTAATAGGTTGCTGTCACAGTAGCATGTACTACATAAGTATTGCAGTGTACTACCGTAGCGATCGAACAACTAAAAAAAAATTAAAAAAAGTTTTAAAAAAAACAAAAACACTCAATAAAGTTTTATTGAAAGAAGAAAAAAAATATCCAGTTTAAGGGAAAAAAAAAATATAAATATAAAAGTTTTTCCTACAAAAAGCCTTTTTAAAATGAATAAAATGCTCCCCATTTTTTTTTAAACTTCATATTATTCATATTCGTAATGAGCCAATTAAAATATTTAATCGCGCGCAGTGAAGGCCATAAAAGCTATTTTTAAAAGCAAGAGAAGAATTGCTATTTTTCTTTTGCACGCCTTCCAAAAATATGCAATAAAAAGCAATCCAAAAAAAAAAAAAAAAACATGCCTCAAACTGGTACCCATAAAAACTACAAGTCCTTCTGCGTGAAACAAGCCCTCGCAGAGCTCCGCTGCTGGGAAAATAAAAATGTCCTGGGTCTCAGAATGCGGGGATACAGATTCACTTGTTTTTCTTTAAGAACCGTGTTGTAATTGTGCAAAAGTAGTAAACAAAAACCACTTCTATAAACTCGGTATCGCAGTAATCGCGCTGCTCAGATAAGAGAGCTATCATGTTCTTTTAATTGAATGGTGACGCTGTAAAAACAATGGCGGAATTTCTGTAGGGGTTCTATTTCCTCCCCAGAGCAAGAAACAAAGAAGAAGAAAAGAAAAAAAAGGTTACAGTAAAAAGTTATGCAAAACACAATATATGTACTCCACAGGGGTCAGAAAGAAAAATTACAACTTGTCCCAAAAATGTCATAAAACAACTCATATGGGTTTCGCAATGCAACGATGACAACCCCTTAGTCCTTAACGCACAAAGTAGACTGGCCACTAAAGGGTTAATAACATGCCGCACAGAACAGCAATGAAGCCTAGAATTGGCCATGCATGATGGTCCCTGAAGACGCACGGACCGGTACATGTTCACACCACACAGCTTACCTCCCGGCCGGCGGAGCCCCTGGCGCCGCTCTCTGCGGTAGAGTAGGGCTCTTCATGCTCCTCTGAGGTATAGTCCAGCTCCCCGTCCTCCTGGCCGCTCTTCAGTCTCTTGGGCTGACTCGCGGACTCGCCCTTTTCGTACTGCTCGGAGGATGAGGACGACGACATGACTGCGGCTCCGAATCGCCCACCGATACTGAAGTACTGTTGAAATACCAAATATGCGTCCCGCACTGACTGACGCTCCACTCACCTTCCATCCAACCGGGAGCGGGTCGGGGACTGGGTGGGGGCGGTATAAGGGGCGTGGCTATAGAGACGCTGTAAGGTGAGGACGCATGTATGTGTGACAAGCAGCCACGCGGGGCGCAGCTGGACCGCTGGTTGCCGTGGAGACGGCCTCTCTAGGTGGAATGGCGGTTGGATTCTGACAGGAACAGCTGATTGCTAGAGTTCTCTCTATAGGAGATGACTGGGAATTACCGCTTGCATTCTATTTAGACTTTTTTTTAAAATGTATTTCGTTTGCACTGGAGCGCGTCAGTTAATATAAACGTAGACATAGTGCTTTAGTTAATCTTTAAATAGTAAACATGGAAAAATGTGTTTTTTACTATACTTTCTGCGCGCACAAAAAAAACACGAACTGATGACCTCAGACATTGAAATGGCCAATTAGTTTAATGGCTTTCAGATGTTCTTTCTCTATGCAAACGCACAGGAAAATAGAGCGTGCTGTGGGAGGTTTTTACACAACAGAATTGCGCTTTCCCAATACACACGTATGAACACGTTGAAATCAGTGGGTTCTATTTTTGGCATATTGCGCACACAAATTTTTTGTGCACAAATGCGCTTGCATATACGTCCATGTGAATCCGGTCTTAGGCAGTTACAGACAGACGTATGCACAACCTCGCTTGCCAGTATGGAGCATAGTGGCGCATGAACATGTTTGTTTTCCCTCCGCCATTTATTCTCCGCACCATAGCAAATAGTAGCAAAAAGTAGTAGGAAGCTAGATCCTGCCTCATCTTTCCCGCACGTAGTCAATATTCCGTGCGGGAAGAATAGGGCAGGTCCTATATTTTCTCGGCAGTACAATAAACATGCGAGAATCCCGATAATGAAAACAAAGCCACTGAAATCAAATTGAAATCATATTGAAATCAGTGGTTTCGTTTTGTTACGTTATGTGGCCTTGATTATCACAACCGCATAACGGGACTAAACCACATTCGTCTGAATCTGCCCTAAGCCCTTAGGCCTCCTTCACACGAGCGATGTGGCTCCGCTGCAAGATCACATTACTGGTCCGTGCGATATCGCTGCGGTTTCTCGCAGTGATACCACGACTTTGTAGCACCACATGCAAGGATTTTCAGGGGAAGGGGGGAGAGAGGGCTTGAAATATAAGCCCTACCCCGAAAAAAAGCCGTAGCTGAAGAAAAAAATATGTATACATCACCCCTCCGGCGTTGTCCGTGGCTCCGCTGCAGCTTCTTCTCGGTCCCTGGCACTGTTACTCTGGTGCATGGTATCGTATTTGGGCCTTGCCACCTTTTCTATTAATGAATGCCCCTTTGTGGGATAAAGTGGAAAAAATTGTGTGAAAGGGTCTAAGGATGCCTGCACATTAGCGTTTTTCACGCGAATGTCAACAGGACTTTCTAATGTTAAAAACGCATTGCACAAAAACCGCAAAGCACAAACTTGCAATTTTTGTGTGATGCGATTTTAACATTAGAATGTCCCATTGACTTTTGCATTTAAAAAGCGCAGCAAAATCGCAGGGGGGAAAACGTGCAGGAAAAACACTAGTGTGCAGAGGCCCTAAAGCATATAGTAAAAGTGGCACAAAGCATGTCTGAGAGTTTTCTGTCGCAGTTTGCATCAGAAAACTGTTGAATTTTCAACAGTAAATAAGCTCCATTATCTTCTCATCCGATGCTCACCCTATGTGCTAAAGAAAGGGACAAAATAATTCTATACAAGTAAGGGCTCCCACCCACTTGCGTTAGCGCTTTGCGAGTTTTTAGCGCTGCGATAGAGCGCTAAAAATTTCTAGTTTAAAACAAATGAGTTGCAATGGTGCTATGCACATTTGCGATTTTTTTGCGCAGCGCGAGTGCGATTTTTTATCGATTGCGACTGCCCTATATTTGTGCAATGTCCGATTTTTCCCTCGCCCATGCAAGTCAATGGTTGGTGAAAAATCGCATCGCACATCGCAGAATCGCATGCGCGAATGTGTTACAATTCTTTTCTCTATAATTGAGTTTAAAGTGTCAAAAACGCTGCGATAAAAAAATCGCAGGACAGTAATATTACATAGAGCTTTGCGATGCGAGTTTAGTGGGGGAAAAATTGCAGCGCAATCGCACAAAAATCGCAAATTGTTCACTGCGATATCGCAGCGATTTTATAAACGCACTATCGCCCTCGCAAGTGAGTGGGAGCTCTAAAGGCGAGATTAACTGAGCATGTTCAACCAAAGCAAAGAACTACTGGAGGTTAACAGAGTGGGGATGGGAGGTTTGGAAGGATGAGAAATCAGAACTAGTGCATAAAAAATGAGTGTAATTGCAAAGATTAATGATTTTACATATAGATTAATTGCTTACAAACCCAATGATTACAGTAAACATCCCAGAAAAGTAATAAAATTAAAAACTGTCAACCTAAAACTCATGCATAACAGTACAGAAGAAGGCTGCCTGCAGACGGCCGTGTCGGATCCAGCTGCGAGAATTCTCAGAGCGGAGTCGGCGCCGGTGAGTGACGTTTCTGTGCAGGGCTCTGTGAGTCCCGCACAGAATTAGGCTGGGTTCACACAAGGCGGATTTGCCACGGTTTTGCCGCGGTTTTTCCTTTGCGGTTTTGTCGCAGAAGAACTGCTTCTGCGGCAAAACCGCTTCAAAGGTTAATTTGGGCTTGCGGATTTTCGTGCGGAAAAATTCGCAAGCGTTTTTTTCCGCAGCGCTTTTTACTTTTTGCCGCGTATTTGGTGCGGTTTTGGCTGCGTCCATAGAGGTCTATGGACAAAAAAGCGCTGCTGAAAAGACCAAAGAATGAACATGCTGCATCTTTTAAAACCGCGCCGCAGTTGCATTTCTGCACTGTGGCTGTGCGGAAAAAATCCGTCCTGTGAGAACAGCTTTTTGGCAAATCTCATTTGTGCTGCATTGCACTGCAAACGCAGCGGTTTTGCCGCAGTGCGGATATGCAACGGCAATCCACGGCAAATCCGCCCTGTGTGAACCCAGCCTTAGAGCATGCCGCGATTTGTTTTCTGCACGGGATTTCGCGCAGACAAACCGCATGCATCTGCATAGGATTGCGTATTGCAATGCAATCCTATGCAGGCATGTACGGGTGGAAATTCCCGCCACGGAATTTTCGCCCGTCTGCAGGCGGCGGAAGTGACGGTTTATTTTTCTTCAATAAGAGGTTTTTGTTCAAAGGGGGTAGGAGATCACTATAAGAAGTGATGGGGGAGCTTTGTGGTTTGGAGGTTGAGAAGGAAGCAGTTTGCTCATAAAAATATGACTGCTGCTTTGCAGCGTCATCTAAGACATAATCTACTCACCAATATGACTAAATTTGTTGAATTTTTTCAATCTTCATAAAGAATACCGGTTACCTTTTTGGGTATTGTTTCTGTGAACACTGGAAAGCATCCATATTTAAAGGGGTTTACTAATGTCTGCAAATAGGTTACTTCAATTGATCGATTCTGCGCTGTTACCGACCCACTTATTGCACTGTTTTCTCCTACGCCTCTGCAGCTTCTTTTTGGTAATGCTAGGTGAAGTTGTTTCTTCTTTAGGAACACAACCAAGTGACTCGGCTTAATGGCCTTTTTTCTGCAGGAGGAGTTGTATTTTCTTTAGACAACAGCAGGGTTCAAGCTGATGTCGCTATGAACCACCATCTTACCAAAAGTGTGAACTGAACTGCGTTACCATTGTTCTGTTGTGGACTACTGAGGTTCTTGTGACTGCAGAGACGGATCATGGCTGAAAGAAGTCTCCATGGTGGTCTGGATCCATATATAGAAGAAAAGATAAAGATAACATGTAAATTGCTACTGGATGTAACTATTGTAGTCACCTTTCACCGTGTAGAACCTGACGATTTCTTGACTGGCAATTTCATAACCACATTATTTACACCTATACTTCCATACATAGACCAGGGTTGTGCAAAAGTTTGACACATACTAAGCCAACCAATAAGTGTTAACTTAGACAAGAGTGTCTAAAGATGCACCAGATTTATCATCCAGCATGTGCCACATAGAAAAACTACATGCGAGAAAAAGAAGGCAAGGTCTTAGGAATATAGCACGACAATGACGCTAGTGAAAACAAAACCATTGAAATCAATTGTCGCGTTCTGTCACGTTTTGCAGCGTGATTTTCACGCCCGCAAAATGTTAAGTAAACACAGCCGTCTGAAAAAACCCTAATTAAGAAATACTAAAACACTCTAATGGTGCATTTAGACGGAACAATTATTATCGTTTACAAAATCATTCAAATGAACGAAAGTGAATGATAATCATTCAGTTT
Source organism: Eleutherodactylus coqui (assembly GCF_035609145.1). NCBI lineage: Eukaryota > Metazoa > Chordata > Amphibia > Anura > Eleutherodactylidae > Eleutherodactylus > Eleutherodactylus coqui. The sequence goes on along the minus strand of NC_089839.1, from coordinate 90,603,158 downwards.
AAACACGAGCAACAAATAAACGACGAAAAAGAATTGAGAGCTTCTCGTTCATCATTCAGTTTCAGCTGGTATAAAAGCCAGTACCAGCTTGGGTACTTGTCGGACAGTTTAAACATTGTGTTGGGACTCGAACCCGGAACCTCTTGCACTCCAGCTGGCAGCTGTCTCCGTTGAGTCATTCAGGACTCTGGACAAGTTCTCCTTTATACCTTGACCTTGTTTCCAGATACTACTATCCATCTCCTGTTCTAGTTCCACCTGCTCTTGTTTAAGACTCACTAAAAAGACTGGTCCTGCCATTCCTTCTGTGTGTGATTATTCTCCTCCACAGCATTGATTACCTTGAGTTCTGCCTGCTCCTCTGCTATTGCTACAATACTTCCTGATTCCGACTTCTGGCTTCCCTTCTGACTGCGCTACCCGCCTCATCCATCTGTACTGCAAACAGAGACCTCTGGTTGCTGATTCCTGGCTCTTCCCTGACCACACTCCAGACCTGCGGCTTTGATACCTCCGTCTCCAACCCAGTGCCTAAAAACCGCTACACACTGATCGTTCAGTCGGAAGGAGTATCATCACTCCTTAAAGAGAGCACCTAGAAGGTGAGTAAGGAGACTTAAGGCCCATTTAGATACAACGATTATCGCTCAAAATTCACTCAAAAGCAATTGTTTGAGCGACAATCGTTGTGTGCATTTACATGCTCCGGGAACATCTGTATTCTCGCTTTGAGTGGGGTATGCAGAACACAGTTGGAGCGCTGCTTTCTGCATACTCCTGGTTTGTTCTCTGAGTGGGATACCAGCTGATACAATAGTATCAACGTTATCCCACTGAGAACTCAGTGCGCAGCACTCATAAGGCTGAAAGTTAGCAATGAGCGAATAGTGCATGAACAGTGCACGATGGCCAAGCGTTTAGACACAACGACTCTTTTGAGCGATAATCGTTGAGTCTAAATGGGGTATTGGAAGGCCATGCATACTCCTATGGGAAAGATATGCAAATACAAAAAAATAGAACAATACCTCTACAGTGCCACCTATTGAATGGCAGCAATTCTGCAAATCAATGACCGACCCTTTATACAGATCTTTAGAACTATGACTGTTCCATCTTCCTTATTTACAAAGGAATGTGAAACACTAAATGATAAGTGAACAAAACATGCATGATTCTCCTTGAGAATCATGCTATCTAAACAGGCTGCCCGAGCGCGAACGAGTAATGCAATGCAGTTCTGTTACAAAAACGCATTGCATCCAAGGGGAATTCACATGTTGGTGAGCACGATATCGGGCCATGATTCACGGCCCAATACCGTGCTTGCCTGTTAGCCTACTGCACAAATGTAGAAATGTTCCACTGCAAACATCACAAGTTCTAAACAGATATCAGGAACTTGGAGGAGCAGGTAGCTAATGTCAGAACAAACATATGAGGAATAGAATAGTTTCTTAATCCGTGTTATTGACCGCTAGCATCATTTTTTTTAACACTAATCATTCCGTGTAAAACCCCTTTTACGCACAAATGTGCAAATGCTTCACTGCAAACACCACAGGTTCTGTACAGATAAGAGGAACTTGGAGGAGCAGGTGACTAATGCAACAATAAACATATGAGGAATAGAATAGTTTCCTAATCCATGTTTTTGACCACTAGCATCATTTCCTCACATTTGTGGCGTGATGTTCCTACATTTTTAGCTGTAGATAAAAATACTTTCAAACAGATAATCCTGTGCTACAAAACTGAGCACAGTCTGAGAATTATCATACAAGTATATCAATAACCTCTAATGTTGAGAAATGTACTTTTAAACAGTGAGATGTTGTGGGATTCTAGAGGTTAATAACTGGCTATGTCAATGGTGCCCTTAGCAAAGATATGGATTCCTAGACCCTGAAGTGAATTACCTATATGATGGACTCCTTACTAGAGAGGGATTACACCTTATAAAAACAGGTAAGCAAATATTTGGTGGGCGCCTTACTTTACTCATCAGGAGAGCTTTAAACTAGAACAATATGGGAAGGGAAGTGAAAGACCAGGCAAAAATATACAGTTAATGAATACATTTGAGAACCTTGCTATTAGAAGTGGAATGAAAGAACAAAGACAAACAATTCAGAAGGAAAGTAGAGGAGCAAGAGACACTGATCACAAACTAAAATGTCTTTACATAAATGCACAGAGCATGGGAAACAAGCAAGGAGAATTGGAGCTCGTAACACAAAAAGAGAAATATAATGTCATAGGCATCATAAAAACTTAGTGCGTTAATACACATGATTGGAAGACAAGGCTTGAAGGATACAACTGATTTATAAGTAACAGACTATAAAAGAGGAGGGAGTATTGCATTGTACATTAGGAAAGCATATATCTCCACAGAGATTCAAGCTTCAGAGCATGGGAGTTCTGTAGAAACTGTTTGGGTAAGAAAACAAGGAGAGAACAACAGAAAGGACACCATTGTAGGCATTTACTGTAGGCCACCTGGACAAGCAGAAGATATGGATGAACTTTCTACATCAGATGGCCAAGTTCTCAAAAAAGTACGACATAGTGATCATGGGAGGTTTTAACTATACAGATATTAGTTGGGAATCTCTCACAGGCAACAAATTCTTATCCGCTATTACTGACAACTTTATCTTCCAAAAGGTAGAAGAGAAAACAAGGGGATCTATAATCTTGGACCTAATTCTTGCCAACATGGAGGAAATAGTTGATAAGGGTGCTGAGACCTCAGGAGAAGCAGTGATCATGCCATTATTGAATATTGGATAACAAGGGGAAGAAACCTGAAAAGACGCAATTGTCGTGGTTGAATTTCAGAAAGGCAGATTTTAATGAACTCAGAAAGAGGGTAGGAAGGATCCAATGGATGGATGTTCTTAAGGACAGCAATGTCAATGAAGGATGGGAAATACTGCAAAATGAGATTCTCAAAGCACAATCGTTAACAGTCCCTAAAAAAAGGGACTTAAACACATGACAAAAAGGAAAAAAAAATATGTTTATCAAATGGAGGCATATCTAGAGAAGAATATAATGCAGTCTGCAGTTATTGTAGGGCAAGTGTCAGAAAAGCTAAATCTAATAATATATTGAGTTTACAAGAGCGGCCAAAAGCAATAACACAGGATACTATAGGATGTTTACAGGATGAAAATGGTGAATTGGTTAAAAATTATGTTGAGTGGGCCGAACTTTAAAATTGCTATTTTGTATTTGTTTTCTCTTAGAAAGTAGATGATCTTCCCTGTGCTATTGAATGAATAAAAGAATGCAGGCTATCTATAAACAGAGATATGGTGAGGGAACACTTAGCTAACTTACATTAATTCAAGTCTACAGGTCCAGATGAATTACATCCTAGGATACTGAAGGAAGCAGCAGAGGTAATTGCTGAATCACTTGCCATAATCTTTGAAAATGCCTGGAGAACAAGAGAAGTCCCAGAAAATTGGAAAAGGGCAAATGTTGTCCGTATCTTCAAAAAAGGGAAGAAGGTGGACCCAGGAAACTACAGGTCTGTGAGCCTGACTTCTATATCTGGAAAGATCTTTGAACAAATTATTAAACAGCATGTATGCAAGTGCATGGATAAAATGGAGTGATTAACCAGAGACAGCATGGGTTTATGACAAACAAGTTATGCCAGACTAATCTAATTTCCTTCTATGACAGAATCACTGACTGGGTTGATCAGGAAAATTCAGTAGATATAGTATATCTTGACATTAGTAAAGCATTTGACAAAGTATCTCATACCATCCTTAATGAAAAGATAACCAAATATGGGATTGACAAGGCAATTATTATAGGTGGATTCAGAACTGCTTGAGTGATTGTACTCAAAGTTGTCATAAATGGCTGCACATCCAAGTGGAAGAATGTCTCAAGTAGGGTACCACAAGGCTCTGTCCTGGGCCCAGTGTTCAACATTTTTATAAATGATCTAAAGGAGGGAATTGATGGGAAACCGATCAAGTTTGTTGACGACACAAAGCTGGGAGGGATAACTAACACTAAAAGAGAGAGAGAGGATTCAAAAAGATCTGGACAAACTTAAAGGGGTTGTCTCGCGAAAGCAAGTGGGGTTAAGCACTTCTGTATGGCCATATAAATGCACTTTGTAATATACATCGTGCATTAAATATGAGCCATACAGAAGTTATTCACTTACCTTCCCTGCGCTGGCGTCCCCGTCTCCATGGCTCCGTCTAACTTCAGCGTCTAATCGCCCGATTAGACGCGCTTGCGCAGAAGGGTCTTCTGCCTTCGGCTCGGTCTGGCACGAGCCGCATTCTGGCTCCGCCCCCTTCTACGCATCATCGCGTAGCTCCGCCCTGTCACGTGTGCCGATTCCAGCCAATCAGGAGGCTGGAATCGGCACATGTGACGGGGCGGAGCTACGCGATGACGCGTAGAAGGGGGCGGAGCCAGGACGCCGCTGCTGCCGGGCAGACCCGAAGGCAGAAGGCCCTTCTGCGCAAGCGCGTCTAATCGGGCGATTAGACGCTGAAGTTAGACGGAGCCATGGAGACGGGGACGCCAGCGCACGGAAGGTAAGTGAATAACTTCTGTATGGCTCATATTTAATGCACGATGTATATTACAAAGTGCATTAATATGGCCATACAGAAGTGCTTAACCCCACTTGCTTTCGTGAGACAACCCCTTTAAACAGTAGGTAGCGACTAACAGAATGGTATTTCAAGGGGTTGTCCCGCGCCGAAACGGGTTTTTTTTTTTTTCAACCCCCCCCCCCGTTCGGCGCGAGACAACCCCGATGCAGGGACCTAAAGAAAGCTTACCGGAGCGCTTACCTGAATCCCCGCGCTCCGGTGACTTCTATACTTACCGGTGAAGATGGCCGCCGGGATCCTCTTCTTCCGTGGACCGCAGCTCTTCTGTGCGGTCCATTGCCGATTCCAGCCTCCTGATTGGCTGGAATCGGCACGTGACGGGGCGGAGCTACACGGAGCCGGCATCCTGCACGAGAGGCTCCATTGAAGAAAGCAGAAGACCCGGACTGCGCAAGCGCGGCTAATTTGGCCATTAGAGGCCGAAAATTAGTCCGAAACCATGGAGACGAGGACGCCAGCAACGGAGCAGGTAAGTATAAAACTTTTTATAACTTCTGTATGGCTCATAATTAATGCACAATGTATATTACAAAGTGCATTAATATGGCCATACAGAAGTGTATAGACCTACTTCCTGCCGCGGGACAACCCCTTTAACAAGGAGAAATGCAATGTCCTACATCTGGGCAAGAAAAATAAAAAACAGCACACACAGAATGAGAGGAATTGGGCTAAGCAGCAGAACATGTGAAAAAGACTTGGGTATACTAATAACAGTCAACAATGTGCTGCAGCAGCAAGAAAAGGCAAACACAATTCTGGGATGTATAAAGAGAAGCATAGAGTCTGGATCACGTGAGGACATTATTCCCTTCTACTCTTCCTTGGTCAGACCTCATCTGGAATACTGTGTCCAGTTCTGGGCACCCCACTTTAAATAAGACATCAACAAACTGGAGCAGTTCAGAGAAGAGTTTCCCAAGATGGTGAGTGGTTTGCAAACCATGTCCTATGAGGAACGGTTAAAGGATCTGGGAATGTTTAGCTTGCAAAAAAGAAGGCTGAGAGGAGACTTAATAGCTCTCTACAAATATCTGAAGGGCTGTAACACTCGGAGAGATTCTCATTTGCAGAAGGAAAGACTAGAAGCAGTGGGATAAAACTGAAAGGCCGGAGATACAGATTAGATATTAGAAAAAAAAAATTATGACAGTGAGGGTGATCAATGAGTGGAACAGGTTGCCACAGGAGGTGATGTGTACTCCTTTAATGGAAGTCTGAGTAGGGGGTTGGACCAGATGACCCTGAAGGTTCCTTCCAACTCTACCATTCTATGATTCTGTATTCAAGATAGGTCATCCATATCAGTTTGTTAAGAGTGAGTTACTTGGGACACCCACTGATTAGTTGATTGAAGAGGCCATGATGCTGGGGTGAGTAACATCACATTCATCTGTCTAAGGAATGATGGGTTAATAAACCAGCATTGCATTCACCCAAAAATCGCTTGAGTTTTCAACACATTCATCAGAACGATTGCTGACATCCTCCTCCTTGACTTCCACACATTTATATACAAATATATGTAAACGAGTTGACCTCAAAGGGCACCTTTACATGAGCACCATTAATGCTCATATATGAGCTCTAATTGCCAGGCTGCACCTGCACTTGCAAGTGCAGTCCAGCAACTATCTGAAAAACATATGAGAGTTATAGTTTTTTATCAGCTAAAGAGTTACAGGTTCGAGACCAGGACTATTCAAACTATCTCCAGAAGTAAGTTTCCTGTTGTCACCTTGATTTTTTTTTGTCTATCTCAGGAACTTTAATGTGCTAGCATGTCCTTTGTGATTATCATCTGCTACCTGTTTGCTATAGATTGAAAACTCCTTCCATACCTGCATAAGCAGAACTCTGTGATGTAATCATCAAAGTCTACACTGAAAAACAAGTTGGCTGAATCCTCCCCGGAGCTTTATAGAATTATAGCCTATTTACCGGAAACCAAGTTTTGAAATGAGCAATGAAACAATATCACAATAATTGTACTTTCAAAAATGACGATCGAAAGACAAAAATTATACAGGAAAATACACAAATATAGTAAACGAAAGACGTTTTTCCCTGCAAGCCTTTAACTCCCACATAACTACATTTTACTACCTTTACTTAAAGGGGTTTTGTTATAAAAAAAAAAAAATCTATACTCGCTTATTCCTCCCCCTGTAAGTCTCCTTAGCACATCTTCTCCTGGCTAAGCTGATGCAGTGCCCCAGGGTCACCTCACTGCACAGTGGCTGGCTTGTTATGAAGGCTGCATTCCTCACATTCCTTCCAGCTGGGTCAGTGAAGGTCATGTCCCTGTGCTGTAGCATTCACTGCCTAGGAAGGAATTCTAATCTATTTCAGAGACAGCTCGCATGAGCAATCTCTGAAGTAGATGGGAACTCCCCCTGCTGGCCTGTGAGCTGTGACTTAAGGTACATTGGTTGGCCAGAAGACTGTCAACCAATGTACCTAACCTTACAGGAAGGAGAAGAATCAGACAGCTGGAGGTGAATTGACCCTCCGGGACTGCAGGAGACAGAAGATGGGTGAGGTGAAGATCTGGTAAGGAGACTGACAGGCGAAGAATAGCAAGTATCCACACAGAGAGCAATATGCCACACAGCTCTGCTACATGCACATCATACACACACAGCTCTGGTGCATGTACATACATACAGCTTTGCTACATACATTCTTCATTCTATACAACAGGGATCACAAGCAGCACAGCACTCGGGATGAAGGACCTGTGATGACATCACCGTCATGCTTTGCCCCTGATCACATGATGAGGATGTATCACAGGTCCTTCATCCCGAGTTAAAGCTCCGCCGCCTGATCACATGACAGTGACATCACAGGTCCTTCATCCTGAGTGAGTTACACGCTCCGCCCCTGATCACATGATGGTGATGTCATCACATGTCCTTCATCCCTATGCAGATTACGGGCGGACTACATTCCCTACAAACCCCATGCGGTCTCAGTTGCTATAGAATAGTAACGAACACCTTTCCGGACAGCAGCCATGTGCTTACAGGACCTGTGATTACGTCAGCGTCATGTCATCAGGGGCAGAGCATGTAACTCACTGGAGATGAAGAACCTGTCGTGATGTCATTGTCATGTGATCAGGGACAGAGCGTGTAACTCACTCATGGACGGACAGGTGGAAAAAACTAATCCAGAAATGACTGATTCATGAAGATGCCTCACAATGTCTAGAATAAAAGAGCTACAGTGCCCTGAGTTTCCTACTTTTGATGTCTACATGACTGACTTTTATGTCTAATCCTGACTGTTGTGTGATCATGCTTTTTTAGCTCTGGAATTCTGGACAGGTGTGCACACCACTGGCCATGGATTTCTGAAGAGTGAGGGTGAAATGAATTGAAATGAATGGGCAGCGTTAGCAGCACTGTTGAAAGTGCGGCACAACTTGGTGCTGCGCTTTGGGTAGTGCTAAACGCAGTGCTAGCTGCGCTATCAAAAAAAAGTTATACTCAGAAATGCTGACACTGTCTGGTCCGCTGCTTTCCGGGGCTCCGGGCATTTGTCAGAGTATCTTTTGCTAGGGACGGCAGAGCATAGCATTACACACAAAGCACATGACACGCACAGCTCTGCTGCATGCTGATTCACACACATCACACACAGCTCTGATTTACACACATGATACACACAGCTCTACTACATCCATCCTGATTCAGACACGATACACACAGCTCTGCTACATACTGATTTACACACATAGCCCTGCTACAGTGATGATCCCCTGGTCCTGTGATTCCTGACTCCACCCACACAGGTGATCACATGACGGTGATGTCATCACAGGTCTTGGTAGGAGCTGTCAGTTTATCCAGTATACAGTACTTTCTACCAAACTGCACAATGGCTCCTCACACAACATTGACGTCACCGCAGGTCCTTCAGCCCACTGGATCTCTGAGGTGGCAGTAGGTCAGTGTCTTCTGTCAGGACTGAGCGGAGTTGTGTCAGAGATAATGACAGCTTAGTTGTATTCTCATTTTGATCTTCTTGTCCTCCCCTTTTCAAGAGCCCTAACTGTGTTGTTCTTCTGTCCGCAAGGCTCTTTGTATTATATATGTTGTAGGACCTTCAATGACATCACCGGGAGGCAAAGCAATGACGTCACCAGGGGCGAAGCATCAGAAGCACTCACATACTAACTGACAAGTTGTCGTTAGTAGTTTGATATGTACAGCTGGTATGAGTTATACGTCCTGTATATACTGATATGGACCATACTGGTGTACTCTGACCCAGGTTATCACTGGGCCAGAGTACACCACCATGGTCCAAACCAATAAATTCAATAACACCCGCGAACAGGCAACCTTAGAGTTATACATCCTGATATCCTTATATACAGGAAGTATATCTCTAAGGCTGCCTGTCCACGGGCGTTATTGAATTGCGTTCCCTGTGGCAATATTCCGGCCACGGGGAACGCAATGCACACTTTTCATAGCGCTGCTATGGAAAGCCCGCCCCCTTGTCCACGAGCAGAGAATCATTGCGATTCTCCGCGGTCAGCCTGTCAAATAGGCTGACAGCGGAGATAAAGCGGTGCATACAGCACTTTTTCTTTCAGTATTTTCACTGAATCTTCGACCGGAGGTTCCAACACAGATGTGAAACTGGCCTTAAACTAGCATGGTTGATATCAATGTATATAGTGATATGTACCATGCTGGTATACCCTGGGCATTTCCTGTATATGATTGCACACTTTACACACAATTAAAAAACGCATGAAAAACCTGCATGCAGTATTTAAAAAAATGCATGTATTGTTTAAATTTGCATGCAGATTTTAATAAGGTATGCTGTTTTTCAATGCGATTTTAATTGTAGTTTAAAAATGCAACAAAAAACATGAACACAGCCTAAGGGCTTATTCAGACGATCATATATCGGCCGGGTTTTCATGCCGGCCGATATACGGCATCTCTCTCTGCAGGGGGAGGAGGCTGGAAGAGTCGGGAGCAGTGCACTGAGCACCCGCCCCCTCTCCGCCCCTCACCACTATTTGCAATGGGAGGGGGTGGAGCTAAGTCAGGAAATTCAGCTCCGCCCCAGACTCTCCCACTGCAAATAGTGGCGAGGGACCGAAGCTCAGTGCACTGCTCCTGGGTCTTCCAGCCTCCTTCCCCTGCAGAGAGGGAGACCTATATCGTCAGGGCGTGAAAACCTGGCCGATATATGGTCATCTGAAGCCACTCTAAAGGCTAATGTATACGGGCGTTTTTTCACTATGTGATATGCAGTAAATGGAGGCAATGAAAGTCAATGGACTTTCATACTTCCATGCACACCAGTGTGTGAACACAGGGTTTACATACGACAGATAAAAATAATTCGCAGCATGCATCCAAGATAGGATGTGTCATGATTTGTTTCCCGCAACGTGGTGCCATGCAATGCGGGAAAACATCGCTCATATATACAGGGTTCATATTCTTGCGAGATTTGTGCGTCTCGCAACGCACAAGGTTTGCACAGTTTTTTCGGCCTAAGGGGCTACAAACACATTTTCATGTAGACCAGGAAATGAGCCATATTTGGAAAGCTTATACTAAGTGGCAGATCATTTATTGAAATTCATGTTGCAGCTGTATGCAGTACGGTTTCAGTATGGGTACAGGTACAGATAGAGGAGAGGGGGAGCCAGCTGAACTTTTGCACCTGGGCTCCTGAGCCTCTAGTTATGCCCCTGACAAACTGTCTATCTCTCTGCCACTTCCTCCCAAGTAAAGCTGGGTTCACATAGTATTTCTGAAAACAGCATCCAGTTATAAACTCTGTGTGAACCCAATCTAACTCATAACATAGATCAGTGGCAGAATAAATAACATTCAGTGACTTATAGTTGATTACTTCTCTAATTGATCTCTTTTCTTTTCTCCATTTGGCCCAGACCATGATGACAGCTGCCTCTGCCACCACTCTTTTTTTGTGTGGCCCATACACATAATAGCTGAATACACTGTGCCCCCTAAATGTAATAGCTAAATGCACCGTGCCTCCCAAATACAATAGCTCCACATAATACCCGGCAGGTGACCTCGCGTAACTGTCATTTCTTGAATTCTTCTATACTGCGAAAGGTCTGGCCGGCACGCCAACGGACATGCACGGTATAGATTTTCTCGCACAGTCATTGGCCAATGACGTGAGTCCCGCCACCCTCATGCCATGTTAATTGCGGAACGGACGCAGGTCGGACAGCTTCTATTGACTTCTATGGAAGCCGTCCATGTGGACACTGCACAAAAATAGAGCATGCCACAATTTTTTCCTCCGTGAGCTGAAAATCACAATTGATTTCCGCTCCTGTGCAGGATGAAGCGCTTTTCCATGGTATGCTATGGACGGTATTTGCTGTGTAACCTGCAGGTGGATGCCTGCTCTGGATTCCACAATGCAAATATGCCCGTGTGCAGGTGATCTATAAGAGCTTCCCATATTGTGTCCCCTGGTTAAAATAGTGCTAGACACTGTTCTCTCTAAACATAATAGCTCCACGCACTGTATAGAAATAACATGATAACTTTCTTATCAGTGCTATTACTGCAATACCAAGTTTATATAGATTTTTTTACTACTTTTGCACAATAGAAACAACATTTTTAAAGAAAAACAATAAAATCTGCATGACCGCATTCTAAGGGCTTATTGACATGAGCGTATATCGAGCGGCTGTGAAAACGAACGGCCGATATATGCTACCATGTGATGCACGGGGTGGCGTATATGCCATCATGCTGTCTTCTCCTTCCCTCCCTCTCAACGGCTCTCTGCAAGGGGAGGAGGCGGGACGGGGCGGGAGCTAGTGTGCCAATCTCCCACCCCTCTCCTCTGTTTGCAATGGGAGTAGCGAGACGAGGGCAAGGCTTAGATCTGCCCCTCCTCCCATTGCAAACAGTGGCAAGGGCAGAGAGGAGAAGAGAAGGGGGACAGAGTTTAGTAGTCACACTGCTAAACTCCCTCCCACCTCCCTTCTCCTGCAGCTGTCATTGGCTCCCATGGGAGTCAATGCAGCTGCCAACGATGAAACAGCACCCGACCAGGCTCTTTTACGCTGCGGAGATACGCCCCTGTACACTGATGCGTTGTAAACCAATGCATCAGAGGGGCAGCGTATATCGGCCGGGCGTGAAAACCCGGCCGATATACTCCTGTGTGCATAAGCCCTAAGACCCAGAACATCTTTATTTTCTGGGCATTGGAGTGCTGTGACAGCTTGTTTTTTGTGGGAAGAGTTGTCGTTTTTATTGGTACCATTTTGAGGTACATATGACTTTTGGATTGCTTTCTATTGTGTTTTTTGGTAGGGGAACAAAAGAAAAATAGCAATTCTGACATTAGTTTTTGCAATTATTTTTAAGGTGTTTACCATATGGGATAATTAACAAAATATTTCAATTGTCTGGGCCATTACTAACGTAGTAATACCTATTACGCTATGCTTTTTAAAATTTTTCTCTGGTATTTTATCTATTTAAAGGGCTTGTCCCGCGCCGAAACGGGTTTTTTTTTTTTTCAACCCCCCCCCCCCCCCCCCCCGTTCGGCGCGAGACAACCCCGATGCAGGGACGTACAGAAAGCTTACCGGAGCGCTTACCTTAATCCCCGCGCTCCGGTGACTTCTATACTTACCTGTGAAGATGGCCGCCGGAATCCTCTTCTTCCGTGGACCGCAGCTCTTCTGTGCGGTCCATTGCCGATTCCAGCCTCCTGATTGGCTGGAATCGGCACGTGACGGGGCGGAGCTACACGGAGCCGGCATCCTGCACGAAAGGCTCCATAGAAGAAAGCAGAAGACCCGGACTGCGCAAGCGCGGCTAATTTGGCCATCGGAGGGCGAAAATTAGTCGGCACCATGGAGACGAGGACGCTAGCAACGGAGCAGGTAAGTAAAAAACTTTTTATAACTTCTGTATGGCTCATAATTAATGCACAATGTATATTACAAAGTGCATTAATATGGCCATACAGAAGTGTATAGACCCACTTGCTGCCGCGGGACAACCCCTTTAATGCTAATTTCACACAGGCGATTGCAATGCTGGGTCGTGACACTCAGTCCAATACCGTGCTCGCCAAAATGCGATATCCCCATGGATGCAAGGTGTTTTTGTGTTAAAACTGCCTCGTATCACTTCAGGGAAATGGCGATCCTCCGCAGTGGAGGATTGTGGAGTGTCTCCCATTGTTTTCATTGGGGAAACCTCGCATCACATTACACTGCATGCACCAATACTGCCGCCGGCCCCATTGAATTCAAAGGGCAATACAAGGGCATGTCCAAAGATAGGACATGCCGTGGTGCGATGCGAAACAGGAAAACATTACTCATGTGTATGACCCTATTCAAAAGAAATGGGTTCATATTTGTTTGAGATTCTCTGCTGTGCAAAACTGGCCTAGAAAAGGTGTTTTGCTTTTAATCTGCATTTTTATTTTCTTAAATGAAACTTTATAGAATTTTTTTTTTCTATGTTACTTTTTAGTCCCATGGGCTGCATTCCCACGAACGTATATCGGCTCGGTTTTCACGCCGAGCCGATATACGTCGTCCTCCTCTGCAGGGGGGGGGGGGGGGGAGGATGGAAGAGCCAGGAGCAGGACCTGAGCTCCCGCCCCCTCTCTGCCTCCTCTGCGCCCCTCTGCGCTATTTGCAATAGGAAGAAGCGGGGCAGGGCGGGGCTAATTCTCGGAACGTAGCCCCACCCCTGTCCCACATCCTTTCATTGCAAATAGTGCAGAGAGGGGGTGGAGAGGAGGCGGGAGCTCAGTTTCTGCTCCTGGCTCTTCCATCCCTCCCCCCCTGCAGATGAGGACAATGTATATCGGCTCGGAGTGAAAACCGAGCTGATATACGTTCGTGTGAATGCAGCCTTAAGGAGACTTGAATATGTGATAGTTTGATCGCTAGGATAGTACACTGCATTACTTATGTAGCGCATCCTACTAACCCTATGGCTGCAGTATTTTAGACTCTGCAAGAGTCAGGGCCTAAGGTCCAATGTTCACGCGCTAACGATATTCTGCCGCCGGGGAGCATGGGAGAGAACTAACAGTTCTCTGCGGTGAGGCTATCTGACAGATGGTCTCACTGTAGAGAATCGCGGCAAATCGTAGCTCATGGACAGGGGGCAACACTATGGAAAGCATGCACTGCATTACCCGTGGCCGGATTATCGCCATGAGTAACGCAATGCAGGATCGTCTGTGGACAGGAGCCCTAATAAGCTGAGTTACCTGGCAGACATTGGAGGCCTTTGTCAGACTTCCTGCTGCCATGTTAACCCATTGAAACCCTGCAATCACACTGCGGGGTGCTGATGGGAAGCACCCCCTTCACATATCACCAGCGTAAATGCTGCATTTGTTATTGATTGTGGCATGTAAGGGGTTAAACTCCCAGGATCTAAGGTTTTCCCACATCTAGCGATTAGAGCAGGAGCCTGGCTGTCAGTAGTTAGCTAAACCACCGCTCTAAAAAGATGTATGTGCAAGTTAAAATCCTTTTAGCGAGATCAGTAAAAAGGCATATTGGCCGTCCCTAAGGGGTTAATCATGGAAATAATTCTAGCATCTTCTATTTATAACCAATTCCTGGATACAGCTAGGAAACATTGGTTATAGAGTAGTAGATGGGCTGCACTCTGCTCCTACAGAACGCCTCTGTGTCTGCTGAATAAAGTTTTGGCTTCCGTAGTGCGAGGATCTGCCGCCTCCTCCTCCGGCTGCACAATCACAGGAAGCAGTGACTGACACACTGTAACGCTGGAGACTTCTGCAGTCATTGTAAGGTGCCGTATCCCATGATTTCTACACCTCCTAACGGGCAGATCCTCACGCTTCTAGATGCTGGGTAGAATAAAGTAATGTTTGTGCAGCTAGATGCACAATGGCTGCACTGTGCAAGGATTATGTCATGAGAGCCCCCTTGTGATTTCTTACTGGAACCTCAACAACCGTTCTGTTTAGTGTGAGGCAAAATACAGTTGTATAAAGGGGAAAACAGATGTATCATAAAATAAGTTTTGGGTTTACATCTGCAGCAGGGGAAGAATCCCCATTACCGAACGGTTCCGTTGCTGGATGGAACCAAACCGCGGAATCCATTAGCTATAATGGGGCATGTTCCGGTATTTTCAGCCCGATCTGGGCAGAATCTCCAGACTACGGGTCCGATGCATATGTGAAACCGGCATAAGTCCTTGTATTTGATAAGCAGTGATACAATCACTAAGGTCTCATGTGAACGGGCGTATTTGATTTGCGGAACCCGCGATCGGCACCCAGGGTGAAGATCCGCAGTTCAAGCCGCCCATAGGAAAGCATGGAGCATCCGCACCTCCATGCACATGTGCGGATTTGCGTAGGAAAGAAATCGCAACATGCTCCATTTTACCGTGTATTCTGCACAGATGGGCTCAATTGATCTCTATGGAAGCATGCGATCCGCAATGCATCCATAATTCAATTGCGGATTTGTAGGCAGATACTTCTCTGGTAGCTTGGAGACCAAGCAGGGAGTTGGGAAGGAAGGGTAAGGCACTCACTTTGGGCTTGCGGTTGTTAGTTTTTTTTTCTTCGTGCGGATGATCCGCAGTGCATCCGCGTAGGGAAAAGGAAAAAAATACATCTATATAAAAACCGCATCCGTGATCACCAGCAAGCATTTAAAAATCATTTCTGCACTGACTCGCAGGTCTTCCCCTGTGGAAATCCACGTATGTCGGGGACATGAGGACTAAGGCCAGTGCCACACCAGCCTAAGCGCATTTACGAATGTATTTGCAAAATGGGTGTTGCATGTTTTACTGTACTTTTTGCACGTACGGAAAAAAAATGTGCAGCTCTGCTCCCGTTCATTAAAATGGGCAATTAATGTAATTATGCTTTTTCTCTACACTGCTCAGGAAAATAGAGCATGCTGTGCATTGTTTTTAAGCAAATTAAATGCATGTGCAAAATACGCTTATATGAACAAAGCCATTGAAGTCAATGGGTTCTATTCGCTGCGTATAGCGTGTGCAAATTTTGTGCACACAAAACGCTGCGCAAATACGTTCGTGTGAATTGCAATTTTTTGGCTTATTTCTTTCTGGGAAATGTTTATATATTTGTTTTAATGCAAAATGAATTGTGTTAGGGCTCATGTTCATTGACTTTTATTAACTCTACTCTCAGCGTATCATGCACACAGAATACGCAGTGAAAACATGGTCGCGGGCATGAGCCCTTAACCCCTTGAGTGGCACGCCCGGAAATTTTCCGGGAGGAGCTCCACTGCTCATGGCAACATAGCCCGGAAGATTTCCGGGCTATGTATCACTATGGGAGCTGCAGAGCACAATGCCACAAGCTGTGACAGTGTGCTCTGCCTGCACAGTCCCACACAGAGAACAAAGCAAGGGCTTTGAAAAACCAACAGAAGATATTGCCGACATCGGCAATCTCCTGCACTGGTTTGTTTACAGGTTGCCATAGAGACCATCGGCTTGTCAGAAGCAAGCCGATGGTCTCTGTGGCAGGGAGAGCTGGTTGTTAGCTGTCAGAGGACAGCTAGGTACCAGCTCTTACAGCAGAGATCAGAGAAAACCTCCGATCTCTGCTGTGTTAACCCCTTACATGCTGCAGTCTATGTGACTGCAGCATGTAAAAGGGCGGTCACTGCAGCATGTAAAGGGCTGTCACCATCAGACCCCTGGAATGTGATCAGGGGTCCTGATGGGTCCCTGTGGAAGTCCCCTAAAGGGACAAAAAAAATAAAAAATAAAAAAAAGTTAAAAAATTATAAAAAATAAAAAAATATATAAAATAAAAACACTTGTCTCCCTTTACTTTGTAAAAAAAAAATCAAAAATACAATCACACATGTGGTATCCATGCATCGTAATGACCCAGAGAAGGAAGTTAATGCATTATTTAACCCCTTAATGACATGGCCCCTTTTTTTCTTTTTTCCCCATTTCTTTTTTTCCTCCCCCCTGTTTAAAAAATCACAACTTGTCCCGCAAAAAACAAGCCCTCAGATGGCCATGTCAATGGAAAAATGAAAAAGTTATGGCTCTTGAGACGCAACTGCAAAATTAGTTGAAATTCAATGATTAGACCATTTTAAAAAACCTGCCCTGGTGGGCACGACAGGGTGGTAGGAAACCCGCCACTCAAGGGGTTAATGTAGGTAAAATGTGTACTTGTATTTGTACATGCGATTTTTCTCCTAAGTCATTGAGAAAAAGTCCACAAACGCTTCACATAGAGCAATCTGTGGTTGGCACGCTCTGCAAAGATGGGCAGGAGGCACGATAAAGACACAGAACAGCTTTGTGTGAGCAGACTTAGATTTTCGATTCAACTGTAAAGCAGGAGTGGTGTTATGAATGGTGCTGCCATAGGCAGGTGGAGGCACTGTGGTGCAGCAAAACAAAAACCTTTACTTTTGTACACATACAGAGCGCCCCAAAAATGTATACACTTCAATCCGAATTGAATTATTAATCAAGAAGTTCTCTTGTTAATTAATAATGATCATCGGAGATCAACTTTGTTAACACACTACTGTCCTCTTTCTGAGGGACTAGCTCAGTGTTAGGGTGGTTTCACACTTGCATTGGGGATTACACTTTCCTGCTCTGAAAGGGAAATCCCCATGGCCAAACAGTTCTCTGAACGGAACCAAATCACGCCGAACGGATCCAATTGACTGTAATGTGGTTCTTCCGCTTGCTACCCAGCTTTTGGACGGAAAAAAAAGTGCTGGCTGTCCGGTCATCAGTGGCTGTACTTTTGGTCACTAAAGTCATAATGACTGCTCTTACACCGGATTCACACGAATGTATTTGTATATTTGCGCAGACAATATGCAGAAAATACCCTGTTTCCCTGAAAATAAGACATACCCTGAAAATAAGACAGCATGATTTTCCAGAATTTTTGAGGATGCAAAATGATTTTTCAGGCTTTTTGAGGATGCTTGAAATATAAGCCCTACTGCAAAATTAACCCCTGCTAACAGTTAATTTAAAAAGTCAATTTAAATAGTGTCCAGGCAGCTATACATGTAAAAAAGTTAAACCTTTTTGAACAAAAATTAATATAAGACACTGTCTTATTTTTGGGGAAACACGGTAGAACCATGGATTTCAATGACTTTGCTCACATGCATTTGGCGTGCACCGTTTGGTCATGCAAAAACATATACAGGACGCTCTATTTTCTTGTGCACTTGGGCAAAGAGAGAGAACATTTTGAACTCCTGAAACTATTGGTCATTTCCATGGCTGTAATTGTGCACGACTTGCACGTGCAAAAAATGCAGTAAAATATGCCGATGCACAAGCTAGTATGTAATGCCGATTCCAAAAAAAAGCACGCTAATACGCTTATGCTTGTGTGAATCCGGCCTTACTGGTCCCATGCAGCCTTCACCATATTCTGAGGAACTACCAGCTTCACACTGCAGGGGGCGGTCCCCATAACACCCAGTAGGGGAATGTAGACCTACGGCAATCTGTGTCATAAAACGGTGCCCTTCGAGGTTTTCAGCTGAGGGCTATAGTTATTGAGAAAAAATGTTGATGCTAGAGTGGCCCTTTAACTTTACCCCAAGTATCATGTGACCACTGATTGCCTTCTGATAATAAACTTAATCTGTATTTAAATCGCACAACTATTTCATTGTGTAACTTCGGGGCACCTGGATGTTCAGAGGGGTATTACCAGCCTCTAATCTACAGTGATTAATATCTTCATTTTACTCTTTACCAGGCGAATGACATCCGTGACAAGAGATGTGTTCGGTAAACTGCCAGATGGCAGGACGGTGGAGAAGTTTCTTCTTGAGTCAAACTTCGTCAAGGTGCAGATCATATCCTTTGGCTGCATCATAACTTGTTTAGAAGCAAAAGACAGACATGGAAATTTCACAGATATTGTCCTCGGGTTTGATAATTTGGAAGGTACGTTTTTTATTTATTTTTCTTTATCAGCCTGGTTTTTCCTAGTTTGATATTACAATAATGCAATTACTATGTGGGTTTACTGCGGAGGTCTTGTTATATAATATATTATGGCAACGGTTGATTCTGCTGACACACGTCTAAAGCTGGCCATTAGAGATGAGCGAGCACGCTCGGATACAGCAGTTACTTGAGCAAGCATCGCTCTTCTCGAGTAACTGTTTACTGGTCCGAGTGGGGGTGAGCGGCGAGGGGTAGTGGGGGGGAGAGTGAAAGAGATCTCCCCCCCCCCCCCCCCCCCCACGAGCGCGCTCGGACCAGTAAGCAGTTACTCCAGAAGAGCGATGCCCGCTCGAGTAACTGCTGTATCCGAGCGTGCTCACTCATCTCTACTGGCCATACATTACAGTCTGCCTGTGGCATAAGCTTTGTAACTGTGGCCCATGTGTATGTACTGTATTTAAACAAGTGCAGGAAACTGTGCTCATCCCACTTACCTATACTCCCCATCAACCAAACTTCTTCCAAATCACACAACTCAAGTATCTGTCTTGTCCTCTACTCATATCATGTCTACCCTATACATATTACTCACCACAAATACCAATAGTCAGGACAAACTAGTACTATATGTACATCACTGCACCAAGATGAATTAAATAAATCCCTTATCTTTTACACAAGAGCAATCATCACTCAGTGAATGGAGGAGGAGTGGTTCGGGGATCGTTCCGGTCGCCTGTCTCCATTCACAATAAACAGGCAGTCGTTCATAGTTGAATGACTGCCTGTTTACAGAAGCTGATGTACCAGCAGACCAACAATGATTTTTAGGTCTGGATGAAAGTGATTTATCGCTAATCGTTCTTTCACCACACGTTTACACCTAGCAATTACCGTGCAGACTGCTTGACCTGCCGAGCAGTTTGCACGATAATCGCACCATGTAAAAGGGCCTTCTATATGAAGCTATAGAGATAAACTACACGCTTCTTTCGCAGATCTTGAGCATTCTTACTGCTTTTGGACAAACACTTCTTTCTTTCCATCAACAGCTCCATTAAGTGGTCTTTAGAGTAAAAAATAGGTTACAAATGTTTTCTGAGGTCTTAAACAGATGAGCGGGATTTTGTCCCATTTTGCGGTTGTGAAATTCACCGCCGTAAAATGGAATGAAACGAAACCATTGATTTCATTTTCACTAGTGGGATTTTTACGTGTTACTAATACTACGGGCGAGAAAATATTGAACTTACTCTTTCTTTCTCACACATAGTTTTCTCCACTATAGCGTGGAGTTTGAATTAAAAAAAACCCCAGATTCGTGCACTAATGTTCTCCTTAGCGGCGAGTATATTAGCGCATGCGCCCATCTGCTTAAGCCATAGAGCTGTATTGAGCTGTGATGACCTTCCCACAGACAATTCCACAGAATATGCAATATGTTGCAGGCATACAGGGGATTTTTCAATGCAAAGATAGAAATCCGTAGCAAATCTGCATATACGTTGAAGAGGAAGACTCTGCTATGTATAGTCTCAGCCATTCACACAGGCGTATTTTCTGCCTGTATTCAGTCTGTATACAGGCAGTAAAAAAATATGGACTCATTGATTTAAGTTGCTGTATTCAGACGTGCCTTTATGAGCATAAAAAAATTGCAGCATGTCCTATTTTAGTACATATCATGGCCCAAAATGACCCATGAAAGTCTATGGGAGTGTAAAAAAAAAAAAAGCTGTGAAAATGGATGTTCCATGTCATGTTGCCAGGAGACAGTGGAAAAAAGTGACATCAATTGGGCACCTTGAGTTTTTTTGTAGGCATGAAAAATGCAGTGAATACGGATGCAACATGTATTTTAAAAACGAGCATACTGACCCAAACTCACTGCATTATTGGAAATCCTCCCCCCACCCCCTCTGCACCCAACCCACTTAAAATGTGTAATATAGTGTCGTTTTTTACAAACTAACAGCTGGCTGTCTTCCATTGTGATCTGACCTTCACTGCTGAATACTTTGATGTGATTGGCCAAAGACAGAGACACAACATGAAGCTCCTGGGCCCCAATGCATATATCATTTCTCATTTATAATACTGATGTATTCTTATGTGGAAGAAGGGCTTTTGGGTCCCTTAGGCGTTACGTCGGCTAACTGTGCATCCCTACACCTACAGCTTTGGTTAGTGTTCTCAGGGAATGTATCTATGAGTTCCTATAAGCCTATAGATTTTTTCAGAAATAGGGTAAGAAAAAGTTTTTAAAAAAAATGGTGCATTTGGCCACTGAAGATATTAGGGCCATTCCCATCTGTGCTGGAGACTCCGTTCACCATGGAATCCCAGATGAAATAGAGCAACATGTTGCACTATTTTGTTCAGGAAGCTGGGCAGACCCCATTTATAGTCATTGAGGACCGTCTTTGCCATCTGGGTCCAGCATGTTCCATTTCTTTTTTTTTTTTATTCAAAGGATTGAGCCAAACAATGGAAGTCACATCAGAGATCGTAGCGCAAGTATGAATGAGGCCTTAAAACATCATTTAATTAAATACTCCCAAGAGAATATAATAATACAAAATGGTGACAGATACATTTTTTTATTTGTCACAAATCATTTAGTGCCACAAATTTATTTGTGACAAGAGAAAAATGCTAATTTAAAGTGCGTCATTACATTTTTGAAACCCTGTAGAAAAAACCTTGATCAGATTGTTTCCCAACGATTGGACTAAAAGAAAGGTGTGATGCTGGTTGTGTATAGTGATAACATCAGTTACATAGGAAGTGCAGCATAGATAGAACCAAGTGCTGAGCTTCTGAATATAGCAAAATCTGTATCTGTGTGGGCGTCAGACAATTCACAACGCTAGAGCATGAAAGTGTCAAAATACTAGAAGAGGTTCTGGTGTACTTGCTAGCATAAGAATGAACAATAAATCAGTAGTTTTGCCTTAGCTGCTCATTTCTTTTAAATAATATTGTACTTTTATTAAATGGAATGAAAAAAATGTTTATTTAAATGCACACTAACATCTCACACTGTATGCTCATCTAACAACCTATGTGTGCATCATCAGTCTTGTAATATACTTGCAGCACTTTTGCCATCCACTGCCTATTGTTATGCATTTGGCTTCTCTAGTAACAGGGACAGGGGGACACTGCTAGTTACAACTTGCAACAGAGGGGTGGGAATTCAGATACTGTCTGTCAGCTGCTTGGTGCAGTACTTTGCAAGGTGGCATGGGAAGTGTAGGAGAGAAGAATGGCTGGCCTAGGACACCTCCCACCTGCAAGTGGACTGCAAACTGCAGGGCAGCAGAAAAGAAGGAAAATCTACATGGAAACTGAATTGATAGAGCTCAAACAGCACCAAAGCAGCGGCTAATGTAGACCTGAGCTGCTTTTGAAAATTTTTGGAAAACTCGGCTACACTTAAAATATGATGTGATGATTTAAAAAGACTACAGTTTGTTGAGGTACTGACCTGTATCCATAACTACATGCTAAATAAACTGGACAGCAAAATTAGATTAGGAACCCAGAAGAACAAACTAAGAAACATCTGAAGCAAGGAATAGGAGCTTTGGCACCAGAGAGCCTTGGAAAGAGACACATTTAAAAATGTGAATTAGTACTGCACAGAATCGGACGGAAATGGGAGTTTAAATAGGGCACCGCATATACAGCATAGGAGATACAATGCACTTGTGACCGCAGAGATGGCACACTGGACAGGAAGACACCTAGAAGTAGCAATCAGCAAATCTGCAGTGTATCTAGAAATAAGAGGAAACACCCAAGTTGCTAAGATCTGTTTGAGCAATTAAACCTACTTTGCAATGCAGGAAGCGTTATTAACTTAGAAGTATAGTGTTATTATTAAACCTTTGCAATCCAATTTTGGATTCAGGGTTTTCTAGGGGAGGGGGAGTTATTTTTCTGCCATTATACAATGGTGCCATCTGCTGGCTAGAGCCAGTACTGCGGTATTTGACATGCTGGAGAGGCCCCGACAACAGAGCGGCCAGTAATATGCAGTAAGATTACCCTGCCGGACGTCTTCCAACATAGGAGCTGCACAGCTTTCAATCAGAATGTCTGAAGATGTCAAACAGTGGATTGGAAAGGGTTAAAGTTGTCACCTGACATTGTAAAGATGTATGTACAATAGAGGCAGACCATGTGGCTGCTCCGGCGTCCATGGAGAGAGGGGCCCAGTGATGTTTGGTCCCACCTGCTCTTCTACTGGGTGGCTGGAATCAGTGCAGGCCCTTCTTCTGCAGAGGAACTGAATTGCTCGAGAACAAGGGGGTTGGAAATTGTCTTAATGCATTAGTGACTGCCAATATACATTTTTTTAAGGCGCTCACTAATGGACTTTTACTGTACTTTTTGCATCAGCAAAGCATATGCATTTTCTGTGCAGCAAAAATATACACACCAATTGAAATGGCTAATTATTCTAATTAGTTCCAGATGTGTGTGTGTTCCTGCACAATTACGCAGTGTTTCACGCATCTCCTATTGTAATGGGCACGCATTTGCACATCCCCATTGATTTCTTTGGGGACTTTTGGTGCACACATAGGAAGGAAAATGGAGCATGCTGAGTTTGTTTTTCTTTTGCGTGACCAAAATGCACAGGAAAATCTGCACATTTGAATGAACTCATTGAAATCAATGACATCTATTATCTGTAGAGATGAGCGAGCGTACTCGGCCCCGCCCCTTTTTCGCCAGAGTACCGCGATTTTCGAGTACTTCTGTACTCGGGCGAAAAGATTCGGGGGGCGCCGTGGGTGAGTGGGGGGTTGCAGCGGGGAGTGGGGGGGGGGGGAGAGGGAGAGAGAGAGGGCTCCCCCCTGTTCCCCGCTGCTACCCCCCGCGCCGCCACGCCTCCCCCCGGCGCCCCCCGAATCTTTTCACCCGAGTACTGAAGTACTCGAAAATAGCGGTACTCGATCGAGTAATTACTCGAAACGAGTACGTTCGCTCATCTCTAATTATCTGCATATTGCCCACCTAACTAGTGATCCCAATGGCACATGTACCCCAAAATAGGGCCAATGAAAACTACAACTCTTCTTGCAAAAAAACAAGACCTCACATTGCTGTATTGGTGGAAAAATAAAAAAGCGATGAAAACTCAATTTTTTCTTTACAAAAATATGCAAAAGTTGGGGAAAAAAACTACATAAGTTTGTCGCCGTAAGAGTAGTGACACACAGAATTAAGTTAACATGTCATACTGCATGGTGAATGCTGCAAAACAAAAAAAAGTAAATGTATAAGTTTTTTTCAAGTAAAAATTAGGAGAAAAAAAACACTCAGAATCTTCATTTTGGGACAAAAACTAGTTGATTGTTCCAATGATGAATTACTTGAAGTGAATTCAATTATTCCGCACTTTATTACTTATCAATGATTGGGTGTCACAGGGGCATCCCATTGTTGTTGCAGACTCATGAAATTGATAGTTTGGATTTTGTTCAGCATGTGATATTTTTCAGGTTACTTAAACAAGCATCCCTACTTTGGAGCAGTGATTGGGCGAGTTGCAAATAGGATTGCCAATGGTAAATTTAGTATTGATGGGCAGGATTACCAATTGCCCATTAACAATGGGCCAAATAGCATTCATGGAGGACTCAAAGGCTTTGATAAGGTAAGGAATGTGCATAATATATATTTATACAGTGTACTGCATTCATATAGACTAGGGTACCCAAAATGACATTTAACGGATTGAATAGCTGCGATTGGTTCACCAAGCGCTGCAGTGATTGGCTAAGTCGCAGCACTCGAGAACCAGTCACAGCCAGCGCTTCCTGGAGGCGGGATTTTTGAACCGCCTTACCAGGAAACTGAAGACCACAAACAAGTGCTGCGGAACTGCCAGAGGAGAAGTGCGGCGGAGCGGACAGCGCCTCTTGGATAATGTGGGGTTTTTTTGGGTTTTTTTTTGTTTTTGTTTTTTGTTTTGTTTTTTTTCTGTTGCAGCTAGGGTTTATTTTAGGGACAAACAGTAGGACTTCCTACAGTAAACGTTGCATCACACCACACCAACACCGTGATTTCGTGCGATTCAAATCAAGGGAAGGCTCCATAGTGAAACATGGGCTACAAAACATCGGAAATCGCGGTTGTATAGAGCATGCCACGATTTTTTTCCCTTTGTGTTGCTGCCACAAAACACCCCTTATGTGAAGGAACCCATTGGAAAGCATGGGCTTCACATGCATGCGATTTGTAGCACTGTCTCATTCTGAGAAAATCACGCGATTTTGTCACCAGTGTGAAAGCGGCCTTATTGCTGCAGCATTAGGCCAGGCTTACACGAGCGTATTTGAATTGCGTAATATGCAGTGCATCATGGCAATTCATATACATTGATTTTCGCTGTTGCACTCATACTAGCATTCTTTTCATTGTGTAGAATACATAAGTAAAAGAATGCAGCATTCACTATTTTACCACTTAATCCACACAGTATAACCCTATTCTCTATGGTGCGTATAAAATGCTGTACATTGCATATGTGCAGCATTTATATGCATAATAGCGAAGCGAGAGGGCAGGGAATAAAAAAAAAAATGAAACCAAGAAGACTGCCCATTACAGCATGCGTAAGATACGTGAGTTACAGCTGATATAAGTTATACATCTCCTGTAAATGGTGATATAAACCGTGCTGGTATAACCTGGGTATCTTGTGTTTATAATTATATATGTACAACTGGTATAAGTTATTCATCTCCTTGTATATAGTGATATGGGCCATGCTGGTATAACCTGGGTATCTCCTGTATATAATTATATATGTACAGCTGGTATCAGTTATACATCTCGCGATATGGACCATGGTATACGTTTTATATCTCCCTGTATATAGTGATATGGAGCATGCTGATCTAATCTGGGTATTTCCTGTATATGATTGCACACTTTAGGCCGAATGCAGACGGTCAGGTCTGATTCCGACTGCAAGATTCTTACAATGGGATGCGACCCTGTGCCCCTGCAGTGACCTCCGGCTTACCTGTCCGGTGTCTTCACTCTGCGCTGTGGCTGTGCCAGCTGGCGCACAGCTAAACATGCGCAGTGCAGGGCCAGCATGTCAGCAACTACACGGCCGTGCGACCCTGTGTTAGGCTTGTACTGAAATAAGACATGCTGCAATTTCCACCCCGCGAGCGGAATATGGGAATGAAGCCATTGTACCGCATGGGTTTTTTATAATTCTACGTTTTCTTGCACAATCGCATCACTCAAAAATTGCATGATTTTCTTGCTAGTGTGAAGGCAGCCTAAGGGGGTTACAAACAAATTTACACATAGTCTAGGAAATGTCATATTTGGAAAGCTCATGGCAAGGGGCTAGATCATGTATGTAAATGTGTTTTGCAGCTGTATGCAGCCCGATTTAGGTATGGGTACGGGTACGGGGGGGGGGGGGGCCTTCTGCACCCAAGCCCCTGAGCCCTTACCTACACCCCTGATCCCACCCTTTGTATTGTCACAAGACTGTAACAAGATAATAAATGTTTACCACTTCACTGGTCTGTGGTTTTAATGTTATTACTGATCGTGTATTGATACTGTTTAGTACACATTTAGATACAGTGTTTAGAACTACCTTCAAACTCTAAACTGTGGGCTACAGGCCATACAATACATGCAGAATAGTTTTGCTTATGATGCCAGTCATCTTAGTTATATTTCCATGACAATAGAAATAAAGTGACCTAAATGAGCAAAGAGCCATGAAATGTTCAGAGCAATGTGACATTGGAAACATCAGTCATCTGTAGGGAATGACGCTTATACAAATAACTCACATGAGAGGAGATAACCGCTATCAGCAATGCAGCTGTGATATTGCATAGCTCCATATACAACAGGCGATGTACTAAACATTACACGGATTCTGGTTAGATGTTCTATTGTAGTGCATGAGATGGCCATTTTTTTTTATTGGTAGCAGATCTTCTCACAAAAATGAAATGTAAACACCATATTTCCTATGCAAAACGAAACAGAGACCAATATTTGGGTTATAAACCCTTTTTACAGAACTCTTGTGATGCAGCATTTTAACTGTTATATTATATATAAAGGGAACATGTCAGATCCTGTGAACTTGTCTTGATACAATGCCAGCAGAAATACCATGCATTGCAGTATATGGTATAAGTGATCAAACAATTGCAAGTCTCCTATGGGGACAAACAACCAAAAAAATAAATCTATGGGAAAAAAGTTTTTTTTTTCTTATTGTAAGAATTGAAGGGTACTAAAAGTTCAAAAGTAAACAATATTCCTATATTTCTAATATAAAAAATAAAAACAAAAAGACTAAAATGTATTTGGTACCACCACTTATGTATCCATGGTGAACGTGGTCAGTAAAAGTATATACACAACACCAAAACTGTGCCTTTGAGTCACCCTGTCCCTGAGAAAAAAATGTAATAAAAACTGTCAGTTATATGTACTTCAAAATGCTACCAATAGAAACCACAGGTCATCCTGCAGAAAATGAGCTCTTGCACAACCCCATCAACAGAAAGATAAAAAAGTTATGGTGGTCAGAAAATATTTATATTTTTTAAGATATTTTATATTTTAAAAGTAGTGTAGCATCAGAGATGTGCCCCCTGCTTGTAACCCCTTCCCTGCCGCAATCTATGGGAAGTGCGCTCCCTCTGTGACATTGCCGGGCTCTCGCGATATAATCGCAGATAGCCCGGCTGGTTGCCATGGCAACAGGATGCCAGATACCGGCGTACTGTATTGCTATTGCCTATGATCGCTGTAATAAGAGATAAGGCATTGCAAGCCCTCAAAGGGACACAAATGGTGTAAAGAAAAAAAGAAAATAATGTACAAAAAATAAAAATGTAGTAAAAAAAAAAAGGTTAAAAAATCCTTTTTGGGGCTTTTTCTCATATTAGCATAAAAAAATTTATAATCCCACATATTTGGTATCATCGTATCCTCAACGATACATACAATAAATTAACATGCTTTTTATCCTGCACGGCAAAAAGCGTTAAAAAAATGCTTAAAAACTGAGGAGGCAAAATGCAAATTTTTTAGCATTTTGCCTCCCAAAAACGCAATAAAAGTGATCAAAAAAGCAGTCTGTACCCCAAAATGGTACCAATAAAAACTAAAGCTTGTCTCGGAAAAAATAAGCCCTCACAGAGCTCTGCCCATGAAAAAAATAAAAAAGGTTATAGGACTTTGAATGCAGCGATTAAAAAAAAAAAAAATTGGAAAAAAAGTTTTTTTATTGCAGAAAAGTGGAAAAAACCTAAAAAAAAAATATACGAATTTTGGTATCGTAATCGTACCGACCCACAGAAAAATTTATTGTGTCATTTATGCTGAATAATTAACGCTTTCAAAAAAAAAATCTATGGCAGAATTTATGCGTTTTCTCTCCCTGGGGTCATAAAAAAAATTCTAAAAGTTACCCAAAAATGAACAAAAAACAAGCCGTTATACGGCCGCGTCGACGGAAAAATAAAAAAGGTTATGGCTTTTGAAAAATGGAGATGAATATCCGCCAAAAATCGTTGCGTCCTTAAGCCCTAAATAGGCCATGTCCTTATGGGGTTAATGTACTCCAGAAGCAATGTAAGCCAACCAGAAGAGGGTGTAAATTTCATTTTGGTGCATCCTTAGGCACTTTTTTTTGTTTCATCATCAGCCACTGTGCATTTCTGTGGTTTTTCCATGTTTGCAGGTTTTTAACTGCAAATGCGGCAAAAATCAATGTTCTGATGTATTGCCAATGCAGTTTTTACTACATCCATATCGCCCTCTGAGAATGCACCCTAAATCTTCCCCACTATTTTCTACCTAGTGTAGGGCATGAGGGAGGTGGACTATGACTATTTTGGGGTTTGCTTGCCCTCTTAGCACGTACGAGTCATGCACCACCCAGCGGCATACATAGTAAAGATAAAAATGAGACCCCTTTCAGTTGGTGCTTTACACCGGCACACTGATAACCGTCTGTGATAGTACGTCCTG
The DNA here is from genome assembly GCF_035609145.1 of Eleutherodactylus coqui. Taxonomy (NCBI): domain Eukaryota; kingdom Metazoa; phylum Chordata; class Amphibia; order Anura; family Eleutherodactylidae; genus Eleutherodactylus; species Eleutherodactylus coqui. The sequence continues at coordinate 90,574,450 of NC_089839.1, read as the reverse complement.
GTGCCCCCATTCTATTTTCTTGTCTGCTATTACTGCTGCACCTGTGGAAACCACATTTTTGTGCTGGTTCTCTCCACCCATTGAAATGGGGACCAAAAGATCAACCTGGCTTATGTCTCCCTCTCTTCCCATTTGAGTTGTATGATCTAGTTTTATGGCATGTAGTCCCTCGGCACCAGCCTGTATGACTTGTGCCTGGAGTGTTACTTTAAAAAAAAAAAATTCTATACTTTAATTTATAATGCAGAGTCCACCTGCATACCTTAGACCGGATTCACATGAGCGTATGCGTATTTGCCCGCTTTTGCGCAATAGGCGTTGCATATTTGCTTGTACAACAGTGTTTTTTTTTCTTTTTACTGTTTTTTTTGAGCTGCAAAAAACACACACTGATGACCTCAGCCATTGAAATGGCTAATTAGTTTAGTTTAACCCCTTAACGACCTCCGATATGCCTTTTGACGGCCTGTATCAGCGGTCTATGTATGAAGAAAGATCGCGGGGTGACCTCTCTTCATACATCACAGGGAACAGCTGTTTATTACAGCTGACACCCACGGGCAATAGCTGAAATCGGCCGAGTGGCCGATCGCGGCTATTTACCCTTTAAATGCCACTGTCAATTTTGACAGCAGTTTAAATTGTGAGATCACAAGGAGCCATAGGGGTGTCATGGCAGTCGGAGGCCTTCTGAAAAGCCCCAGGGCTGCCTTAGCAGACTGCCCATCAAGCCGCCCCCGTGGTGTGGCTTGATAGACTGCCTGCAGTCTATGGCATTACATCATACTGCAGGAGCAATCAAAGCATCGCGAGTTGTGGTCCCTCAGTGGAACTAAGATAAAAAGTAAAAATCAGATCAATAAAGTTTTACTAATTGTAAAAAAAAAAAAAGTAATAAAAGTTTAAATCACTCCACTTTTGCCATATCTATAATAAAACAAAATACATATCTGGTATTGCCGCGTCCGTACAAGTCCGATCTATCAAAGTAGCATGTTATTTACCATGCACTGTAAAAGTCGTCAAAAATAAATAAATAAAATAAAGCACGCCAGAAATGCACTGTCTCCCAGAAAAAATGCAATAAAAAGCGATCAAAAAGTTGTATGTATTTCAAAATGATACCTACTTAAACTACAGAGTGTCTTGCAAAAAATGAGCCCTCGCACAACTATGCCGCCGGAAAAATAAAGTTATTGTTAGCAGAAGATGGCGGCAGAAAATAATTGTAAAAAATTTAATGTCTTTGAAAAAAATATAGTACAGCAAAAAAAAAAAACTTTACAAGTTTGGTATCATAGTAATTGTACTGACCCATACAATAAAGTTATCATGTCAATTTTGTTGCAGTTTGTGTGTCATAGAAACAAGACGCACTGAAAGATGGTGGAATGCAGCAGAGAGGTCAAGGAAGATTAGTAGGGAGTAGTCGCCTCTAGACTCATCAGGTCATTTGATACTTTTGTGAGGGCGGTTTCGGTAGAGGGCAGAAACCAGACTGGAGGGGGTCGAAGAGAGACTTGTCAGAGAGAAAGCATGTGAAGTGGGAGTAGACTAGGCGTTCTAGTAATTTGGAGATGAAGGGGAGGTTTGATATGGGTTGGTAGTTGGCGGCGTCGGTCAGGTCAATGGTTGTTTTGTTTTTTTAGCAGAGGGGATATAGAGTGTTTGAATAAGGAGGGGAAGATACCCGAGGTTAGAAAGAGGTTGCAGATGGGGGTGAGGTGGGTAATCACAGCTGGGGAAAGGGACCAGAGGAGGTGAGATTGGAGAGGGTCGCTAGCGCAGGTGGTGGTGCGAACGGCGGAGAGCAGCCTTGAGACTACTTCCTTTGTCATTGGTTCAAACATTGAGAGTCCATGGGTGATGGATGCAGTTCTGAGGAGATTGGGATTGGAGATTTCTTTTTGGATATGGTGTTTTTTTTTTTTGTTTTTTTTTTCGTCTTTGAAACAGGTGTCTAGGTCTCCAGCACTGAGGTCCCTCATGGGGACCTGTTCCTTGAGGCTGAGGAGGGAGTGGAAGGTGTCGAAGAGTTGTTTGGAGTTGTGGGATAGTGAGGAGATAAAGGAGGTGAAATAAACTTGTTTGGCATGGTGAAGGGCTAGGTTATAAGGTTTAAGCATAAATTTAAAGTGGAGGAAGTCGACGGGCAGCTTTGATTTTCTCCACAGCTGTTTGACGCACCCAGAGCACCGCCAGATGAAGCGTATTTGAGACATGAGCCAAGGTTGCTGTGGTCTGCGGATGACTGCTCGGGTCATGGGTGGTGCCTCTTCATCCAGGGCACGTCTGAGGGTGGTTTTGTAGTGTTTGACTGCCAGGTTAGGGCAGGAGACAAGAGAGATAGGGGACAGGGAGGACTGTTTGGTCTCTGCAAAATGATGGGTGTGGACGGTCTGGAGAATCCTAGAGGTGCGATAGATTGGAGGGTCATAGAAGATGCTAGGGTGCGTGATGGAGAAAGATAGGAGGTTGTGATCCAAGAGTGGAAGGGGGGAGTTAGTAAAATGAGAGACAGAGCAGAGGTGGAGGAAGATTAAATCGAGAGTGTTGCCATCTCTGTGAGTGGGGGACTCTGTGAGTTGTGATAGGCTAAGGGAGGAGGTGAGCATTAAAAGCAGATGAGAAGCTGGGGTTGTTAGTAGGGATATTAAAATCACTAAGTATTAGGGTTGGGATTTCACAGGATAGGAAGTTGGGGAGCCAGGCTGCAAAGTGGTCTAGGAACAGGTAGGTGGGACCTGGGGGCCGGTAGATAACTGCGACGCACAGGGACAGTGGGCGGAAGAATCATAGGGTGAACTTTGAATGACTGGAAGGTGAGCGAAGGAGCCGAGGGAATGACCTGGAAGTGCAGCGAGAGAAGGATGCCCACTCCTCCGTTGCGCCTGTCATCCGATCTGGGAGTGTTGGAGAACCTCAGGCCATCATAGGACAATGCAGCGGGGAAGGTAGAATCGGACTGCTGTATCCAGGTTTCGGTGAGAAATTATACCCAGGAAGACTCTTGTTCTGTAGCTTGAAGTCTTTTGCAATGTTAGGCCACTGTTTCTGCATCATCTCTCTACATTAAGTTATAACTCTCCAAATATGCATTTTGGCCTTCAAATAATCACATGATTGAGATTACATGAAGATTTTATAGGCTGAACTGGATGGACATATGTCTTTCCTCCGCTTTAAATACTATGTTTTGCTGTGTTGCAGGTGCTTTGGAAACCTATGGAGATTGAAAATGGTGTTCAATTCTCTTATATGAGTGCTGATGGAGAGGAAGGATACCCCGGTGAACTAGAAGTCTGGGTGACATACACACTTGTTGGTAGTGAGCTCACTATAAACTATAAGGCTCGCACTAGTAAGACCACACCTATCAATCTAACAAACCACTCTTACTTCAATTTGGCAGGACAGGTAACACCATGATACATAGCATATAAATAATGCTAATACATCAATGCTTAGATGTTGTTGTTTTTTTATTTATGTCCTTTGAAAATTATGCTTCCATAAGCTGCAGTGTTGATCTACTAGTTATCACGTAAACAATATTTTCAATTAATATCAATCCGTACCAATTATATATACTAATGAGCCACTCTCGCTACTTGGAACTGGTTTTGAGTAAACTAAGACTATATAGAATACCCTTCCCCTCTAATGCAGATCAGAGATATTTTTGGTGGATTTATTAAACAGTATACCCAGTGTATTAGACCTGCAACAGCCTCCATTTTTCACGAACAAGACTCCTTTCTTCCACTCTCAACTAACTTCCAAAAGCTTAATATCCCCATCAGTCATGCCCCTTATTATCCTACATATGTGCTACTTTAACTGACATATGTAAGTCTCCATCACTTACATATTCATTGTCTTTGTTTGAAGAAATATTAGGACGTAACACGTACCTGAATAAACATATTTCACGAAGCGACAAACTACTATTACTCCCTATCACTACACATTAACATCTTTAGATTATGGGAAAAAAGATCTAGGTAGGTCCTTTTTCCCTAAGGAAATACTAATTCTCATAAAAGGCCCAGATCAAATCTCTAGCAGTGTGCAGTGGTAACTTGGGGGTTATTCACTTGTGGACCTCCATCTTTCCTTCATAAGACAGGTGGCAACACATCAGGAATTCACTTCTATACCATAGTGTTAGTAGGAAAAGTGGGTTCACCAGCCTTTAATTGCAGCAGTTCAGCAGTATTCACTGTTATAACAGGCATGGTACTGGTGTATCTTGACGCCACCAGATGGTAGGGGTTTGACAGGGCTTGCATGTAGCAATGCTCCTGTCATACCCCTAGCTCCCAATAGGGTGAAGAATGGAAGGTCCTAGCACCGTGTGTATTGCTTTAGTGCCTGGTCTGGAGGGTTAGTTTTCCTATTAGGATTACTTCTGTAAGCCTAATAGGAAAAGAAACCCTCACCCTAACCCTACAGATCAGGCACTAAAGCAATAGGCACGCAGCAGTGCTCCCTGCGCCCCCTTAGTGGTCCGTGGCGGCAGTTTGTTGCAGCCGCTGTTGCAGCTGTCTGCTCTGTTCGGCCCTGCTAATGTCCTGTGCTAATTACTCACTATTAAACAGTGCTGTCACTGTGCCTGAGTTGCCGATGCCACCGCCGCTCACACTGTTCGCATTGTTCTCCTAGCGTCAGGGATTGAACTGAACACTGCTCCCAGCCTCACCGCACTGCCGGCGCTCCATGCCTTGGGGCTGTCCTCATGCGCCTGTGCCTCTGCCAGTGCCACCGCTCCCAGCCCCAGAACTGCACTGCACTGCCCGCTGTGCTCCGGCGCCGCGACTCTCTGCATCCACGCTGCCCCCTACAGGGTCGGAATGGCACTTGGGGCATTAAGCACACCCCCAGCCAATCAGAAGCTGGGGGCGTGAAAAACTTTTTTGACAGCTGTATTATGTCGCTACCCCTTACTTCCGGTGGCGACATAATACACCAGTACCAACAGGCATCACAGTGCAAATGCCAAAATAATACCTGGCTGTCTGGCTGCTAACACAGGATCTTTAATCCTAACTATCAGGCCCAATGCCTCAATGTATCACAGCAACATATAAAAGTTCATACCATTCCATTCAGGGAGTGATCTCGGGGGCGTCTTTCCCTGTTGAGATCTAACCTGCCCTCATCCTAGAGAGGGCAGTGCCCTCCAGCCCCGAGGGGAGTCAGGAGCTGTGAGTGTGGCAGGAATCAAGCTTTTTCTTTCCTTCTTGCCACACCTACACAGGTGTTCTATCTCATCAGTTTAGCAGAATGAACACTTTAGAGCCCTCTGCTGGTCAATCTGCTAACTGCATTGTCACAGTGCTTATACAAGAGAATACCTAAAAAATGCTATCCAGATTGTACAAGACACCAGACATTATGGCAATGTACCTGCAAGGTGGCTCTGATATCTGTTAGATGTCAGAAAGAAAAAGGCACTTTCTATCATATTTGGTGATCTTGTGACATAATTTAGTCTGAGGTGGAAAAAATGTTTCTACAGATGCAACTCCATTTGCGGAACAGCACTGGCCTAGTCACTTGAGACCAACTACATATTGAACTAGGCTTTATACATGTGTCTTACATATAGTACAGTAATAATTATGAAAAAAATTGTGTGTGTGTGTATATATATATATATATATATATATATATATATATATTACATAATATAGATCCCATAGACCTATGAATATGTTGTTAATGTGATCCTATGGTGCTATGAAAACCGCCTGCATTTTGATTGGTAATAAGAATACACTTTTTTCACGGCAAGGTTTACAGTCCGCAAATGGATAGAGAATAGAGATGAGCGAACATACTCGGATAAGCACTACTCGTCCGAGTAATGTGCTTTATCCGAGTACCTCTCTGCTCTTCCTGAAAGATTCGGGACACGCTGCGGAGCGGGGAGCTGCAGGGGAGAGCAGGGAGGAACGGAGGGGAGATCTTTCTCTCCTTCTCTACCGCCCGCTCTCCCCTGCTCCCCGCTGCGACTCACCTGTCAGCAGCGGAGCGCCCCGAATCTTTCAGGACGAGCGGAGAGATACTCGGATAAAGCACATTACTCGGACGAGTAGTGCTTATCCGAGTACGTTCGCTCATCTCTAATAGAGAAGAAATGTGTTTAATGTTAAAATCCCATTAACACTTTTTAGAGCACCAAAATGCGTTTTACAGCGGTCACTGAGGGGCCTTATTCTGATGCATAAGCCTTTTTACTGTGTATCAGCTGTGTCGGGGTAATGAGGGTTCTGTATTTGCACTTACTGAGCTTTTCTGTGTGTTGAGTAGTTCAGTCTTTTCTTTAACTATTCAAACTTTTTGGTAATTTTTTTAAATTTTTTTTTAAGGGTTCGGAAAACATATATGACCATGAGATTTCTATTGATGCTGAGCATTATCTTCCCATAGAGGACACCATGATACCAACAGGTAAGACAGCAACTCCTGGTCAAAACTAAAGTACTGTACAGGGCAAGATAATAAAATTATAGTTATAATGAAGCTTCGTCTAAGCTGTGATGACAATATGAGTGGTTCGGGCAAGTGCCCATAGCCTGAAGTACCGGGGACCGCCTATCACCAGTCACTCACTGACTCTGTGTCACTAAGTAGATAAGTGGACTGCAGCAGGCTGTATGCATGGGGCTGTCCAGGTGGAGGGTTGCAACACTGGATACAGAATACAATGCTGACAACGGAGTAACACATTTTGAACTTTTATTTTGAGACCGATAACTGAAAAGCAAAGTTATATTGCTTCAGAAACCATTCAGGAGATAAATATTTAGGCTATTTCTAGCATTAGCAATATGAAAAAAAGGGTTTGGTACCATGTTAGCCAGTAGAGTAAGGGTTATTGTTCTCAGTAAGAGAAACCAAGTACTCTTGTAGATAGGATACCGTTTTAATGGCTAACAAAAATACATGATGTTACTGCCAGCTTTTGGGATATCGACCCTTTGTCAGGCTAATGAATGAAACCAGTCTGGGTGGCACACAATTATGACATACAGATGCAGAGGGGATGGGGGCACCCCACTTGATCTAAACAAATGTTCACACACAGAAATTTGAGACTTTAAAAAACACACAAGACAGTCTGAGTAGAGAGATAAATACTAAATCAGTCCACTGAGCTGAGGAATATGACAGTTTTATGATGTCTCATCTCTAATGCGCATAAAAAAATGGAAATACTACCTCAGCAGCACCACCTATTGGAGGGAAACATTCTTACAATAAATTTCTGAATTTTTATGAAAAAAACAAAAAATGATTGGGAAAAGGACACCTATCTTGACATCTTTCAGACCTTTCATATTCCCCACTTATGCAAGTATCCCAGGCTGAGGTTCATTCCACTCTTGAAGGTGTCAAACATGGCCATAAACTCATACTCCCAAATTCTTCTGTGTTGCTGTGACTTGAAGTTGCCCTTCAGTATAATAACTCTCATCTGCTCTATGCTATGTTCCTGACCACAAAAATGTTTTGCCACAAGTAATTCCATCTCAGATCAAAAGGGGTGTCCCCCCCCCCCCTCTCCTCTGCATCAGTATGTTATAATTGTGTGCCACAGGAGACAGGACTGACGAAGAGTTGATATCCTGTAAGCTTGCTATAACATCAAGTATTTTTTTACCCATTAAACGGTATTATATCGGCAGGATTACTTGGGTTTTTCTTACTCAGAACAATCCCACTTAACATTAACCACTTATGGCAAATACTATCACTTGAACTACATACTATTTTGGAAAAATAACCGCGGCGTGCTATCCAGTCAACCAATAAGAATACTATTCTTCTTTTAATTAGGCTGGTTTTACATATTAGGTGTCCTTCCTGGTTCCTGACCGGTTGTGTAATGCCTCTAGTCAATGTGCAATAACTGCTCCTGAGATCTTTTCATGACATCCCTCCCATTCTAAGGTTTATTTGTCTCCAGCTATCCTCAGTCATTCCTGTAGTAGCTGCTTTTTCTGATTGATACTCTGGTACCTGCAAATCGTTGCACTGAACTGTGAGAGTCCCAGTACACTGTCACTGCGGCCCTGCAGTACCACAATAGTCTGTACAGGCTTCTGCTTTTTCTCTCTTCGCAGGTCATTGCTGCCCTCCTGCTGATTCCTGTGCTGCTATCCTGTTATATGGCTCCAGAATCTTCAGGACCTTTGTGGAGGGGAGGAGACAGGATCTCTATTGCTCCCTATTGAGAGAGATGTTCCCTGGGCTTTTATATAATTGTTGTATTTTTGGAGGGAATGGAGCTCATTATAACCCCTTACTCTGCTGCTGCCCGCATCCCGAGCTAGGAGAAGGGGGTGTGGGGGGGGCTAAGCTTTCTTTCAGCCAAGGTTACCTTTCTCCTATCCATAAGAATGGCAAACAGGATTGGAGATCTTCAAGCATTGATGGCAATTGAGCCTTATATCACTTTTCTTGCAGATCGGGTCCTTCTTAGAAACCATTTTTTTTTAACCCCCTTAGTGACAAGCCTATTTTTTTGGTTTAAGGACCAAGCTATTTTCATTGTCACATTGAAAGAGCCATGACTTGTTGACATATGAGTATGTGGGCTTCTTTTATTTTTACACCGCTCTGGGGTACATATGATGTACAACTTTTAAAAAAAAAATTTTTAGGTGGAGATGGAAAATACGTCCAAAAATTCCACCTTTGTTTTAGGGTTTGCTTTCTACAGTCTTCACTATTCAGTAAAAATAGCATGACAACTTTTTTACCTGGATCAGCACAATTACTACCGATACCAAGCTTATATAGACTTTTTTATTTTTTACTACTTTTGCACGAAAAAATAAATCATTTTTAAAGAAAAACAATTGAATCTGCATTCTCGCAGTCTGTGATCGATAGCATTTTTATTTTTAGGGCAATGGAGCTGTGAGAGAGTTTTTATTGGTACCACTTTGAGGTACATGTGACTTTTGGATTGCATTTTATTTCATTTTTGGGGAGGTGAATATAAGAAAAATAACAATTAGCTCATCCTGTGTAAATAGGGCATTACACATATATAGATAACACTTGATTCACCATTCACAATAAGTGTTGGCCACAGTTCACCTCCTCCCTCCATGCACAATGCCCTCTCCACAGGTCATAGAACATGCCTAGGAAACTCCCATAGAAGTTCTAGGCTCCCATGTGGTTGCTGTAGAGCATATCCTTAAATGCTACAATCAAGAAATAAAAACAGATTAGAAAAAAGTGCTTGTGTCTGAATTAAAAAAAAAAAAAAAAAAAAGCCACACACACTATTAGTGGGTTTCTCGTCTGCAAATCGACGACCTCGTGGACTGGAAATGGGCACCACCCATGTAGATAGATGTTCCAGAGACGAGATTCTTTCAAATCTGTTGCCTGCTAGTTTTTATTTGCACGGCACAGCAAAACAGTCCATGTATACCACATACAACACAAAAGTCCATAAGTAAGGGTTAACAACCCCTCAGGGTCACCGTCACCACCCCGCCCGGGGTGTCTAGAGGGTGCCTTCTTCTATCAGACGCATGACGGTCCCAGAACTGACAAGCACAGATTGGGCTCCCAGTTCCTGATGTGCCTACTCACCGCCTCTCTGCATGTCTTAGAATGGCTGTCTGCAGCCCTCTGCAGGCCATCCTGTGTAGTGCACTACCACAATAAATTGTGTGTGTGTGTGTGTGTGTGTGTGTTTAAGTGTGCACGCTACATCCCCTTTAAGACAATGTTTGCAAAGTGTATCCATTGACATAGAGGAACTTTCTTTACACTGTTAGTGCCCTAATAATCCACCAGTTTTAAAGACTTTAATAGGCAGTTAAGTTGTAGTACTGCTGTAGAGTACATTACAGTACATGGCCTGACCTTCTAGACGCCTATAAGGGATGTTACAGCTTGTCTGCTATATTAACCACAATGAAACAAGACTGCAACTCTGACATGTGCAATTACAGCCAGCTAACTCAGCCTTCACAGGAAACTGGTACTAGATAATGAAGGTGGTTTCTTCCTGCTCAGCAATGTGATTATTCAGATGTGTGACAATCAAGCTACCAATATGTGACCATATTTATTTTATACACTTTTTTTATCTAAACAGAAATCTTGTACTTTGTTACCTACTTTTTCATTTGTGACCCTGTTGGTTGTCTACACCTTCCCAGGTGGCGGGCTCTTGTTATGTTAGAGCCAAGTAGTGAAACAGATGTTGTGAACTCACTCTTGATGTATAGATCGCTTGTACGTTGCACCTTAGGCCTCTGTTTTTTGGCAATGTTCTTGGCCTAGATTGAAGCATACTCTGTTTCCCTCAAATTAAGACCTAGCATGATTTTTCAGGATTTTTGAGGATGCTTGAAATATAAGCCTTACTCCAAAAATAAGCCTTAGTTAAAGTTCATTAAAAAATCAATTTAAATAGTGTTCAGGCAGCTATACATGTAAAAAAGTAAAACTTTTGGAGCAAAAATTAATATAAGACCCTGTCTTATTTTGAGAGAAACTGGGTATTACATTCCTTCCTCCATTCTTTACGTAACAGGTTTGATGTTCTGGATGTTATACTAATCTTTGTATAGTGAACGGCCTCAAGTTTTAGTCATTAGTTTGCCTTGTTACAACCTTTTTTAATTTCTTTTCTTTTCCCCTTTTGTTCAGTTCTGTTTGCATGTCCTTTTCCTATGATATAGAGTAACTTTCTTTCATTGTCTACTGCCAAGATTTTCAACTACGGGGCACCTTGATGTAAGACCAGAGTTTTATACGCTAGCCTCTTAACACATTTATCGCATCTTCTCGAGAAATCTACGCCAGGTCGTAGATTTCCGCTAACATTCATGCCAGCCTCTGTCGTACATTTTTAGTGAATTTGACAGGCCATGGATGGCTCTACCCCCTTCTGCTATACTTCACCCACTTTTTACAAAAGCTATGAGGGCGGTGGAGAAATTTACACTTGCACAAACATTTGCAACTTTTTAAATCTCTCTAGGGGTTCTTGCACTGTGTTGTGTGTTGCAGAGTATATTATCATTGCCTTTGTGGTATCTGATGTAACTTTTTTTTTTTTTTTACATTTTTTGTATGGGGTAAGTTTACTTTTGTCATTAGTTTCTTTTCCAAATCCATCCCCCACCCTGCCTTGCTGTGAAGCAACCAAACTACCAAAATCCTGCTAATGCGAATTCTGTACTGTATTACAGGTTGGGTATCAGGGGTTCTCCACACCCTGTTTTATCTTCTGTCTTGGCCTATCATTCTTTACTGGGTATACTATTCTTATTTAGATCTCGGAGGATCGCTTCACATCTGCCTTAGGGCTTTAGTCACAATTCCATTTCTCTATTTCGTTTTTATAGCAGAGAAATGAAATTAAAGTGGAATTAATCAGGAAAAAAAGCGGATCTCTTTATTTCCACAGCTGCGTTATTCGTTCCATTAAAAAACCTCATTGAAATCAATTGGAGAAAAAATGATCCTCTTATTGTTTTGTAATTCAGTTTCTCTGTTACAAAAATGGAGCAGAAAAACAGAAATATGACTGAAGCCCCAATGCAGATGGGAACTGAGCCTGACTTTTATAACCAAATGCTTGGAATTAGCTTTCTGGCATACTATGTACTTAAGGGTTCCCATTGTGTCTAATGATTCCTACAGGAGAGGTGTTGCCAGTTCAAGGAACCTGCTTTGACTTACGAAAGCCTGTTGACCTTGGGAGTCAAATAGCCAAAGTGAAAGGAAATGGCTTTGACCACAACTTTTGTTTGAATATAACTGACAAGCAACATTCCTGTGCAAAGTAAGAACAAGCATTTCTCATTTTCGGTACAGCCCTATTTACTAATCTTTTCCACTTTCAATAAATGTTTAAACTTTTAACACCCCGAGATGTATTTGTATGTCCTAGGTGTGTGGGGCTAATATGGCAGAAGCCAGGACCGCTCCATACACTGTCTATATCGGCTGTGTTTGACAGCTGACAACGGCTGCAACAACTGCAATTAGAGTTCATAGCAGACATGGCTCTTAACCCTTTAAATTCCACTGTCAATTTTGACAGAGGACTTTAAAGATCTCGAAAAAATACCATGTGATGAACTTGCAGGGTGCCATTTGGGTATCATGGCAGCTAGGGGACATCTAATTGCCATGTAGTATTGCCTTTTAACCCCTTGAGTGGCGGCTTTCTTACCACCCTGTCAGACCTACCAGTGCAGGTTTTTTAAATGGCCCAATCCTTTAATTTCAACTAATTCTCCAGTCGTGTTCAAAGAGCCATAAGTTTTTTACTTTTCCATTGACACAACCATATAAGGGCTTGACATCATTTTGGGGTATATATAATGTATTGCATAACTTTTGTAAAAAAATTTGTAGGGAGATTGAGAAAACAAAAAAAAATTCTGCCATTTTGTTTTTTGGATTCCATTTTTACGGCATTCAGCGTGCAGAATAAATAACATGATAACATTATTCTCTGAGTCAGCACGATTCCGGCGATACCAAGTTTTAACAGTTTTTTTTAAATGTTTTGCCATTTTTGTACATTTAAAACATTTTTTTTCCTTAAAGGTTTCCTTTTGTGTCGCCACATTCCAAGAGCCGTATTAATTTTTTTTCCTTGGCCAGAGCTCTAGAAGGCCTTGTTTTCTGCGGGATGAACTCTAGTCTTCATTTATCTAATTTTTAGGAACATGTAAAATTTTGATCGCTTTTTATTCCATTTTTTTCTAGGGCAAGATTAACAAAATCTGTAATTCTGGCATGTTTTTTATTTTTATTTTCACTGCATTCTCTGAGCAGTATAAATAATACATTAAAGTAATTCTACAGGCTGGTACGATTATGCCAATACCAAATTGTAATATTTTTTTTCCTTTTTCGGTACTTTTTCACCATTTAAAAGAAACATCTTTTTTTTTTCTTTAATCGCTGCATTCAAAGACCCCAAGGATTTTAATTTTTTTTATTACGGAGCTGTGTAAGGGTTTTTATTTTGTGGGATGAGTTGTACTTTTTATTAGTACTATTTGTTGATCCGTGCAGCATTTTGATCACTTTCTATTCTGCTTTTTGTATGGTGAGATTGGCTAAATGAGCTATTTTTGCCACGTTTAAATATTATTTTTTTTTCATGTCGTGCAGGAGCGATCAAAACACTGCTAATTGTGGACCCCAGGGGGGCTTAAAAAAAGTAAACATAAGATCAATAAAGTTTTTCATTAATTATAAAAGAAAAAAAGTAGTAAGAGTTACTAAAGTAAACTAAAAGTAGTAAAAGTAAATCTCCCCCCCTTTTGCCATATCTATAATTAAAATAAATCTAAATTATAGAAGAGAAATACATATTTGGTAACGCCATGTCTGTAAAAGTGCGATCTATCAAAGTAGCGCAAATCAATAAAGAACGCCAGAAATGCACTTTTTCAGTCAACCTGTCTTCCAGAAAAAATGCAATAAAAAGCAATCAAAAAGTCGTATGTATTCCGAATTGGTACTAACGGAAACTACAGGACATCCCGCAAAATATGAGCCCTCGCACAACTACGTTGATGGAAAAATAAAAGTTGTTGCGTGCAGAAGTTTTCTCCGCTGTAAGAGCTGCTACTCAGGTATCCTCTGACAGCCGATCACCAGCTCTCCCTGTCACGGGAACCATCAGTCGGCTTCTGAAAAGGTCTCCGTGGCAACCTGTAAACAGTGCAGAAGTTAAAAAAAAAAAGCGGGAAGTTGCCAGCAGATCGGTTATATCTTCCTACTTTTTTTTCTTTAAAGACCTGCACTGGTTCTCTGAGGGACTGTGCAGGCAGAACACAATACCACAGCTTATGGCATTGTGTTCTGCATAGTCCCATAGTGAAACATAGCCTGAAAATCTTCTGGGCTATATCACTATGGGCAGTGCAGCTTGTCCCGTAAAATTTCCGGGTGTGCCACTCAAGGGGTTAAGGCATGCCTGCAGCAGGTCTTAACACAATGCTGGCAAAAATATAGCAATGTTGGAAAATATATCTGGTATTGCCACGTCCGTAAAAGTCCAATCTATCAAAGTAATTCAGTATTTTGCATGGTGAGCATCAACAGAAAAAAAGCACAATGCCAGAATTGTGTTTTGTTTTTCTTTTTGGTCACCCCATTTCCAAGAAAAAAATGTAATAAAAAGTGCTCAGAAAGTCGTATGTGCTCGAAAATATTGCCAATAGAAACTACAGGATGTCCCACCAAAAAAAAAAAAGATATTTTATTACTCATAGGTAGTATTGCCAATGAAACCAAAACTAAATACATTTGGTACAGTCATAATTGTACTGACCCACAGAATAAAGTTTTGTTATTTATGCTGTAAAAACAAGACACCTCCCCACCACCACCACCACCAAAGGTATGTTGTTGTTTTTTTTCATTTCACTCCACTTAGAAAATTGTAAAAGTTTTTCAGTACATTATATGGTACATTAAATAGTACCATTGAAAAATACAACTCGTCCCGCAAAAAACAAGCCCTCATACAGCTGCATCAACGGAAAAATAAGACTTTTTGGAAAGGGGATAAAGAATTAAAAAAAGAAAAAATGGTTTCCTCCTTAAGGGGTTCAAGTTATGTGGAGGAGAGGCAGCACTTTTAAACTGCATCAGAAATACAAATCTAGCATATTCCGGTCCAAAACAAAGAACTGTTGATGGGTCCATTTTAATGGTAAAAGTTAGAAGAATCGTATGTTAAGAACACAAATGATAGATTACTGATGCAACCACATTTTTGTGCACATATGTTCTCAACCACAATGTAATTGTCCTCAGTGCTGTAATTGGCCTTCACCGTGTTTACAAGTTATGAGCTATGGTATTGAAAATCTGACAGCTAGCTTGTGCCCTTTGAGGCAAAAAAACAGAGTGCCTCTTGACAAACAAATCTGTTATTCTTCGGAACCTTTTATTCACCATCACCAACCATCCAAATCTCTTATGAAATTTACAAGGTTAAACATTTGCCATTGTGATTTGACAGTGCTATAGAGATGAAAAGGATCAGGAAAATTATAGGGAATCTGTTTTTCTCTGTTATGTAAAGTTGAGAGCCAGATTGTCTTGAGGAGCAGATCAAGGCTTTAGTCAACACCCAACTGTGGAGATCAACGTGCCAGAAAATTGGCTTATCTGCCATGCATCACATTTATTCTGTGTGTTAGACATTTTCTGTGAATCACTTAACAACGGGGTATGGCTTGGCAGAGAAAAAAGTAGCGCAAAATGTGCCAAAAGTGCAGAGCAACATATTGGCATAAATTAGGCCACGCAATAGGTGCAGTAAAGTCAAAGAGAAATGTCTAAAGATGTGGCAAATATTTATCACACAGCATGAGCCACTGTGATTAATTCTGTGCAACTGCAGACTGTCTACTCTGTAAGTTTAGTAAATCTGCCCCAAACTTCAGAGGTGACGTGCCTGCTGCAGCTAATCACTGGTCTCATGCTGTACAGGCAGCCCCAGTGACAAACCCTACTGTCTCAAGGTAAGGGAGAATGAGAGTTGATAACTTTTGGAAACATTATTTTGTGATAACCCCACTATCCGGGTTGATACCTTTTAGCAAGAGTTGAAGTGTTAGACAAATGTGTTCAACATTATATTTTTTTATTTTGCATACTGTACCTATTATAGGGTATATCACCAGCCGAGTGGCAGAGTGCTTACTGTCCGTACAACTCAACCTGGAGTGCAGTTCTATACTGCAAATTTCCTGGATGGATCTCTTAAGGGGAAAGGTGGTGCTGTATATCCTAAACATTCTGCATTTTGCCTTGAGTCTCAAGCATGGCCGGATGCAGTAAACAAGGTTAGTTTATTTCATACTGATTAATACTGTTGCCTAATAGATCACCTACCTTTACAACTGAAATAAATGTGGTAATATACTCCATTTGGCAAAATAGTCAAAAGGGGTTTTGTGGGGGCTAAAATATTGATGACCTTTACTCAGGACAGGTAATCAATATCAGATCAGTGAGGGGGTGGATTGCTGGCACCCCTGCTGACCAGCTAAGTGAAGAGGCGCTAACATTCGGGCCAGCACTGTCATGTCCATCTGTCACATGTCCTACATGCAGCACAGTCCCATTCGAGTGAATGAGATTGAGCACTAATTTCAAGAAGCGCCTCTACAAAATACAGCGCTGTTCTAGTATACTGTGAAGAGGCTTCAATGCTGATCATAACACCACGGCCTCTTCAAACAACTAATGGCAGGGTTGTTAGGTGTCGGCTCCCCACTGATCTGAGATTAATGACCTAGTTATGGAAACTCTTTTAAGGGGTTTTTCCACCAGAAACCTCTATAATGTATCCACAAGATATGTGATAATTGCCTGATTGTTGGGATGCTCAAGATTACTGGGCTGCGGTCTTACTAAAGTCCCCCCTAAGCCTTTGTAGCTAGTGTGCATTGCAGTTAGGGACCTGGGCACTGTTCCCTCTAAGCTAGGCAATCCAAAACTGCAGCACATAAATATTTATACATATATTGACAAATAATTAGCCATGATAGCTAGGGTATTTAGTTGAGTTATGTTGACATTTCTGGGCTCTAGAGCAGAGAAGGGCTAACTGTCTGCAACCCCATTGATCTAGGGTAGTGGAGGAATTAAATGTCCATATCATCATTAGTCTAGGGCAGAGGAAGGTGAATGGCACCATCCCTGGTGGTCTAGGACAGTGAAGGGGGTTAAAGAGGGTTCCCCCTATACCACCACCTGTGCTACAATAAGAAAATCAGCTGTACTTCCCTGTCCTCTGCAATCCAGAACTTTAGTCCCACCATACTACTGGTAATTAATGTTGAAAATATCACATAACCGCTGCAGCCACTCAGAGGCTGCAGTGTCACCATTCTGAACTCCTGGCATCATGGCACCCAGGATGTGAGCACTAATGCCAGGAGAACGGTCAGTGACGCTGCAGCCTATGATTCGCTGCAGTCGTCACATGACATACAGTGACATCATCTTCAACAACTAACATCAGGAGGACAGCAAGGCTACAGCACTGGACTGCACTTATTTTAGCACAGTTGGTGTTATAGGAAGAATGCTGTCCTGTAACCGGACAACTCCTTTAATGTCTGCATTCATTGTGGTCTAGGGTAGAGAGAAGATTAATCACATGATCCATCTTGGTCTAGGATAGTGCAGGGGTTATTGGCAGGACAGTATTTCCGGTGGTCTAAGGCAGACCCCTATTTGGTGAGATTTGGACTGGTGTGATAACTGATGTCCCATGCTGTTGGTTCACAAATTAAGCAAAAAATAGTAACAGTAAGAGTTGTGATTGCATACGGTACACTATAAATACATCATGTTTTTTTTTTTTTTTTATTACAGCCCCAGTTCCCAACCTCTTTTCTGTATCCAGGAGATGATTATGACCAGACGACTTGGTTCAATTTCTCTGTGCAATGAAAGCGCTCTGTAACAACTGAATAATGATGCTGACCTGTCCTCCTGGGTCCACTATCAGGATCTTATACTTAACATCCACATATAAACTTCTCCATACTAAAATGATTGCAAATATTGATTATTTTTTTTATTCATCTACCTGGACTGTTGCTTTCCTGGACAGCCTTGGGGACACCTGCATTAACATGATGATAAAGAAGCATCTAATTAGTAGATTTCTCTCTACACTGCTGATGGATTAATAAATCACTACAATTTTATATGGTGCAATAAAGGATGCAGGTGTGTCTTTTTACATTTTTGTATTTTAAAGTCCAACGGCAAGTAGATTGAACTGATCAGGAGTTACATTATCAGATGTAATTTGTAATAGACATACAAGGTAAAATAAAAGTAAAGTGCTAATTTTCACTTCTTCAATTACTGCAACTCCTAATCGGATAAATCAGTATAAACATTGGAGAACCATAAATGAGAGTAACGAGTAGGGGAAGACTAGAGAACCATAAATGAGAGTAACCAGTGAGGGAAGAAGAGAAGACTGCAAGAACATATAAGGAAAAAACAAAAGGGATGAGACTGTATAATGGTTTATTATGTGGGTGAACCTGAAAAGGAAAAATAAAACTGAATTTATTCTATTAACCTGTCTGGAACCATGTTCCTCATAAATCTGTTGGGGACCTTTTGTATTTTAAAAATTGCTCAGGTTTTTAAAATTGGTAGGCTCTCCTTGGGATAGGTCATCAATATTAGATCAATGGGGTCCAACTCTCAGCACCCCTGCTAATCAGCTGTTTGGAAGGTTTACATTGCACCATGCTGCACAACACGGTACTTGCAGCAGTCATGAAGAAATGATTACAATTCATGGATTGTGCCGTCCATTAATGGCAAGCATGGATAATGTCTCCTTATTTGATGAAACGAATGTATAGGATTCCATTAGAGGTTGGATCAGTTGTCTTGGCTATATGCCATTTTAAGGGCTGTCATTGTGGCGCGGTTTTCACTATAACCCTCCACCTTTTTTTTCACCTGATGGGTTGAGTCAGGTGAAACATGTCGGGGGTGGAATAGTGGTTACATTTTAGCTCAGGACTTTACTGCTGCTCTGTATATACATGTGGGGGATTGTGGCCAGTATTCAATCCCTCCATAGTCTAGCCTGATAGGAGTCAGCTTGGTGACTGCTCCATTTTTATATCATTTTGGCCTGATCTGTGATCCATGAATACTTTAGTCTATAGGAGCTGCGGCAGTTTTGACATTTTTATAGGTGTTTTATAACCTTTTATTATATAAATGACAGTTTTACTTGGGTGGGGGGCATAGCCAACAGGCTTTTGATTGCACTGTGGCAACTTTATTTGTGTCAAATCTTTTAGAGGACTCCTCTCTTTTCAGGCCTGAGCCTTCAAGTGAATGCTGGGAAAGTAGGATACTAAGCAATATATTCTAACTAAAAAGGCATGGGTCAGATGGGTGAAAGAAGTGCACAACACAAGTGGAGGCAGCCATTGCTTCTCAAATGCAAATACACAAGGTCTGCACAACCAACAAATAAATAAATGCATAGGTTCATGTATACCACAGTTACGGCAATACAGTACAAGCAGAAACACGTGGCAACAGCAGTCATACACATTTAACATCTGAATAAAAATGCATATCTCTTGTACACAGGGTTCCCCAAAAATAAAACCCTGTCTTATATTACTTTTTGCCCCAAAAGAGGCACTAGGTCTTATTTTCAGGGGAGGTCGTGTTATACCTACCTAGCAGGCTTGATCCAGGTCCCTCCTGCTGATCTCCACAGCTCCGACATACATCATGCAGTTCTCGACCGCTCATACAACATCACTTCCTTGTTACGGTATTCATAAGTCCCACCTCCAGGAGGCGATGGCTGCGATTGGTTCTCCAAGCGCTGCTCAGCTAATCAATGGAGCTGTGGATGAAGCAATGCGATGGCTGTGACTGGTTTATCCAGCGCTACATTGATTGGCTGAGCAGCGGTTGAAGAACTAATCACAGCCATCGCTTCTTGGAGGTGGGATTTATGAATCCCGTAACCAGGAAGTGATGTTGTACGAGCAGCTGGGGACTGCAGGAACCGCGCTGAACCTCTAGAGAGCAGTGGGAGGGACTTGGACTGAGCCCCTGCTAGTTTTTTTTTATATAATTATAATTTTTTTTTTCCTTATGTAGTGTAACTAGGGTTATTTTTGGGGTAGAGCTTATATTTCAAGCCTCCCTGAAAATTGGTGGTAAGTCTTATTTTCAGGGAAACAGGGTACTAACCACATACAAATGTAAGGTTCATTTAAAGAAAGGTGTCTGCTAAAGGTAAAAAACCCATCTTTCCCAAGTCATTTTATTAGACCATATAGCCCGGTATCTTACTATTAGAGATGAGCGAACGTACTTGTTAAGGGCGATTTCGCAATCGAGCGTTGCTATTTTCGAGTACCTGGCTACTCGTTTGAAAAGATTCGGGGGGCGGCGTGGTGGAGCGGGGGGTAGCAGTGGGGAACAGGGGGGAGCTCTCGCTCTCCCCCACTCCCCTCTGCAACCCCCCGCTCACCCCCGGGCCCCCGAATCTTTTCACCCGAGTAGTCAGGTACTTGAAAATAGTGATGCTCGATTGCGAAATCGTCCTTAACGAGTACGTTCGCTCATCTCTACCTACTATCCTGAATCAATTTGAGGCATAGTCCCACAAGAGAGGTATCTGTTAGTGTTAGAACCCGTTTGTAAACATGATCTTTGGACATGGTGGATGGGCCCATATGTTTTGATCAAAATATGTGTTCCTGACACCGCCCAGCTTTAAGCAAAGTCTGCATTGTATCCTGTCGTTGCCCTACATGAGCGTCATTTGAACCGGACCTTGTTTTGACCTCACAGCTATCTGCCCAGCTATCTCCCCTGCCTGTCTCCCTTCCCTTTCCTGTTAAGTGTTAGAGAAAGAACAAAAACAGACAGAAACTAACAGCTAGGTGAGCTAGATGTATCACTGCTTTATAAACGAGCTCCCACATGGTTGCTTAACGGGGAGGTCAATTTTCTCTCCTGAGCGGACTACAAACTAACTATGCACCAACAGTAGGCAATATTGTTATTTTGCTTTCTTTGGTCTCCTCTTCTTCCTATTTATGTATACAATATCATAGGTGGGAATGCTTAATGTTTTTATTTGATTTTATGTTAATTTGTAAAGTGTTTTACAAAATAATTTCAAATAAACCCTTTTTGAACTAAAACATGT
This sequence comes from Eleutherodactylus coqui, assembly GCF_035609145.1. Classification (NCBI taxonomy): domain Eukaryota; kingdom Metazoa; phylum Chordata; class Amphibia; order Anura; family Eleutherodactylidae; genus Eleutherodactylus; species Eleutherodactylus coqui. The sequence goes on along the minus strand of NC_089839.1, from coordinate 90,553,692 downwards.
GTGCCTATCCTCATAAACCTCCACAATCTGCTATTGGTTACCTATCCTGAGGTTGGGTAACCAGTAGTTTTCTCCTGGAAAAAACCCTTTAGTGGGGTTGTCTGCTCTTTAATGCATTTTACAGTTTTATTTAGTTATAGAATAGGGAACCATAGTTTTCTAATAAACATGTATTTAAAAATCTGCTCACATCCCTTATACCAATGCAAGTGCCCCTCCGTGCACAGTAGAATGGTCTGTCCATAGAAATGGCTCAGTCATGTAATCCCTGATGTTCTACTTACATTGGTCAGGTATTTAACAGGTGAATATTAAATTACTTAGAAGAATTTACACAGTATTACTGCCTGCGGCGACACCATGTCTGTGGAGAAACATCATCATGAGAACATCATGAGAAAGTTGTATCTCTTTTCTTTAATAAAGAAACACCACAACTGTCTCCAAGTGATCTCATATTGTTAAAGTAAACTGAAAACGAAAAATCACCACACAGAGGAGATGGTGAAAAATATACAAAATTTAAGAGCTGCTTCTCCACAAAAACTGACAGATATGACGCTGCAGGCAGTAATATTAAGTTCTGCTCCTAAGTAATCTACTGTTCAATGTGAGTTAAACACTAGGGGTCAGGTGACTGGTGGCCATTTCTATGGACAGACCATTCCATGGGCCATACCATTCTACTGTACAGATAGAGGCCACTGGACTAGTGTAAGAAAGAGATATAAGCAGAATTTTTTTAAATTCACTTTATTGAACAAAGTGTAAAACAATGCAGAGATTACAGACAAGTATACACAGTCACAGTATTACAAAAACTCAAGCAGTCAGCAAAATGCTCACAAAAAGGTAAAATATTCTCTAGAAATCGGTAAAGCATGAAGAAAAGTATTAGTAACTGTTAGGCAGTTAGCCAGCTGAATATCTGGCAGAGACCTCAGAGCTCGCAACCAATTTACAACACCCTCACAATATTTAAGAGTCATACTGGAATCACAGCAGGCCCCCATTCCAAATGTGAGTACATTTTGTGACATTTGCAGTTTTTCTAGGCTGTATTCTCGTAGGAGACTGATGGAACAAGAAACCCCAACATGTCTGATATAGTGTCTAATACTTATCCCCAAAAATCTAAGCGGGACAATCCCAAAGCATATGCCAGAAATCAGCTGGTGCAAGTTGACACCTGGGACATAATGGGGATGGAATTCTTCCCATTTTATGGAGATGCATTGGTGTTAAATAGAGATGAGCGAGTATACTCGCTAAGGCACTACTCGCTCGAGTAATGTGCCTTAGCCGAGTATCTCCCCGCTCGTCCATAAAGATTCGGGGGCCGCCGCAGCTGACAGATGAGTTGCGGCGGGAAGCGGCGCAGAGCGGGCGGGAGAGAGATCTCCCCTCCGTTCCTCCCTGCTCTCCCCTGCAGCTTCCCGCCCCGTGGCGGCACCCGAATCTTTCGGGACGAGCGGGGAGATACTCGGCTAAGGCACATTACTCGAGCGAGTAGTGCCTTAGCGAGTATACTCGCTCATCCCTAGTGTTAAATAAACCTGATGAATAATAAATATGTAAGGCCGCCTGCAGATGGCCGGGTCGGATCCGGCAGCGAGAATTCTCCCAGCGGGACCCAACCCGAGCCCCTGCAGAGACCAGCGCGTCACTTACCTGCTCCCGCGGCCCCCGATCTTTCTTGTGCTGGCTGCCGGGCAGCCGGCACATGCGCAGACCGGAGCCGGTGGCCGGGGAGTGACATTTCTGTGTGGGGCTCTGCGGGCCCCGCACAGAAATAGAGCATGCCGCAATTTGTTTTCTGTGCGTGATTTCGTGCAGACAAATTGCGTCCGTCTGCATAGGATTGCATATTGTAATGCAATCCTATGCAGGCGTGTGCGGGTGGAAATTCTGCGGGGAATCCCGCCACAGAATTTCCGCCCGTGTGTGGGAGGCCTAACGGAGTTAGCTTTTTATTGGCTGCAGGAGAAACGAGTGTGTGATTCCAGGATCTCCACCCAACTCTCATTAATAGACAACATTTTTTCCTGCCAACGAGAGCAAACTGGTATGTGCCAGAGTAGTATTGAGAAAATGGGTGTAGATATGAAACAATAGACTATGAAAATTAACTATGCCTATCAAGGGATATTTAGTGATCTGTCGGTGTGGTAATTGGAATTAGCTCTCAAAGGGAACCAGTGAAGTTTTAATACTCACTGGCTCCCGCATCCAGAGAGGCCAAGGCCCAGTCCTGTGACAGAACATACCCCATCTGTACCAGCTCCTGCACTCTGCAGATATTGTCAGTTGTGGCCCTGCCCGGTACAAAGGCAGATTGGTCAAAGTGGACAATGGATGTAATGACAGCATTTAGGCGAGTAGCCAATGTTTTGGTCAAAATCTTAGTCACTCTTTATTAATGAAATGTGCCTGTAAGAATCTCACTCTAAAGGGGTCTTTTTTTTCCAAGTTTCAAAAGAACTATAATATTGTCGTTGTGTAGGGAAGCTGGTAAGCTATCTGCTTTATAAGCCGCTCTGAATGGCTGGTGTAACAGTGGTGCAATAATGTCTTGATATTTATGGTACACCTCTATGGTAGCCCATCTCGGGCCAGGTGACTTGCTGCTAGCAAGATTCCCCATATCTTCCAACACTTCATCCAAAGTAATGGGAGCATCAACAAAGTTCTTAACAGTAGGAAAGAGAGAAGGGAATTGAATAAGGTCTAAATAAGAGTCAATCTCCACCTGAGTAGAGGAAGGGAGAGATTGATATAATGTATTATAGAATTTTTTGAAGCATAGCAAGATATCCTTATTATCCATGAGAAGTGTACCATCAACTGCTCTAATTTGAAGAACAGCAGTGAAGAACTGAGACTGTCTGATCATATTATCAGGGTAAAATTTCTAAGTGCAACACCAATCGGGCCCACCCCACTTGCCCCGCTGCCGGCCGTAAGAATAGACACCACACAGAGGTCTGGTATAGTTTCTCACACGGGACATGGCTCTCAGCTGTGCCCACGTCGACGCCGTGCTTTATTACAGATTACATGAGATCTTATACCCTTTGTCCCCTCACCACTAGGGGGTGATGGGCTCATAACCATATATGGGAAGTCCGGATTTGCGGACTGAGACAGTGAAAATCATATAACAGTCATTATCTTGATACTGGCGCCTCTGGCTTACGTACAGAAAATCACGTATTCAATTAACTCCAGTACAAAGAATCACCCACTCAATTCTAAGAAGTCCGGATTTCAGGCCTAAGACAGTGAAAATTATGTACATTTGAACATCTTGATATCTTGTTCCAGCGCTTCTGGGAAATTGGCCAAGTACATGCGGCCTTCATGTCTGGTTCTTCTTTGCTGAACTTCTAGAACATCTCTCTCAGCCTTCTAAAGCCTTGGAAATATCTGATGTAAGGCGACATATAAGTTTTTTCTCTCATTTGGAATTGAATAAAACTTGCATATAGGTATAAAAGCATAAAAAACACATATGGCAATATATATATATACCCTCACAAAATGAGCCAGCAATTTGCCAGACTGATTCCCTAGCTCAAAGAATGATTGGTGAAAAAGCTTTCTTTCTCGGAGGGTTCCTTTTTAATACAAGATATGGTGAATCGTAGACATCCAGTCCAATATGCTTTGAAAGTGTCCCATTTGATAAGTGGGTTTGGGTTGTCGGAGTTATCGTCAAGAACTAAAGTTTACTGGTCTGGAATTTTGTTGTTACCTCCAATAAGGGACAACCAGAATGGGTGTATTTTCCCAGTGTATGGGTCGTAAGTTATTAGTGAAGGCAAGTGTCAATAGCAAAGGGGAATGGTTAGAATATTGCTGTGGTACATACTCCACTGCATCAACAAATGAGAATACACCTGGATTCTCTATCATATGGTCAATTCTAGAAAGTGTATGGTGTGACATGAAAACACACTAGCGGTGGGATGTGTTAAGCACCACAGATCATACAATCCTAAATTGGTCAACAGCCGGCAGAGTTGGGTAGGATGAGAGGAATCATGAACATCTGGGAGTGGTGGGAATTTCTCTTTAAAGGGGTCAAACAGTAAGTTCCCCATGCAAATCAACTTAGCAGCCATCTGCAAAAATCATTAGAGGTGTCGGAGGTGGAAGGTAAATAATATAATAAAAAGAATACAGTTGATCTTAACAGACATGAACGCATATCAGTCTTCAGAATCTACATTAGTCAAAATTTATTTCCACCTCACTGAGCGGCAGCCCAACAGCGAGACGTTCCTGGAAAAAGAAGTAAGGCAGGAGTGCCTCGCCAATTGTACCCATGGTTTGTGGAGACGCTGAGAATGATATGCATATCAGGGTCCGTACTCTTTTCACTAACCTCCAACACACCACCCCGACCAATCACTAACTGCATATCATTATATGTGACCAGCAGTGTAGGCTTCCTATCTGCAGTTGAAATGAAGTCCTTAATAAATGGAAAAACAGAAACGCCAATGAGGCAGGAACTCAGAACAAAACCTAGTGCAATTACATACAATGCCATTAGGTGGTGTAGCTTCATCAACAGGACAAAGCTGTAACGCGGCACAAAAAAAAATATGAGGTGGCCGACTACAAGGACTTACTCCCTCAGGCGAGTAAACTTCCTTTTCCCGGGCAATACAACTGAAAAAGAAAGTGATTATATACAAGGCATAAACGCATGAGAAGAAAGAATTTGAAGTGAACATTAGGATAAATGTAACATTAAAACGCCAGTGAGAGTCAGTGATAACTAATATTTATGCCATATCATTAAGTCAGCGGTAAGGAGAATGTCACCTTTGCTCCAGCCATTCATGACCATCCCTGGGAAATGCGAAGAAACAGTAACCTGTCTCTATCCACCACATACAGATGGGCAGGCTCTACCATGGAGTATGGAATATTCTGATCACAGAGACGCTTCTTGACATCTACAAAAGGTGGCACTGCATTTCTACAAGTCAAAAGAGAAATCCGGGAAAATAGAGATCTCTCGCTACTCGGGCACAATGTAGGACTCTGTCTCTATCTTTACAATTAAGCATGCGGACAAGCAGGAGGATGAGGCCGTGCAGGCACTCCATGTGCTCATTCCACTGCAAAGGTTGATGAAAAGGTGGTTGAAGGAAAGTGCTCTTTTACCAGGATTCCTCAAATGCATATGGATTTCTACCCTCCCAGTGGTGTAGCTATAAGGGTGCAGGGATAGCAGTTGCTACCGAGCCCAAAGCCCCTCCATCACATACACCAATATTGTAAACAGCATAAGGTAGTTAGAGGGTCCTGTTACAGATTTCGCATTGGGGCCCAGGAGCAAAGTGTGATGGGAGTTCTTACAACCCATTATCACTCTGCAGACCATAAGGCCTGTTTCACTCTGGCTACAAAAATCATACAATTTTATAGCGATGCAACATCACTACAAAACGCATGTATGGGAAGCCCATGGTTTCCAATGGGTTCTTTGATATGAGGGATGTTTTGTCGTGAGATTTTATAGTCCGTGTGGCTGCAGCCTCACATACACTATAGGACTAATCATAGTCAGTGTGTGGGAGAATCAACAATGGTATTGTGACTCACATGCGATGTCACAGAAAATATAACAGTGCAACACACAGTACCCCCTAAGTAATTAATAAGTCACACTGTGCCCCCTTACCCACGGCGTCTTGCTCCACTGCTTTAGTGCTAGCCTCACATGGGCATTTGTTGCCTGCGTAATATGTAGTATGCAACAAAAACGCATACCTATTTACTGCATAATTTAAAGAAAAAAGTGAAAAGGTAAAGCGCTTTGGAAAAGTGACAAGATACGAAAAACTAACATGAATTTTGCATGTGAAGGTAACCTAAAATCCACTAATATGTGGAGATCTGCAGACCTCCAAAACTGCCAGACACTCTCTAATGAGTGTCCTGGAAGTGAAGACTAAAGTAACTTCAGGGTGTACCTTGTCCCTTTACTCCTCAGTCCACACTGAGGTTACTTTAGTCTCTACTGCGTAATGTTCAACATTGTTCAGTAGGCAGCAACAAAGAACGTCTCAAAGAAAACGAAGAAGGCAAGATGGTTGTCTGCTGAGACACAGAGGTTAGCCAGAAGGGATAAGAAACTGTTTCTAAACAAGCAATGCATGGAAGTGGAAGAAGACAATAGAATAAGGAGGACAAAAAAACGAAAAACGCTTCCAGAAAATTAGAAACATAGGAGGTAAATTTCAGGCAAAAATGTGCATGATCAAAAACAAAGATGGCAAGGATCTAACAGAAGCAGAAGAGATCAAGAAGGTGGGGAGATCTGTGTAGGAAGGATAATAACGAAGATTAGTTTTGACGGTGTGGTGAGTGAATTAGAAACAGACATCCTGAGTGGTGAGGTTGAATGGGCATTAAAAAGCATTGCTAATAACAAGGCAGTAGGAGATGACGGTCTCCCAGCTGAACTGTTGAAAGATGATGCTGTCAAGGTAATGCACGCCATATGCCAGCAAATATGGAAAACACAGGAATGGCCATCAGATTGGAAAAAATCAACTTATATCCCCATACCAAAAAAGGGAAACACTAAGGAATGCTCTAAATATCGCACAGTGGCCCTTATCTCACATGCCAGTAAAGATAAGGCCCATTTACACCAGCCGATGATCGCAAAAAATGCTAATCGGTGATCGTTTTAGCGATAATTAGTGCATCTAAATGTGCGCCCATCATGCGCTTTTCGGGCACTGCTAGCTGATCCTTAAATTCAGTCCAACCTAAAAATCATCCTTCAGGGGGGTGTGGCTTACCACCGATTGAGTAGGACGCTCGTGCCCTGAGCTCCTGCCCGAACCACTGACATCAGAGACATTTCTGCTGCTGCAGACCTGGATGTGGACCGTCATAGGGAAGAAGGCACCTACCACCCCAAGGCAGCAGCAGAAACTCACCGCGCCGGGATTGGAGCACTTCCTCCGCTCTCTGGAGGAGCCTCCGGTACTAAGCGAGAAATTCAAGATGGCGCCGTGCCCGGTGGCCTGGGGAGCCGCGGCAGAGAGAAGGAGCGCCGAGCGGGCGGTAGAAGATGAGACTGCTGCGAGCCTACTGCCGGCAGAAGAGAAGGCGATGCAGCGTCAGTGGCGGGGGGAGACCCCAGAAGACCTAAATGTTAAAAAGGTACCTGGCCCTGCTGGCACTAATGGCAGCCTGTCAGAAGAAGGGGGAGGGGCTTTGACAGCATGCAGGATAAAGAGGAAGCCAGAGGACACACTACAGAGGGCACAGCAGGCTCCTATACAAAAAATACCCCCCCAGCACAGCCCTCCTCAGAACCTCTTGAGTTTGGGGATGACATGCAGGAGAACCCCAGCCAGGACTCCCCAGATCAGGCCTCTGGCACACAGCACCCCACAATGAGAGCAAGTGGAGGGGGGGGGGGGGGGAGAAGATCTTAAGCCCCGATTCAGAGGACGACCAAGGAGAGATGGCCCCATCAACTTCTCATTCTCTCCCAACAAAGAGCCCCCCGAGGCCCTTGCCGCCCGGTTTACTCCACAGAACTTGCAGCTCAGGGGAAAGAGGTACCCCGCAAAAGGGGAAAGTCTGGAGGACAGTCGCTTCCACATGAGGAGACAGAAGGGACAGCCCGCACCACAAGACATGGGCCTGCGCTGCAGACTGTCTCCAAGGAGGCTGGGGAAGCCCAGAAAATGGAGGATGACTGGGACTGGAAGGCACAGCTCAAAGCTATACCCACAAAAATAGAGACGAACTCTCTGCTCCAGAAATTGGACCCTATGCATAAACAAGATATTGCCATGTTACAAAGAGATATAAGGCACGTGGGACAGAGGGTGGTGGAAATACAGAAATCCCAAGAGAAGTTCCAGAACATCATGGAAGAACACGCACAAATCCTAGAGGCACAAGCTCATCAAATTGCGGAGTTGACCAACCATATCGACGACATTGAAAACCGCCACAGGCGTAACAATTTCCGTATAAGAGGTCTCTCTGAGGAGGTGGGCAACAGCCAACTTGTGGGCTGAGTTACGGAGTTCTTTAACCACCTTCCGGACAGATCCCCAAAAGTGGCCCTTGAATTAGACAGAGTTCATCGTGCACTCGGCCAAAGCCTAAACACCCTTCGAGACCCAGAGATGTGTTATGTCGGGTCCACTTCTACAAAGAAAAGGAACTAATCCTGAAAAAGTCATAGGAGGCTGGTGATTTAGAGTTCCGGGGGTTTCCGGTGTCCATCTTTCCAGATCTATCCAAGCGCACGCTCCAGCTCCGATGGGCCCTTAGACCCCTTTTAAACGCCTTGCAAGAAAGAGACATTCCTTACAGATGGGGTTTTCCTGTCCAGTTGCAAGCCAGAAAAGGGGGGAAGACAGCAATCTTTAGGAACCTCATTGACCTGCCCAAATTTCTGGGGACTCTGGAGCTGCCCCAGATTGCGATGCCAGAGCCCCCGCCCCGATTGGACTGGCAGGTGGTCGGGGGCAGAGACCGAGGAGCAAAAAATAAATCACAGAGGGAACAGGACACTGGCTGATTACCTGAGCCAATCGCTTCCTGGATTGCAGCGGTTAATTTGATATCTGGCGGTCTGGGATGACATTCCCCCCTACGATTTCTTTCTCCTCTATGGTAGTGGGGTTCTCCACTTCCCGGTTCTTGTTGTCTCTCTCTCCTTTTTTCTTCGATGCTGTTTTAGGTCCTGCAGCGGACATGATTCTCGTCTCCAGCTAAGCAAACAACAATTTTCTCCTCTTCTTTCTTCACATCTTACTCTTCCTTTCTTCCTCTTTCTCTTATTGTTGGAAAAAGTTTGAAGGGTGGTGAGGCTGACTCCTGTCTTAGGTTTCCCCTTGCCCCACCTAGGACAGCCAGCGCTTGGCTGCAAGGATAGTTGTCTTTAGGCGGGTTACCGCAAAAAATTTTTTTGTTTTTCTTCCCCTTCCTCCCTCGTTCCCTTTCCAGACCCTTTCCCGCTACCCGACTACCACCTGTGCTCAAGACTACCTCGCATTGCTTCAGATTCTTCCGTATATGGCTAGTTAGACGGTGTGCTCCTACAACGCCAAGGGGTTGAACATTCCTCCTAAAAGGGGCCAAGTGCTATACCATATGAAAAAAAGGGGATGAAGGTACTCTTCTTTCAGGAGACACATTTTAAGGTGGGTGAGATCCCTTCATGCTCCACAAAATGTTTTCCAATCTGGTTCCATAGCCTAAATCCATCTAGAAAAGCTGGTGGAGTGTCCATAACGTTGCACAGTTCCCTGCAGATCGCCCCCTTGGTGTGCTGAGCAATCCGGAGGGCAGATATTTATTCATAAAAGCTGGAGTAGTGGGCACGGTGGTCTCACTCGCTAACCTTTATTTTGCCGAATCAGGGTCAGACATCCTTCGGACTTGCCACCTTACAGGAATTGGCAAGGTTCGCAGATGGTTCCGCCATCATCCTGGGAGCTAATTTTAATGGCAATGGACCCGGCTCAGGATTCATCATCGGGCAGGTCCTCGGTCTCGAGGGCAGCAGCGCGTTTCCTGCTAGGGGAGCTGGGTAACTTGCGTTTGGTGGACCTATCCGGGCGTCAGAGACTTCATATACCACTAGTTAGCGCATAACAGCTATGGAAGAATAGACTATATCTGAGTTTCCCATGCGCTTCTTGATTTTTAGCCTTCTAGTGCATTTGGGCCTTTTCTATGGTCGGACCACGCTCCAGTCTATGTAGAATTTACTGGGTTCGGAGGAGACTCACGAGAGAGAGTATGGAGACTAAATGACAACTTACTAAGAGACCCTCAGGTGTATACAGGACATAAAAAAAAAACTATAACAAATTTTATACAAGACCATCAAAACAACAATTTGCAGACCCCAATTAAATGGGAGGTTTTGAAGTGTGTCCCTGAGAGGTACCCGGATATCTTACGGAGCCAGATTTAAAAAAACGCGCTAGAGAATTGGGAACCTTACTGACATCTCTACACGACTGCGAGGTAGCAAATAAAAGGACCCCGAGCGATATTCTACGGACGGAGATCTATTCTCTGCGACAACAGATATTGTCTATTTAAGACCAGAAGACGCTGGCTTTTAGGGACAAGAGGCGCAGGGAACCATTCGAGTTAGGCGACAAGTGCGGCCATCGGCTGGCTCGAACCCTCCACCCCAGAGCCCCACAAACGTTTGTCCCCAAAATCCACAAAGCAGGAGGAGAACCCGAGATTTCCACACGGGGCATTCTAGAGGAATTCTGCTTGTACTATGAGAAACTATATAACCTAGAGACGTCGCCCCCACCCCCTTCCAGGTAGCTTTATATTTAAATGGGTTTTCCAAGTCATACATTTTCTGTAAATCCCACCACCCATACAGTAAAATTAAGAGTTTATACCCACCTCTCCTCACCACCATGGCATTACTCAGTCTTCCCCGCCTGTGTAGAGATTGCAGTCCTGTCTGGTTTACAGGATGTCACAGGGGCAGCAGCCAACACCAGAGCTGAGCGATCAAGAACTGAGCTCGGTTACTGACTGCAGGGGACTTAAAAGGCACGGAACCTGCATATCTGAACAGACAAGGCTTGGCAGTTACAGGCACAGTCATTGCCAAGCCATATACCTTGAAGTCACTTAAGGGCATAGGACTTGGCAGTTACTATTGGCAATACAGCAGTCTTCCAAAGAGGAGACCTCTTATTGGTTACAGTCTCACTTAACCCCTTAAGGACCAGGTTTTGTACCTTAAGGACCAGACACTTTTTAGGGATTTTACCCTTTTTAGGGATTTTACCCATGTAGCGGTTTTACTGCTCTATTTATTCCCTTTAGCTACCAAAATTATTTTTGCTACGTTTTTTTTCCCCGTGACATATAGGGCTATTTTTTAAATATCTTTTTCACTGACTTTTTTCCGTTAAGTTTTATTGGGGGTAAAAAGCTAAATAAAAAAACAAAAAAAAACAACATTTACAGTTTAAAATCTTTATATTTACACTAAAATAAACTATGGGAATGGGTTCCTCTATTTGTTTCGGACGTTTTGATATATAGTATGTATGGCTCTGGTTTACAGAGCGCATACGGCGAGGTTTTTGTTGCCGTCTGCTTTGTGTTATTTTCTCTCTTATGTGTTGTTTTATTCTGTAATTTTATTTTACTTATGTATGTGTGTTTTTCTTTTTACTATCTATGTCCCCCATGACGTCATCATGTAAGACATCAGGGGACATTCACATTTTTCTTTTTTCTTTGACACTTTCCCACTGTAGCTGGGGCATCCATTGGAGCCCCAGTTACAGGGGAAAACAACCCCTGTAGTGACATTAGTCACTTGCAGAGCTGCCAGGGTCTAGTTTGACCCTCCAGCTCAGCGGTAGCAGAGCTGGACACACACACACCGGGCTCCCATAGTGAAAGTGCATGTTACTTTCAATTTCCCCACACAGTGCTCATTGAGCACTGTATATCGGGGAAGCAGAAGGCAGGAAGAGCTAAAAATCGTCCTGCCTTCTGCTCCGGGTTATCAGCTGTCAGAAACAGCTGATAACCCGTTCCTGCCTCTGATTGATTGCAGAGCCAGGGAGACTTAAAGCACTGCAGTAATTTTACTATCGGTGGTGCTCTAAGCCCAGGACCAGCCGCCGTAAATTTACTGCGGCTGGTCCTAAACGGGTTAATGGGCAGTCAGCTTAGTCCTTGTTAAAAGCATATGTAACTTTCCAGAATAAGCTGGTGGGTACACACACACACACACCTTTTGTAATAGGACTTATCCTGTATTTATCACCAGTTTTCCCTTCAGATTTTCAGTTGTCTCTGAACTGGTGGGAAGAGCCTGGCTGCTGTGTTCTACAGACTGTGCAGAGAAAACAGCAATTTTTGCTGTCTAACAAGTAGTCGTCAACACTAGAGAAGAAGTTAGCAATGAAAAACCTGAGGCCAATCCACTGCAGTCAAACTTGCACCTAAATGGTGCAGGTTTTTAACCCTTAAGCTGGGTTCACACTGGGCGGATTTGCCACGGAAATTCCATCTGGAATTTCGCAGCGACACGTCCACCTGCAGCCGCTAATCCCAGGATTGTCTGGCCTTTGTGGACGAGATTTCTCAGCAGCAGGTCCATTCTTTTCTTTTTCCCCGTTGCGGCCCCGCTCTCCTCTATGGGAGCACTGGCTGCGACGGAAAAGAGTACGGAAAAGCGTGCAGCCAAGCCGCTCCAAAACACGCGGCTAAGTGCTGCAGGTTTTGAAGCCGCACTTTCCCAGCGGAAATCTCGTGGTTTTTCGCTGCGGCCAAAACGCAAGATTTACGCCGAGAATAAGCCGTGTGGGAACCCAGCCTTATGTTTTAAGGGTTGGAAGCTGCAGCAAAAATACACAGCGTAAAGAGGTCTCTGCAAAACTATAATTGTGCCCAGCCACATTGAAAAGGCGGGCACCTGGTAACTAAACATTTGCCTATATAGTGACATTTTTACAGGTCAATAAAGTTGTTGTTGGAAATGCTCTTTGGTCCCTCGAGAGGTCCCAAATAAAGTTGCACTTAACCAGAACAAAGCAAACCACCCAGAACTGCACAAATAAAAAGAAAAGCAAAAAAACTACAATATTGGGAAGAAATTTTATTTAGAACGTCACATATGCTGAAGTTCTAAAGTCTGCAGATTTAAAGCTCTAAAGACTGTAAAAAAAACAAAAAACAAAACAACCTTTATACAAGCTGCTTACGTCAGAAACAGACGTCCAACACATCTTAATACAGCGCCACAGTATGGAAACGCAGAATGAACCACGTTAGGGCAGAACAGAAGTTATTCAAGATGATGAGCCATATTAATGAGATGCAATGCAAGCTATCCCAGATGCGTGTGTGTGCAGACCAGAAGACACAATTACTCAAGAAACATGTGCATCAGGTATGCATTTCAATACACAGGTTTTAATAAGCTCTACTCACTCATGCACCCCTTAAGTATACCTGCACTTTTTGGATATGAAAAGCTAGTCATGACAGCTCACATTCATTGAACATATACTTTTAATTTCAAAATACAAAAAAAAAAAAAAAAGTCTCACTTTCAGATGACAGGATATAACATACATTGTACGCTAGCCTACCAAAGTGACTTTAAAAACAATGAACTCCAAGGTGAAAAGAGAAGTAGAAAAGAAAACAAAAAAACGTTGCATGTGTCTAGCCATTCCTCTCTGGGCTTATGCTCCTTCGTGGGCTTCGGGAAGGTGAACGGCTGCAACAAGAAACAAAACAGTAAGTTAGTAATTTAACTGAACTGAGCTTCCAGAGGCATCAAATCTCTCACTTTGTAAGACAGATTAGCAATTTCCTGACCCCAGTAAAAGTGGCCTGTCATAACAAAATCAGCAGGTTTGCTGCATGGCTATGTTGGACTTAATGTCGCCCACTGAGTGAGCTGTGGGGACGACCCACATGAACAGACATAAGAGCCCATTCTGGTTAAGAGTACGGAGAGATAAAAGGAGAAACTAGTGGCACACTAGCATAACCAAGTTGCACCCTGGAGAATTTCCTTAGGCAGCACACAGACAAAACACATTTCCTACATTGATATGTGCCACTTCTTGTTCGTTAAAATGCACCTCCACATTCTCGAGTTGCTGCACAGCTCTGACAGCCAGTGTCTAATCAGGAGAGCACATCTGTCAATCAGAGCTGTGCAGCACTTAATGGAGAGTTTGAGAACAAGTCGCACCCTTGTGGAACTTGCAGCACTGCATGGATTAAAGGGGTTGTCTAACTCCTAGCTGTTTTCCTGCAGAAAGTAGACAGCTATGTCTATTGTGCAGCAAACCAAGTTTGCACTTCAGGCCTATTGAAGTGAATGGCAACCAGCATGCTACCTCGCAATATATGGAGTGTCTGCTTCCTGCAGCAAGACAGCTAGAAGTGGGGGAATCCTTTTAAAGCTTTCTCCCATAAGCTTCAATATATATGTACTGTTTGGGCTCACTCACATGGGCATGTCACATGTGTAATATGCAATGCTTAAGGCCCACGCACACCTGTGTTTTTTTTTTAAACAGGTGTAAAAACAAATCACATGTCCCATTTTGGTGCTTAATATGCACTGATAAAGAATATGAGGATTTAACAAAAACTGCAAATACATGCCCATTTGCTGTGTACTGGGTATTCTACACACACCACATGCAGGCAGTGTTTTGCTGAAAACACAGCAATGCCAAAACTGTGAAAAGTGCATTCATGAAACCCTTAAGTATGAATGAATCCCTCTAGATTTAGGAATACTAAAATGGTACATACCTTCTTTTGGGAGAAGCGGATCTTGACTTTGATCTAGGGGGAAAAAAATTTAAATGTAAAGTTTAATTGTAAAAGATTCTAACAGAAAGCAGGCTCAAAAGTTGCTTATTACCGGTTCACAAGACACAGGTAAGCATAATGCAGTAACATCTTGGAAGTGAACTGTTAAACTACTTTTTATGTGCTATTGTTTCTACTAGAACATTACATCTCTCCAGAGTATGTTTATCCCAGACAAAACCCTTACTGTTCAGGCTAGTTTTTAAAATAGTGTGTCATCTCTAGGAGTATCATAAGCTAAAATTTTGGAACCATAGTAGCTGAAATGCTGAATCCAGGGATGTGACTGTTATACCTGCCCGCCTTGGTGTTTCCCGCTGTCTGCTCTCTAAGCAGTCGGCAGTATACAGTCAGGTGCACAGAATGACAGGACTTGCCCACTCATTCTGTGTGCCTATATAACCTACAGCTTTGGGAGCAGACAGAAGGGGGAACGCCAAGAGCAAGTATTAGGGCTCATTCACACGGCTATACACTTACAACGCTATGGTTCTCCCCGCATCATTGTACACATTTCCCAGCCTTCAGGAGCCGGCAGAGACAGTGTATGGTCTGCGAGTGCACTGCTTATGCTCGGGAATCACACGCACAAACATGCACAGGGCGATTTAAAAAAAAAAGGCGCATGGAAACGATGTATAGGACTCACACTGCGTTTGTATGCAGAGAAAGCATACTGCAATTTACTTCTCTTGCGTATCAATACAGTGTCCACACGCTGATCTGCATGGAGCAACGGAAGTCCATAGACTTTCATTAACTCCATTCTCCGCATATTACCTAGGGGATATATGCATGCGTAATACGCAGTGACAATACATACATGTGAACAAGCCCTATTTAGTCACATCCCTGGATTCACCATTTCAGCTCCTGTGAGACCATAATTTTACCTTTCTGGGATTCACAGAAGCTGACAGATTCTGGAAAAAGCAAGTATTAGCCGAGCAGAGGAACCTCACAAACTGGGGCTTATTTACCAATACTGCCTAAAAGTTACAACAGCACAAATTTAGACTAGACAGCTTTAAAGTGTGCCAGAATTATCACAGTATCTTGCTGCATAAATCTGTTACATTTTAAGCCAGTCTAATTTAAATCACTTGTTAGCTTAGCTTGCGCCACAGTTTAAGCACATTTTGCCCATGTCGTTTTTTGACTAATAAATCTGCTCGGTTGCATTTTCCCCATTCTTAAATCTTGAGCAATTCTTGTCGATCAGGCAGGCCATTCTCTTAAAGTGGATTCCTTCCAATCATGGCCATGATGAGAATACACCTCTGTACAAGGCGTACCAGAAGCGTTTAAGTGGGGTTGTAAGTAAAGCATAGTATAAGATTTTATTACGCAGTATTTCTAACTCATTCATTTGTATGGGAATTATGAAAGCAGTCCACTTGGCCATTTCTGTAATACCAACCACCACATACAGCATATCCTGTGGATACACTATAACAACCTGAAGAGGAATAGCCTTTTAAAAAGGTGTGTGCTCTTGAGCTTAACCCCATCTGTAGTGTCATGAGGGCAAAAACAGTTTTGAAGTATGGGTTTTTGACCAGCAGTTTGTGGCGGTGTAACAAGTTCAACTATGTGCAGCTTTGCTATGCAGTACACTATCAATGCTGCCCAGCATGACCGTATTTACAAGTAAGTTTTAACGGGTTCATTCACATGTCAGTATTCTGCGTGCACATTTCGGTCAGACAGAAAAATATAAAGACATGCTTTATTTTCTGTGCAATTGTGCAGCGCAAGAGCTCATTGATTCAATGGGTTTGCACAAATGCACTGCAAATACGCAGGAAACCTGTGTATTCACAGCATATGGGCAAAAAAAAAAAAAGCTTTTGTGCCTATATATTTGCGTGTTCAAACGCATGATGCTTCTGGAATATGCACATGTAAGCACATTTCAGTCACCCAAACCCGTAGCGTTTGCGTGACAAAAATGCGTGAAGCTGGCCTAAGGGTATATTCACACGTAGTAGAAATAGTGCAGATTATCCACAGCAGAAAAGCCACTCTAGAATCGGCGTCGCAACTAGCCATAATGGTGCTGATTTGCAGTAAATTGCACCCTTTCAGTATAAAAAGTGAAGTTTAGTACAGATCCACGTGGTTTTCAATGCAATAATGAAGCGAATTTTCTATACCATTTTCGCTATGTGCGACTAACAGTATACTTCAAAGAGCTGTACATTTCACATGCCAAAACACAAGCTGAAAACTATCATGTTTAGAAAGGAGAACTAAATAGTTGTACAAGATGAAGTGTCTACACAACCCATATACTTTGCTCACAGCTTGATCAATTGCTACATCTAAATTGCAAAACCACATTTGGTAGATAAGTAAATTTACAGAACAAGTCTTACCTGCTTCTGGGGTGTGAGGCAGACCTGGACCTTGATCGAGACCTAGACCTAAGAATAGGTTAGTTATTCAACGTGTACTACAAAGTAATAAAACCCTAGTTTACATACATGGCATAGCTGTTATGATTTAGAATGTTGACTTACCTGGATCTTTTAACTGAAGGAGACCGGGATCTGCGTGGAGAACCAGATCTTGACCTACGAGGGGAGCCAGACCGAGATCTACGAGGAGATCCTGACCTAGACCTACAGGGTAGAATTTTGCATAAGAAATTGTAGCTAAAATATGCTGCTTACTCTGTCCAACTTAAATATGTGAATTTACATTATAGCAAACAACTTTTCTTCCATATTGTGCAAAAAAATCTGCACTTTAGTTACAACAGATTTCTTTACTGGAAAAAAGTGAACATGTAACATGCGACAATACAGTGATCTCCCTCTGACATGTTGTGAGGAGACTGTACAAATAAAAGTTTGTAAAATGGCAAACTTTTACTATCGTCATGACTGGATATCACAGTGTTTACATGTTTGCAAATCATGCAGATTGGTATCCAGATAAAAACTCCATAATCTTAGGTATCTAGAGACAGCAGGGAAGTGTAAAGGGAAATTGCAGAATTTTTTATAACATCCTTTCAGAGATACATGTGGGCTATATGGATGTTTAAAGTCTATGTGCAGTTAACAACTGGTTGAAAACACTGCAGTTATTGTGGCCGTTTCTTAAGTCAATGCTAAAAGTGGATTCAAAAAGGAATGGAAAATACAAGTCCTTCCTTTCTACTGGATCAATTTATGACTGCTAATGGGGGAGAAAAAAAAAATATTGGCGTGGGTAGCCACTGTAAGGCCAACCTGACACGGGCAAGCGCAATATGGGGCAGTGAATCCCACCCCCATATGGCGCTTCCACCATGTAAAAACAGCTTCACATTACTTTGGGGGGGAATGAATAAATTCTCCAGCGCAGCATTCACAAGTTCTCCTATTGCTTTTAATGGGGCCGGCGCTGCCACCATCTGTCCCATTAAAAACAATGGGGCTGCGATGCGAGATCACACAGTCAGATAGAACATGCCACAATTTGTTTCTCGCATAGCATGGCAGTGCCATGCAGGAAAACATGGCTCATGTGTAAAACCACATTCAAAAGAATGGGGTTCATATTTGCACGTCTTGCAACGCACAAATCGCACGCAATTTTCCTGGCCGTGTGAAGCCAGTCTAACAATTCAATGCAGAAATAGCAACTAAAACACACCTCCTTCCTCGGCTTCTGCTTCTAGAACGAGAATATCGCCTTCCCCGAGATCTTGAATGAGACCGTGACCTGGATCTGAATATGTAAAATAAAGTCAGTTTACAGTCATAGAACATGAATTATGCAGCCTACAGTCAGACAATGTCTGATATCAGGAAACCTATTTGCCTTGAATAGAACTACCTAGGAGAAACTGGTTACAAAATAAATAAAAATAAAAAAAATTAAAGAAAATAAAAAAAAGTCTCACTTTACAATAAAATTACAACTAAGAAAAAAAATAATAAAGAAAGAAATAAACAAAAATAAAACAAAAACAAGACTAGAATTTGTAGTAAATAAACCTTGCAAGTCTGCAGGTCGACCCTCTTTGGCCCAAGGTCTAGAAGATCTAGACGGTCTAGAAGGATCTACCAGCCGATCACTTCATCTACTGTAGGTCTTCAATCTAACGACGATCATACTGACAGCCATATGAGCCAGGTGAGGCTTGATTGACGCATGAAGGTTTTTTCTAGATGGGAATGTGGTCAATCTGTAGTTCTTTTCTAAACCGGAGGGGAGCCCCAATTGTATGCCAATATTACTCAGATACGGCGATCACAGTAGATCTTAGATTTCAAGGCCTCTACAGAATCTTAAATGATGATCTAGTTGTAGAAGGCTTGAGGGGATCTGGCCTCTTATGCTGATCACCTCAAGGTCTAGCAGAATCATAAGGTCGGATTTGCAAGGCGCCTCAGCATGAAATCTTAAGGCTCGTGACATTCTGAATCAAGTCGACTGACTCAAACGAAGAAACCTGAAAGGTTTTGACCAGGTTGATTATTAATATATTTGAACAGTTCAAAATAATTACAAAAGCCATAATGCACAATAAAAAGCAGCAGTCTATTAAATCCATTAGCTACCACAATAGCCCTATTTATGTTACGTAGGCTATTGTAGCTATTACATTGCTCAGCAAATACACTTCTGTTCACTTTCATACTTCCTAATCCCACAAGCACATGCATAGATTACTAAAGTTCCCTTTTACATTCAATTCAAACATGTCAAACAGTCTTAGGGCAAGGAAATACCAACATGTTGTGGTCCTTTAAAGTTACGCAGTAGATTGCATCTTAATGCAGCATGAAATTAAATTTGTCATTTAAACAGATATCCTTATGCAATACAAGCTGATGATCACAGCCATCCTCTTCTGTATATTGACAGTGGATCACATCTTTATTCTGACACTACCGCCCACAGACTGGTTTGACACGTTTGTGCATGCCCAGTTCTAGTGTAGACTACAACGCCCCCTCCCTCTTGCCTTACATTGCACTGGATCCCATATTCTACATTGATTTTATCTACTTTAAAATAAATAACGACTACTGCTTTAGGACTATCACTGCAAGCTTTTTGCATCACTTAACAGCTGGTAACGCTCATCACAAAACCTGATGTACCTGCTTCTCCGGCGTCTGCTGTATCTTAGACAGTCATAAGCATAGTGACCCTTTTCACCACACTCATAACATCTATCACTTGGGTCAAAAGGGCGCCGTGCTGGAGGTCTATCGTAGCGAGACCGTCGGGGCATGCCTGTGGACAGTTCAACTCTAACTCGTGATCCACAAATAACCCTGCAGGGACAAAATTTGCGGTTAATTGTTTATAATGTTGCAACATTAGATTAATCTAATCTATCTTTACACACATATACATACATACACACACACACACCATATCAAATACCCCACTGTAGTCATTAACGCAATAAACAGGTTCTCCTTTAGGGCTAGGTCATCAATAGTGATATACTGCCCAACATCCCCTGCGCTCATGCACAGAGCTGATTCTGCATGAAGACAGCTTAGTTCAATGCCTGCAATACCAAGCCGCTTCACTGCGGTGATAAGTAAATGGGAACTTTGCCTGTAATATCAGCCTGGCCACTGCAGTGAGACTAGAGCTGTCGGCTTCCTGCGGAAGCCAACTCCGTGCATGAGCGCACCGGCCCAATAATTAGCTCATCAGCCATATAGGAGCTGGTGCAGGAGGGCATGGCTTCACCAATTCTGCAGAATGGCACAGAACTTAGAGCAAGCATGTATTTGTGTCATGTAGTCCTATAAAAACTGCACAATTATTAACCCAAAAGTGCTCTTTAAAAAGAGTACCTATACAGTAGAATAAAAGGCACATACTTTCCGTCTAAGCCTCGCACGGCGTCTTCAGCATCCCGTGTGTCTTCAAACTCCACAAATGCAAATCCAGGAGGGTTTCGAGCAATCCAGACTGTACGCAGGGGGCCGTAGTAACTAAACGCACGCTCCAACTCTCCTTTGCCAGCCCCAGTTCCTAGATTACCAACATAGACTTTCGCTTCTGAAAAAGGGAGAAGAGAAAGTTAATACAGAAATAGTTTATCACCAACAGTTCCACCAGGGACCGTGTTACGCTAAGCCACTCTCACACTAGCCGTTTTTACCGCCTATCGCCCGCGCAGGTTTTGCACACATAATATGCAGCAACAAACTTTACATTACATTAATTGCACCTCCCACTGTGCATGCACAACCTGCTGTATGTTGGCATGTAATACACAAGATACCGTAGTGTATGTATCAGTGTACTGCGTACTCCTCGGGTGGGGGGTAAGAAGCGATCCAACGGCGCAACCAACAGCGCAGAGGATGGCAGAGTTACTCCCATTGTTTTGCATGGGTAAATCTTGTATCATCTACACCCAGCACATTGTGCGATGCTGACAGCGGCCCGCATTGAAACAATTTGTTTCCCGTGGTACGATGTGGGGCTGGGGGGGGGGTTCCTGTGCTGAAGGGAGAAGGCGGACAGGCAATACTGGATGCCGGAGATCACTGCCCTCAGGCAGCACAGTATTAAAAACATGCCCAATTCTGTGATGCCAATCACAGCTCGGCTCAGGAATACTGCCAGAAGTCATT
Organism: Eleutherodactylus coqui; assembly: GCF_035609145.1. Taxonomy (NCBI): domain Eukaryota; kingdom Metazoa; phylum Chordata; class Amphibia; order Anura; family Eleutherodactylidae; genus Eleutherodactylus; species Eleutherodactylus coqui. The sequence goes on along the minus strand of NC_089839.1, from coordinate 90,532,687 downwards.
GTCTGAACAGTTTGCTGTACGAGGGAATGCTGTATCACGCAAAGCTGCTGCCATATATCATCAACACAATCCAGAATCACCAGTGCCTTCTCAGGGGCAAAACTTATTTAAAATGGAAAACTCTTAAGTGGTCAGAGGAATCAGTTTGAAAATCTTTTTGGAAACCAGGGTAAACATCCAGCTGGTAAAAAGCCCACACCTCTGATGGGGTTGTATCAGTGCCTATGGAGCAGGATAGGAGGTTATTCCCGGACGTATCTTTCAGGGAAGTCCTTGTATATATCAGCAAGACAACGCTAAACCAAATACTGCATCCATCATAAACCCCGCAGTCCTCTGGAGCCCCAGCACTCCTGCACACGGGCTGCAGGAGCGCGCCACCTGGCGGTGGTGCCAGGCGGTACACAACCCGCGCCCCCAGGTAATGTAAGAACAGACCCCGCAGTCTTCCGGAGCTTCAATACTCCTGCATCTGCACACTGGCTGCAGGTGGGGCGCCACCTGGCGGTGGGGCCAGGCAGTACACAGCCCGCGACCCCGAGGTGATGAGGGAATAGACCCCGCAGTCCCCCGGAGCTTCAATACTCCTGCATCTAGACACCGGCTGCAGAAACACGCCACCTGGCGGCATTGCCGGGCCCTACACAGCCCGCGCACCCCCCAGGTGATGAGAACAGACCCCGGAGTCCTCCGGAGGTCCAACACTCCTGCATCTGCACACCGGCTGCAGGAACGCGCCAGCTGGTGCCGGGCCCTTCACAGCCCGTGCCCGCACTCTCCTCCCGGTACCGCAGTGAGATAGCCGGTAGCAGCGCCATTACTTCCGTTGCGCGGGTAACCATCGTCAGGCCTGCAGCCGGCCGCGCCCACCTCTCTTCCCCCAGCCACACCGGGCGTACCCTCTTCTATCAGCCGCCTCCGCGTTATACCGGTGCCGACAAAACACACCGCGGTACGGGCGAGCAGGAAATATCACTACGGAGCGCCGGTCTTCTAGAGCTGCACAAAGCGCCAGACACGTGACCCGCGCACACTGCAAAATGGCGACCGCAGGCTAAACGCGCCACCAGAAGCGGGAAGAAAGGGAACCTCCACCGCACACAGAGGCGGTAACAATCCCCTCCACATACTCCCCTGCTACGGTGTTGTCCGCTTACCTCCGCTGTAGCGGCCGTACCGTGACATGTCCGCGCAGTGCTGGGCGCCTCACCTCACGCTGTGTGTGTAGAGCACAGTCGCGCGCCTCTTTATGAGCACACCAACGCTCGCGGGTAGGAGCTAGAGTGGAGTGGGCTAAGCGAGGTGTGACGTCAGGTGACCTATACCGGTCACGTGACTCTCCGGCAGAGGCGGGCTCTGGGGAGAGCGGTGTTATGAAAGCCTTGGAAACTGGATGGCACGCGGATTGTCAAAGTGACGCTATAGTGCGTTGGATTCTAATGGGCCGCCCACATCACAGAAAACACTCACAGCATTGAAAGCCACGTAGTTTCGAATTTTCTTTGACACTCGCGGGTACAAATTGCGTATCTGAGCGCGTTAGAAAAATCACAGCGTGCTCTATTTCCCTGCGGATCCTGCACAGACGGCCTCCATTGATGCGACCCGCAGCCCATCCGCAATTAACATAGCGTAGGGCTGCGTCACCGGTAAGCGACAACGCAGGAAATACAAAAAAACGTGTACTGCGAGCCTCCGCGGTCATACGCAATAGTTACTTGCCGTCCGCAGGGTCACTGCCCGCGTGAGCCCGGCCTAAGGCTACCCACACGGCGTATTTATGCTCAGATTTACGATGTGTATTAGCGCGATGGGCATTGCATTTTTAACTGTATTTTTTTCGCGCACCCGTCGACATTAAGGCGCCGTTTCGTTTCATATGTTCGTGTGCAGTACGCTCAGAAAGGAACATGCTGCACTTTTTTTTGCACGGATAAAATACGCGCGCAAATTCACTGCTGTGAGCGAACGTCTTGGAGTCAATGGGTGGCATTCACTGCGGATTGAACCTGCAAACTTTGCACATTATGCAGCGCAGATGCCTTCGTGTGAATAAGCCCCAGGGCCAGACAACATATTTGTGCTACATATTACAAAACATTTCCGCATGCAGCGAACACAGTCCATGGATTTCAGTGAGAGCCGCACTTGAATTAAACTCACCTGCTCCGGACGATACGGGTCTTCCCTTCTTCGCGGCTGGATCTTCTTTCTTCGGCCCAGTGGATCCGCTGGGCCGAAGAAAGAAGATCCGGCCGCGAAGAAGGGAAGATCCGGAGTGTGCGGAAAGGTGAGTAATTCTTATTTTCAGCCCTCATGTCCGCGGAGCAGGAGGGACCCGCTACGGATTCCCCATGGAGAATCCGTAGCGGGCCTGATTTTCCCCGTGGACATGAGGCCTTAGCTGGAAAAACACATTTGAATTTTAAAAAGTTTCAGATTGTGGTTAAACTGCAAAATTAGAGATTTTCTAATAAATTATCTATTCGTAACATATTGCTCTAATGCTTTATTTATGTCTAAACATGGCGCTACAAACTCCTAAAAGAATAGACAAGCTTTTTTTGCGAGAAACAGCAGTGCTGACGCTCCAAAATCGTGAGAAAAAAATTGTGATTTTCTCAGAGCAATATTTCAATCGCCATTGTGAAGGAGCCCTCACAAAGACTTCACATTGCATTATTCTGGCTGCGAAGTGCGTACCAAAATTGCTTAACAATGCATTACGATATATGTGAATAAGGTTTTTAACCCAGCCAGTTCATACACACCAGAAAAAGTGCGCAGCAGAAGATAGTGATGCTGTAGTCTCCAATATGTCGCACGCTCCGTTGCGGAAAAGCGGCAGGATTTTCACAGTGGAAGTCATTTATTGTGGTGCAGTGAGTAACGCATGAGTGCCTGACAGCTATCCCAGCGACTGACGCTCCTGGACTATCACACAGGAGCGATAGTCTGCCAGAGAATAGGTATGGAAAGCACTGGACATCTCTTCCGCCCGCTTGCCTCCATAGATAGTAGATGGGAGTGGTTCAAAAATTGAATTAGGCCAAATGTCCACAGATTGCGTGGCCCCCCGCACGGGAGATCCGTGCGTCTTGCTGCCCATAGGGATGCATTAGCATCCGTAGGGCAGCTAAAAGCATGCGGATTAGATTTCTTCCTGGCGTGCGGGTAGTACGCACGGAAAGAAATCACAGCATGCTCCATTTTCGTGCGGGTCTGCCACACGGACGACTCCCGCGGCTTGCATTAAAGCCTATAGAAGCCGTCCGTATCCGCTGCACAGCCACACCTGAATTTTTGCTCTGCCGCGGAACTGTGGGAAAGCAGGAATTCAAAGCAAAAAAAATGTGCACGGCGCATGCGCGCGCCACGCTGACGGCAGTCCGACCACATCCGCCAGGCCGAAGAAAGAAGATCCGTTCGCGACGTAGGGGAGATCCGCAGCGTCTGGATAGGTAATAAATAAGGCTTTTGTGGCCTCATGTCTGCGGGAAAGGAGAGATCCGCAGGAAGATTCTGCATGCAGAATCCGCACCAGCTCGAATTGTCCTGCGGACATTAGGCCTTACTCTTGCTTTCACGCAGTCGAGAAAATCGTACGAGATTTGTACAACGCGAGATACACAAATATGAACCCTATTCTTTTGAATGGGGTCAAACATCTGAGGGATTTTTTTCCCCACATCGTGGTACGGGGGGGAAAAATCACGGCATGTCCTATTTTTCGGCATTCCCTTGGAATGCCTCACATTGCCCATTGTTATCAATGGGCGAGTGCGATGCAAGGTTTCCCATTTAAAATAGGTGATGCGAGGCCACTTCCTCTAATCCCTTCCTGCAGCCAATGACGGAGCTCAGTGATGATCGCTGAGACCTGTCATTGACTGCAGCAGTAGGTTTACGGGACATCACAGGACCCATAGCCACCGGGGAGGGAGAGGATGAGCAGGGAGTGAGGAGTATGAGCTAATTGTTATGTTGTGGCCACAGGGCTGTTTTTAGACAAAACTTTTAACTTGGACAGCCTCTTTAATATTATCCCTTTCACACTCCATGGAGGTGCATCATGGGAAGGAGGGGGTTGTGGCGCAGTGCTGTACATTTATAATAAATGGGTGGTACAAGTTTCGCACAGCGGGAGCCAGCAAAAAGTATTCAATGCGAACAGTGCCTAAGGCCAGATTCCCAGGGGCGTATTTGCATGTGCAATATGCAGGGAATAGAACTCATTTCAGTTGCACAAACAAATACACAGCATGCTCCACTTTCATGCAAAAGTCCCCATATAGGTCAATGGGGATGTGCAAATCTGCGCAAAATACATTCACAAAATACACACTCTGTACGGCTGCTACTTACACTGAATGATGAGCTCATCGGCCATCGTTTTTGCAGTGTATGTCAATGGAGATGGGCGGGGGACTGAGGAGAGAAATTCCCTGCTGGCCGCTCTGTGAGCGAGCCAGACTCGCTTCTGTGCAGTAGCACGGGAGCGAGGACACACAGGGACGAGTGTCGGGCATTGTTTGCCCAACATTCGTCCCGTCTAAATGGGCCCTTAGACAGTTTCCCTAATTAAGAATACAATTAACTGAATAAGTGTCTCAAAAACTCTAATCCAACCTGCTGAGTAGAGAAGAGCGAGGTTACGGCTTCCTCCTAACCACTCCATTCGAGCCTGTGGATTGTTGATTCCAGAGGGAGGATTCTTTAACCACTTAGTGACAAAGCCTGTTTGCACCTTAATGACCAGGCCAAATTTTGGAAATCTTAAATGTGTCTCTTTAACATAGAATATCACCATAAAGGTTTTGTATATTCAAGCGATTCTGACATTGTTTTTTCACCACATATTGTACTTCATTTAGGTGGTTAACCCCTTCCTGCTCCAGGACATACATTTACGTCCTGGAGCGTCGGGGTATGTATGTAGAGAGGGCGACCTCTCTGCATACAGCGCGGGCTTCAGCTGTTTACTACAGCTGTCACCCACGGGCAATAGCCGCGATCGGCCGTTCGTGGCTATTAACCCTTTAAATGGTGAGATCGGGGGGAGCCGTGCAGGTGTCATGGTCGCCGGAGGCCTTTTGAAAGGCCCCAGGGCTGCCTTAGCAGACTGCCTATCAAGCCATCAATACATATTTGGTATCGCCACGTCCGTAAAAGTCTGATCTATGAAAGTAGTGCATTATTTTTCCTGCACAGTGAACGTCTGAAAAACATAAAATAAAGAACGCCAGAAATGCACTTTTTCAGTTACTTTGTCTCCCAGAAAAAACGCAATAAAAAGCGATTAAAAAGTCATATATATTCCAAATTGATACTATCGGAAACTACAGGACATCCCGCAAAAAGTGAACCCTTGCTCAACTACGTCGACGGAAAAATTAAAAAAATTATTGCGCGCACAAAATGATGGCAGAAAATAATTGAAAAAAAATGTCTTTGAAAAAGTGTAGTATAGTAAAAAAAAAAAAAACCTAGACAAGTTTGGTATCGTAGTAATCATACTGACCCATAGGATAAAGCTATCATGTCGCTTTTGTTTTAGTTTGTGCGCCGTAAAAACAAGACGCACTGAAAGATGGCAGAAATGGCGAAAATGGGAAAAAAAAGGGGCCATGTCATGAAGGGGTTAAAATACACAGATATAATGTGTACATGTATTAAAAGTGCCAAATTGGGTAAATTTTGATAAAATTGTAATTTCTTCACATTTTCAACTGCAATATCTCATATGTGCAAATATACTGTGCACATTTTTAATAGTATATATATTTCCACCTGTTTACTTTATTCTGGACACACATTTGAAAAACTTTACTTTTTTTTAACCATTTAGGCGGCGTACGAATTTAACATTACTTATTAACATTTTCAGGAACATTTTGTATTCCTACACCAAGCCAAGATTGCAATTGTGTCATTTTAAAAACAGTTTTTTTTGCACAGCACATATATGAATGAAGACTTGCACCCCAAAATGGATCCCCGTTTGTCCCGTGTTCAGAGATATAGCCATTGTCACCCCAATATTATGTCCTCTATGCATAACGGGGATCAAACTGAAAGGAGCAGCTGGTGGCTTTTAGAACAGAAATTTTGCTTAAGGGCGTATTCAGACGACCGTATATCGGCTGGGTTTTCATTCCCAGCCGATATACAGCGTCTCTCTCTGCAGGGGGAGGAGGCTGGAAGAGCCGGGAGCAGTGTTCTGAGCTCCCGCCCCCTCTCTGCCTCCTCTCCGACCCCCTGCACTATTTTCAATTAGGAGAGGCGGGACAGGTGTGGAGCTAATTTGTGGAGCTAATTTGTGGAGCTAATTTCTGGAACATAGCCCCGCTCCATCCCGCCTCCTTTCATTGCAAATAGTGAAGGGGAGGCAGAGAGGGGGCGGGAGCTCAGAGCACTGCTCCCGTCTCTTCCAGCCTCCTCCCCCAGCAGAGAGGGACGACGTATATCAGCCAGGCGTGAATACCTGGCCAATATACGATCATCTGAATGCGACCTAAAGGTGGTTTATGCCCCATTTGGCCGCTCAAGGGCTCTACAAGTGGGCAAACGACGGACCCCCCCCCACACACAATTGACCCCATTTTGAAAACTAGACTCCTTAACGAATTCATCTAGGGGTGTACTGTCCAGTTTGATCCCACAGTTTTTGAATGAATCTAAACAAAGCAGAAGGGAAAATTGCATTATGTAATGCAATCCTATGGCAGAGGACACAGGCGGAATTCTGCGGGAAATCCCGCCCGTCTGCAGGAGGCCTATATTAGATGCGGGGTGAGCATATTATCAAATTCTGTGACACCTGTGCCCTAACATCCAATCTGGTTGAATCAGCCAACCCAAACAACCAATCTGGTTGCTGGATTTGCTGAATACGGCTGAGATGTTGCAGAATTTGATAATATGCGTAGGGTGAAGGGTTGCAAACCACTTTACCTACATATTTTGTCTGGCGTAACACTTATGCCGCTTTCAAATGGGTGACAAAAATCGCAATTTTCTCATGATGCAGATTCAAGGCATTTTTTAAAATCTAAAAACGCCTCACATCGCTTCTGTGAAATTGTGAACTCAAGCGCATGTTTTAGGAGCGTCAGAGGATCGCAAGTGTTTACCCTTCATTTCAATGGGAACTATCTCATCGCACTTGCATGCACAAGACAGGGTCTTTAAAGAACACATGCAGCCATCCTTTACCTCGCAGCATCAGGGGGGCAGGGGAACCCTCATGTGAATGACTATTCCAAAGAATGGAATTGTGTGTGTCTTTGGACACATAATATTTGCATGAGCTCCGCCCTGGTGTGTATGTAGCCTTAGGGCTCGTTGACATGAGTGTAAATATGCTGCATATTACATAGTGAATAGAACCAGTTGATTTCAATGGGCTTATTCACACAAACACATTTTCACTGCGTATTACATGTGCAAATTTTGCTTGTGCAATATACAGTGAATAGTCTCCATTGATTTCAGGGGTTTAGTCACGAGTGTATTTTGCATTCGCATTTCGTTAGTGCAAAAACACTCATACCGCGACGGGTTTGGTTGGCGCCCGCTTTGGGTAATTTTGTTTTTAATGTATATATTTTATTTTGTAATTTTTCTAGCTTATTTTTGTAACTATTTTTTTTTACCATGAACGTCCCCCATGACCTCATACAAGACCTCTGGGGGGTCATTCACATCGTTTTTTGTTTTTTTTTATTTCATACTTTTTCACTGTAGCTGGGTACAACCATGGGTCGAATCTCCACGGGCGGATTGTTGCTGCGGAATTCGGAGCAATAAGCCTCCATAGCAGGCTATGCTCAAACGATCCTTCATGTCCACGAGCGGAAACCAATTGCGGTTTCCACTCGCAGATTTTTTTTTTAAAAATGGACGGCTTCCATTGAAGTCACTGGATGCTGGACGGGCCGCGGATTCCGTGGGAAAGCAGGAATTAAAAAAATAAATAAATAAAGTACTGCAAATTTCCAGCGCTTCCACAGTACAGAAAGAAAAAAGATCCGAACAGGTAAGCAGGGTCCTCGGCCGCAGGCAATCTGCCACGACTTTCCCTTCGTTTTTGGCTGCAGGGCATTTTAGAGCACCCCCTCATTGTGATGGGTATGGAGGTGTGCTAAACACCAAAAAAATAGAGCAGACAGCGCTCGAAAACTGCAGTGCTGGAAACCGGTGAGATCGAACATGAGCGTTATACCGCGGCGTCCAAAACACTGCGGTAATATTGTAAAATACGCACACGTGTGCAAAAACGCAATGCCTGTCGAGCAAATAAACCGCAATGTGCGCATGACGACGCTTATTACGCCTGTGGGAAGCCGGCCATTAAGGACATTCGTTCACGTGAATGTGCGACCGTATGGTAATATACACCACATGGCCTATCTTGGTGCTTAGGGGCCTACTGAAACCGATAGCTAAGCAAGTGCCATTGTAAAGCCGCTTATAAGTCACAACCTCTGTGCGCGCCATTTTTTTATATGGTTTTGATTTAATCATCAGTCTAGTTCTATAAGAGAAGAGCTGAGGAGTTATACTTCACCAGGTTATTGTTTCTGGGTGAGAGCACCTTAAGGATACAACGTTCCTTTTCTGTACGTGTACTGGCGTCACTGGGTTACATCTGCACTACAACAGTCATTCCGCCGCTCCCGCCATTCCTGAGGTGAACTACCTCGCTGGGCATTGTGGGTAAGTGCCGCTGGACGTGACGTCAGCGGAGGCGTGTTACCCAGCGTGCGACGCTTCAGGCACAGAGCTCCACCTGCTGCTCGTGCTGTGGGCGGGGCTGACGTCACTGCTGGCCAGGAAGAGGGAGGAGCTTGTGTGGTCCATGCGGGCTGCAGTGCTGACAGTGCCACTCGTCTCTCCGTGCAGTTACCCATCTAGTGTTCTCTGTTGTCAGCTATTCCGACTGTGGAAGGCGCCCAGTGATGGTGAGCCAGTACTGAGAACCTCCACACTCAGGTATGGCAAGGCTTTTGTTGCTGGATGGTTCCCCACATTGTATTGCTATGGGAATCTCCTGGTGCGCAGGAAATAGCACATGCAGCAGGGTTTTAAATCAATGGGATATTTTTACTGCATATTACGCGTGCAATATGTTGCACAAATACATCTGTGTGAACGAGGCCTTATGTGACGCTGCACGCAGAGCAGATGCGGAATTTGTCCATTAGGGCTTATTCACACAGGCATAAGTGCATGCTGGCTGTACGTTTACGGTCGCGTATTTCACCCGCTCCAGTTCTGTTTGGCTGTGCATCTGCAACATGTGCTTGCGCACACAAAAAAAACCAAGCACAAATCACATTGATTTTGTGCATATACGTGCAGCGAATATTCAAGCTTTTTGCGTATGTTGTAAGCATTTACGTAAGCCAATAGATTTTAATGTGCTCCTGCGGTGCGCAAATGCTCATCCAATAGGTCATAGTGCGGATGGGTTGCGTTTTTATTTGCTGAATGTCCGGTGGAATTTTTTGCATTTTTTTTCCCATAGACTTTAATTGTGGAATTATGTTATGTTAGAAGTATGTTAGAAACCTGCGACAATTCCAGAAGACGTCCTTATTTCCGCTGCAGAATGCTTTTTTGCTACAGAATGTAATCTTGTGGTTTTGAAGTAAAGACTCCCAGTTTAACAGTTTCGGAATTCAAGCCCCGCTGGGATAACCTTGTGACGCAGAAATGTCCGTGCGGACTGATTCCATCCCAGGTAAGAGGTCCCTAGGAGTTTGTTCACACAGCAGAATATTGAAATGTGCGTGCAGAAAATAAAGAAGTGATATATTGCATCTTAACGTGGATTCATCCTGCAGATTGGGCCGTTGGAAAAGATGCGCAGATCAAACTTTCACCGCGTGAACAAACTCATGGGGACCCTTTACACGGGACAGAATTAGGCCTCATGTCCACGGCACACGCTGATTTTTTCATGCAGATTTCCGCAGCGGATGCACTATGAGTCATTATTAAATTGACTTTTTATTGCCTGCAGGAGATAGTGCATTGCGTTTTTTTTCCCGCGTGGATGTATGCAGATTATGCGTAACCCCTCCTCCCAGCCTTTTTCCTCTCTTCCCCTATTGATTATAACCTTCAAATCTGCAGTGAATCTGCAAATGTATTTGTGGATTGTAGGATCCCATAGAGATGAATGGAGCACATCCACGGTAAAATGTAGCATGCTGCGGTTTATTATCCGCGCGTGGCATCCGCAAATCAAATAAAAACAAATCCGCAGGTGTTAAATGAAGAGCAGACGCCCAATGCTTCCTTATGGGCGGCTTGATTTGCAGATCTCACGCTCTGGTGCCACAAGTGGATTCTGCAAATCAAATCCGCCCCCGGACATTGGGACTAAGGCCTCATGTCCGCGGGAAAATCAGGCCCGCCGCGGATTCTTCATGTAGGATCCGTAGCGGGTCCCTCCTGCCCCGCAAACATGAGGCCTAAAAATCAGAATAAACTCACCTGCTCCGGACAATGCGGATCTTCCTTCCTTCGCGGCCGGATCTTCTTTCTTTGGCCTGGCGGATGTGCTCGGCATGCCAGCGGCCGCCAAGAAAGGAAGAACCGCATCGTCCGGAGCAGGGGAGTTTAATTCTGGTACGGGTCTCCCGCGGATCCGGACGGCTTCCATAGACTGCAATAGAAGCCTGCGGGAGACCCGCACTAAAATGGAACATGTCCATTTTTTTTTCCCGCACGCGGATCCGCGCCTGACGTGAAAAATGACACCCGGAGGTATTTAGCTACCTGTGGGTGTCCAATGCATCCCTATGGGGCACGGATCCGCGTGTGGGAGAAACGCTGCAGATTTTAAGCCCGTGGACATGAGGCCTTAGGCCTTATGTCCACGGGGAAAATCAGGCCCGCTACGGATTCTCCATGGAGAATCCACAGCGGGTCCCTCCTGCCCCGCGGTCATGAGGGCTGAAAATAACAATTACTCACCTCTCCGCACGTGGGTCTTCCCTTCTTCGCGGCTTGATCTTCTCTCCGTCGCGGCCAGATCTTCTTTCTTCGGCCCGGCGGATGTGCACGGCAGGCCGGTTGCGTGCCACACGCATGCGCCGGCCCGAAGAAAAAAGATCCAACCGCGACGGAGAGAAGATCAAGCCGCGAAGAAGGGAAGATCCGGAGCAGGTGAGTATATTCTGATTTTAGGTCTCCCGCGGATCCGGACGGCTTCCATAGGCTTCAATAGAAGCCTGCGGGGGGAGACCCACATGAAAATGGAGCATGTCCATTTTTTTTCATGCTCTATTTTTTAAAATTCACTTTTATTGACCATCCGCGGGTATTTATCTACCCGCGGGTGGTCAATGCATCCCTATGGGGTGCGGATCCGCGTGCGGGTGATCCGCTGCCGATTTAAAATCATCTTTTGCCCGTGGACATGAGGCCTTAGTCTGTTTAGCTGCTTTGGCAACTGGGGAACTTCTAAAGAACCCAGGTAGGCCAAAGATGGCCTGATGGAATGCGTGTCAGGTAGCAGTATAATGTAATATATTTTATTGCAGGAACAATGTGTAACCAATGTGTAACCCTTCTGCTCTTCCAGGTGAGTATTGATTTTTTTTTTTTTTATCAGCATTTGGGCATAACGCATGCCAGCGCTGCTGGAAATGGGCTGAATCTGCAAAAAAACGCTGGGTTTCTGCAAGCGCTTGTGTGAAGAGGCCTTAAAGTGCGTTCACACATGCAGATTTTGCTTCAAAAATCAGGTGATAAAAAAAAAGGAGAGAGAGGATAAAGGACGGATACGACTTCTCCTCTTTTTAGATGCACTCTTGGTTTGGGCTTTAAAAAGTGCATTAAAAAAAACCTGAACGCAGACTTACAGTGTGAATGCACCCTTATGGCTCCTGCACTCTGGCGATCGCGATATCGCTGCGTTTTTTTTAAACACGAATATCAATAGAACCTTCTAATGTTAAAAACGCATTGCACAAAAATCGCAAGTTGGTGCTTTGCGATTTTTGTGCGTTGCTTTTTTAACATTAGAAAGTTTTATTGATATTCATGTAAAAATAAAAAAAAACCCAGCAATATCGTGATCGCCAGTGTGCAGGACTATCAAGTTATGCTGGATTTTTATTTTTCTTGTTGCACATATTGGATTGTTCTTTGAAGCCAGAATTGCGTTTACAGCACCTGCATTATCTGCAAGGACTCGCACATTGAATATATATGTATACCTTTGTAAAAAAAAAAAATATATATACTTTTTTTTTCTTTCAGATTGCAGCTCATAATCACACCGTGCAATGGACACTGGCGTAGTGACAGAAGGTAAATTGTGCATTTTTTACATAGTATTATTGTATTGTACTGGAATTAAAGAGGTTTTCCAGGACTTTTTAAACTGTTGACCTATTTTTTAGGGCGCCTTCAGACGACCGTATATCGGTCGGGTTTTCACGCTGGGCCGATATACGACGTCCCTCTCTGCATGGGGGGGGGGGGGGGGGGGTGCTGGACGAGCCAGAAGCAGTGCACTGTGCTCCCGGCCCTCGCCACTATTTGCAATGGTAGGGGCGGGGCTAAGTCCGGGACTTCTCTCCGCCCCGCCCCCTCTCATTGCAAATAGTAGAGAGGGGGCAGAAGCTCAGTGCACTGCTCCCGGCTTTTCCAGCCTTAACCCCCCCTCAGCACCCTGCAGAGAGGAACACCACATAATGGCCTGGCGTGAAAACCCGGCCGATATTCGGTCGTCTGAAGGCGCCCTAAGGTGCATTTACACACATAGATGATCGCTCAAAATATGTCAGAAACTTGACAGTTCTGAGTGATCATATTGCATAGGTAATAATAGAATAATCAGCCCTTTAGTATTTTATTGCATGTATTTAGAGAACAGTGAGTGGTCTGTTCTCTAATTAAATCACTATTGTCTCCAGCGGGACAGCTGCTGTTAACAGCAGTTAAAGAATGTTATCAGTGCTGCCCGTGAAGAGCTCAGCGTGCGGTACCTCTTACCTTATCGTTCTGAGGGACGAGGATTTCATGCAGACCTGAAGTCAGCAATGGACGATGGGCACACATTTGCGCACAACGATTATCGCTCAAAAGATGGCTTTTTGAGTGAATTTTGAGCAATAATTGTTGTGTGTAAAGGACCTTAAAAGGGCCTTTAGGATAGGCCATGAGTATCAGATCAGTGGGGGGGGGGTCTGACTCCAGGCTATCCCACTGATCAGCTGATGGAATGTGCTGTGGAGCTCTGAGGATCACAGTCTCACCTTTATTTTTTACCAGGCACAGTGTCATATTTTGTGTAGTGGCTGTACCTGGTATTGCAGCTCATTGTAATACCAGTCATGGCCACTACACAATGTATGGTGCTGTGCCTTGTAAACAATGAGTTCACAGCTGATCAGTGGGGGTGCCATTAGTCAGGCCCCTATTACACAGGCAAATAAATTGTTCAGATTCCTGCGATCCAGCATGCACCGACTGAAAGACAAATGATAAGCCATTCACTTATTGTTCATCTGTGAACGAATGGCTATGTACTGTGAATGGAAGCAGGCGTCCGAAATTATTCCAGGCTTGCTCCATTCACTGAACAATGATTGTTCCCATTTAAAAGCAAAGGAGTGATTGTAGCTGGGACGACGGTCGGGCATCTGCGCCTGACAGGGCATCCCGTGTAAAAGGGCCCTAAGAATAGGTCATCAATATCAAAGTCTTAGTAACCACTTTAATAAAAAATAGGTTGGATCTCCATTACTAAAGCTTAGAAAAAAATGGCGCTTTCAGTGTTCCAAAAAAACCTGAAGGTCTTGCATGATGATGGTACCGTTACATAGGACAACTGTTGCTTCTGTGCTGTCACACAGGAGCAATCATGCATTGAATGGAGGCTGGATAAGCAAGAGGTCTCTACCGGCCCCCTGCGACAATTCACTGCATTATATAGCATGATATCTGAACTTTGTTCTGTGGGTCAGTACAATTATGGTGATACCAAATGTATATAACTTTTTTTTTTTTTTTTGCCTTTAAAAAGTAAGCAGCCTTTAATTTTTAACTAAAAATTGCATTCCGTCGCCATAGTCCGACGTCCATAACTTTTTAAAATTTTTTTTGTCAAACGGTCTGTTTGAGGGCTCGTTTTCAGCGGATTGAGCTGTCGTTTTGATTAGTATTATTTTGGGATGCATATATCTTTCTGATCAGTTTTTATAAAATAAAATAAAATTGGGAGCCATGATAACTAAAAAACTGAAATTTTGGCATTGCATGTTAGTATTTATTTTATTTTTTCCAGTCTTCACTGTGTGGAGTGAGCATTGTGATATTTTAATAGTTTGGACTTTTACGAACACAGCAACACCAAAAATGTGGGTGGTTGTTTTTTTTTTCCAATGTTTAAATGTGAAAATAGGGTGTTCTACAGATGGGTAAGACTGAGATGAAGGACACATGTGAATACTAATTGACTAATAACTGTTTTAACATGGCTAGTAAGATTATGGTACTGGTGTATCTTGTCTCCACCGTAAGCTAGGGGTTGACCAGGCTTAGCTGGAGGGTATGGCCTGGTCACGCCCCTAGCTGGTGATTAGCTGCTGGTTGATATAGTGCTGTTCCGTCCCCATTTCCAAGACAGCAGCGACGGCTGACAACCCGGCACACAGAAGACAAGAGGCACAGACCCCTGCAGCTGGCCCCGCTGTCACTCTCCCCGTTGCCATTGCAGCTGGCCCCGCTCCAGCGCGTCGCTCAAACCTTGCATCTGCTATGGTTTCCCCGGCGGCCGCAGCAGGCGGCCCCGCTGTCTACTGGCACTCTCCCCGCTCCCCTGGTGGCCGCTGCAGCTAATCAGCCTCTGGGTGCGTGTCCTTCAACTCAGGACTGCCAAATCATTTCTCCACCCATTTTTCTGGTGGACATATTGCACCAGTACCTAAGATTATGAAGGCTCCAAGATTTGTACTTAGGTTTGCCTCTGTATTCTATAGGTGTGTTTTCTTTTACTTTTCCTTTCATGTCATTAATAACCATAGTTGTGTTTACTCATTAATAGAGCAACAGAAGACCAGAACCAGCTGGACTGACAAGACTCCACCAGAGTGGCACGCCTATGTGAACAAAGAGGTCACGGTTATAGCCGATGAGAAGAATGAATACCAAGGTTGGGTTGCCACAATTGATCCTGTTTCTGCAAGGTAAATGCATTTACCATATGAATAGTTGTTGATGGCTGAAAATAAACAAGTACTTAAAGCAATTAAAAGGGATGTCCAGCTGAAAACTATTGATTGCCTATTAGCAGAATAAGCCATCAATAATAGATCAGCGGGAGGTCGGATGCTCAGTATCACCACGATCAGCTGTTTGCTGGTCCAGTATGTTTGTGCACAGAGGTAATTTCTGCAGAAAGCAGATAGCTCTGTTCCAACTGCAGTGGCAAGGTTTGGTTTTACAGGCAAAGTTCCCATTGTGGTGAATAGGAACTTGTCGTGTAATACCAAGAAGGGCACTGCAGTAAGAACGGAGCTGTCTGCTTCCTGCAGAAACCAGCTCCTGGCATGAGCGCATCGGCCTGGCGAACATTTGATCAACAGGGATTCTGGGTGGCAGATCCCTACTGAATATTATTGATAGCATATCCTGAGGATAGGCCATCAATAGTTTACAACCAGACAAACCCTTTATTGGCCATGAAACACCATATGTTTACTACAGGAGTTAAATTATTCATTCAAAGGGGTTGTCCCGCGCCGAAACGGGTTTTTTTTTTTTTTTTTCAACCCCCACCCCCCCCCCCCCCCCCGGTTCGGCGCGAGACAACCCCGATGCAGGGGTTAAAAAAGAACACCGGAGAGCGCTTACCTGAATCCCCGCGCTCCGGTGACTTCTTACTTACCTGATGAAGATGGCCGCGGGGATCTTCTTCCTCGGTGGACCGCAGGGCTTCTGTGCGGTCCATTGCCGATTCCAGCCTCCTGATTGGCTGGAATCGGCACATGACGGGGCGGAGCTACACGGAGCCCATTGAAGAAAGCAGAAGACCCGGACTGCGCAAGCGTGGCTAATTTGACCATTAGACGGCGAAAATTAGTCGGCTCCATGGAAACGAGGACGCTAGCAACGGAGCAGGTAAGTGAAAAACTTCTTATAACTTCTGTATGGCTCATAATTAATGCACAATGTACATTACAAAGTGCATTAATATGGCCATACAGAAGTGTATAGACCCACTTGCTGCCGCGGGACAACCCCTTTAAGTTGCTCCAACCTGTTTCAGGAAGTAGAAGGGTGTGAGTACTCAGTCTGGGGCACCTGCTATCCCTTTTCACTTGAAACCTGTAGTGCGGTTGATCATGTTTTGTTACTTCAATTTTCTTTAGTACAGGAAGGAAATCTTACCAAGTCTGCCCAAAGTGCTAAAGTCTGCAGAGGTGTGACTACAGGCTCTTAATATGTACATGCACTTCTAGAAGGAAGAGATAAAATATTCCTGACTTAGCATCTAGAAATTATTTCAGTGTACTAAAAGCATCAATGAATTGCTCCAATAAATCTATTTTGTGATTGCACCCACTAAATGGTCCCACAAAGTGCAGAACAGGCTGTAAGAAAAGGCTCTGATACAATAAATTCAAAGGGATCATATGACTCCGGGAAACGTTCTCCTTTGGAGGTTTTGGGTTTTGGGACACATGATCCCGCGGCTAGTAAGTATCATCAGCAAGAATCTGTGAATGAAATATACAAACTACAGTTTATAGGGCTAATGTAGGGCTTCTCACGTGTATTTTACAAAGAATTAATGGGAGAAATCTTAAGGCTATATGCACACGGACAAGTTTTCCATCTGATGTTTGGACTGAAAAGTCTGTCCGAAAATCAGACAGCAATAGCACCCATTCATTTGAATGGATGTAATCACATGGGCTCTTTTATAATCGGACAAGCAGTCCAAGAAAAAAATTGCAACATGTCCTAATTTAGCACGATTCTTGGCTGAAAATAGTACATGTTAGTGTATGGTGTCCCACACATCGGACAGCACACGAACGGTATGCTGATGCTTGTATCCCGGGGCACAGATTTCTTCCACTGATGAGCAGTGTTTCCGCATGAGGATTAGCCACATTGTTTCTCAATGGGGCTGATACATGGCCTTTCAATGCAGACTATAGAGCTTACTGCATTTTCTCCATGGATGTATTTTCTGCTGCATGTGAATGTAGTATGTAATGCTCTATTCACTTGTATTAGATGCAGATCTGATGATGACTTAGGCATGGAACCTGTGCCAAAAAGTTTTATTAAGGCCGCTTTCACACAGGCGACAAAATCGCATTTATGTGAAGCCCATGCTTTCTTATGGGTTCCTTCAAATTAGCAATGTTTTGTAACTGCTACATTGCGAGAGAGAAAAAATCGTGGGTTGCTAACTATTGTCGTGATTTACAATGTTTTGTAGCCAAGGTTTCCCTATGGAGCTTTCCTTTCTGTTGCATTGCATCGCACAATAATGCAGTTTTTCATGCGGTGCAATGCAACTTCTACAGTAGGACGTCCCTACACTAAGCCCTAGCTGCATTAAAAATTTAAAAAAAAAACACAATACATCATCTAAAAGCCGCTGTCCGCTTCACCGCACTTCTCGCAGTTCCCCAGCACTTTGAAGTCTTCAGGCAGCGCTTCCTGGATTGTTGGTTGGCTGGCTCTGATTAGTTCAATGAGCCCTGCAATGATTGGCAATAATACTTTGTAGCGCCACGTGAGACTTAATAGCAACACAAAATGGAGAAATCGCAGCGATATTGCATAGAACACAGATGCAATATCACAGCGATTTTCTTGCAGTGATATCACTGTCATCCCTGTGAAAGAGGCCTAAATCTCATAGATTTGCTGTGGATTTTCAGCAGTGGAAAAATCCCCATCAAAATCCAATTTGAAGAGGGGTAATCTGCTATGGATCTGCACCTAATAGTGTGGATTTGTAAGGTTTCCCTCACAGAGGGGCTTTTTACTGCGATTAGCGTGGCGCTTTTAGCACTGTACTAATCGCGGTATAATGCACCCATTGTTTTCAATGGGACTGCTCAGACAGCTTCTCGATCGCAGCTCTTTTCAGCGCCGCGATTTTCTAGCGTATTTTTAGTTGTTTAGTGCTCCTCATCAATGAGGAGTAGTGTCAGAAGCCAGCATCGGCCGCAGCATCACCGTGGCCAAAAATGAAAGTAAATTGCGGCGTTTATCATGACACCATGTGTGAGGGAGGCCTAAGGGTGCCTTTCAACATGCCTATATCACACTGATGTCGTACAAGTGCCTTTTGGCATTTTGGCCACTGTAGCCAGCTACTGCACTGGGAACATGTTGCATTGCAGCAGACAGGGAAGCTCAATACAACTTTTGCTTTCCACTGGAGAAAAACTCTAGAACTGTCGCTTTAAAGATACTTAAATGGGTTGTTCTGTCTGACAAAGTCCATTTTCAAATACTAGCTTAGTGAATTCTGAGCTAATATAAAGGTTATCCCATTAGCAGCCAGTAAGCGGATAGTGGATCCATATAATGCTTCATATGATCTGTGGTGAAGAATTTTAACAAATGCTGCCAGGTTTCCCTACAGATTACATCTGATCACTTAGCGTGCCAACTCAGGACAGCATGTGATTATCCGAATTGGTGGTAGGTACAAAACTACTGCCACTTGTAGCCTAAATGATTAAAGGTTGTTTCATCACAGCTAGCTCTTCTCAGAACTGAGGTTCTGGGGAAAGCTAAGCTAGGAAAATGTAGTTTTACATGGCAGCCATTCATATGACTGTCAGTCCCTGTAGATCAGAAGATGCTTTTTTTAGAGCAGCTTTGTTTTGGCTGATAGAGGAGGCAGGTCCCAAGCATGTAACCCCCTCTATGAAGTTTATGGGGCATGTGATCAGGGGTTGTCTACATTGACACAACAACCCCTTAAAGTTGCACCCAAAGTCAGAGAGGGAGGAATAACTTTATGAATCTTCACTGAACAACAAACAAACGTTAGGTCTTCCTATCACACGATTGCAATGTTGTCTCTGACTTTCCTGCAGCTTCTTGATGATCTGGTCATTATCTCTTTTAGTGTTGTACTCGTTAACTTTGAAGATGATCAGAAGACATCTGTCCGCATCGTGATGGGACACGCTATACAGAAAGTAGACATACTGAAAGAATCGGATGACGTCACGGAACAGAAACTTCTAAATCTCTTCAACCTTCAGGAAAGCAGCAGCACCCACAGCAAGGAGGATGTGAAGAGCAAAAAACTCAACCTGAAAAGCTGGCTGCAGCAGAATAACATTCCAGTAACCGAAGAGGGGGAGTCTGAGAGGACATTATGTGTTGCTGGTGTATTAACCATTGATCCTCCATATGGCCCAGAAAACTGCAACAGCACTAATGAAATCATATTGTCCCGCGTACAAGGACTCATACGGGGTTATATGACAAGCCAATAAAGCAAACTATCTTAGCTGCATTGTCTAGCCCAAATGTTTATAGAAAAACTGTACAAAGGGGGAAAGCAGAAAATAGTTCATGCTTGTCAAGTATTAGGTATGACAGTGGGGGAAATTTACTAAGCCCAGCATTTTCTGCAGCGGGGTTAGTAAGCTTTTTCGTGACACACTAAATACATAAACAGGCGCACATCTCTTCATGTATTGAGTGCATCCTGGCTCCACCTTGTGTACATTTCTGGTATAATTTTAGTTTCTGGAGTAAATGTTACATAAATCTGTTGGTGTGGGACATCCCTGCCCCCTCTCAACAAGCTCCGCAGACTTTAAGTAAACGTGTCCGGGCAGGCACAAAAGGAAAAAGTTGCAAATTTTTCTTTTTAATGTCAACTGATTTTTTTCAACTGAGAAATAAATAAGCAAATTATTACCTGCAGATCAGCTAGAAACATCCCCTCACAGGGGGTGCAATAAAAAAAATTTCACAGTAGAAGCAAAACAATGAACTTCCAAAGTTGCAAAATTTTGCACAAATGCCTATTTGCAAAAATCTGCAACCTTTTTTCTTACACCAGAAAGTGACTTAAAACGAGTTATTAATGTGCCCCTATATTGTTAACTACACTCTCAGTAATTGCAGATTGCAGGGGCAGTCTATAGAGATTAAAGTCAGTTACAGTGGAAGCATGTCGGCGTAGGAGCTGCAAATACAAAACTGAGAACTATTTACTAATGCTGTCTGAAAGTTAGTCTTAAAATGCACCAGATTTATCGTAGTAGCACTGCTAAATGATAAATCTGTTGAATTGTAACGGTCGAGTCTAAGTTTTGACCACCTATTAGTTGGCTTAGTTTACTACCATTTGAAACTAAGTGTCTAAAAACACACAGTAAGGGGGAGTCCAGACAGAGGCGGATGTGCTGTGGAATTTCTGTACGTAACCTCAGCACGGAAATTTTGCAACCTTTTCAATAGCGGCAGAGTAGATGAGATTTTGAAATCTCGTCCGTAAACTGCGGAAATAATCCACACAACTGTGCGGAAATTGACATGGGAAGTGAAATTCAATTCTGTTGCATGTGAATGTTATTGCAGTTTCCGCTGCAGAATTCACCTCTTCTCAATGAGGGTGCATCTATCGGATATTTTTGGTGTATAAATAACTAGCCCTAAGATGGGAATAACTCTTTAAAGTTATGTTTCCATTGGGCAAAGTTGTGGCCGAAATTTGTTACTATAAGGCTTGTGTCACACACACGTATTTGCACAGTGTTTCTTGCACAAAATCTGCAGTGAATAGAAACTATTGATTTCAATGGGTTTGTTTTCATAAGCTTATCTTGCACTCGCATTTAATTCACGCAAAAAAAACAGCATGGAGTGGCTGCAGCTCCACGGCTGCTTATCCCTCAGTGGCACTGCAACGGGTGCACACACAGATGGCAGGATGTGTACCCGGGTTCCTCCTCCTACCCTGACATCTCCTCCTTGGTTCCACAGGAGAAGGGAGGAGAAATCCAGGCGCCACACTTCCATCCGCAAACAGAGGAGCAGCAACACTTTGAAGATAAGGAGGAGGTAAGTATGTCAGTCTTAGGGGGGTGCTATTACCACTGAGGCCACTCTGCACGTGGCAGTGTACTTCAAGCTGACTTAGGTCGCTTTCACACAGCCGTGAAAAATCGCACGAGATTTGTGTGTTGCGAGATGCACAAATCTCACATGAATATGAACCCCGTTCTTTTGAATGGGGTCATAAATGCCTCGCGTCTGCCGCTACATCACATGCAGAAGCGCAATATTGGACAGTTTCATGGCCCGATATCGTGCTCTGTTTTTGTATTCAGGATAAATTACCTTGTTGGCACTTTTTGATAAATGAGTGCGTTTTGGGTTGCAGTTCGGGTGCTTTGTCTCTAAAAGGTCCACCATCACTTCTATAATACATGCGCATGGAGAGGAAAATATCTGTAAAGAATCAGCAGCATTTTATGCCTACTTATGCGTTATATTTCAATCCTTAAAATACAAGGGCTAAAATCCGCAGTCGATCTGCAACAAAAACTGTGCCCAAATCCGTACCATGTAGGTGTGGACTTGGCCACTTTGGATATCCAGCGTATTACTGGCAATTTTTCCACTGTGGCAATCCTGCAGCAGATCCACTGTGTATAAAGTCTCCTTAAGACTCCTTCTACAATGGTGCCCAGCCACTCCGTTGTCAGGGAACAGCCGTCAGCCCCACAATGGGTGGCTGGAGTGCTGCTCTGCAAGGACAAACAGTGAAGGGGTACAGAGCTCGGCTAGCGCTGCCTCCTCCTTTAGGGCTCATGCCCACGAGCATCGCTGAATACGCCCGCAGATTCACGCCGCAGGAGTACCGCGATTTAAAAACAAAAGTGTCTACTGGTGATCGCAGAATTCCGCGGACTCTTATGATGCTATATTAATGGAGACATCCTGCGGTGTGAATCCACGGCACATAGAACATGCCGTGATTTATTTCCCGTGGTAGAATTTCGCATGTGAGCATTGGCAGGCAGAAAGGTATTAGGTTCAATTGAACCTAATAGCTGCGGAATTCACTTGCGGATTTTCACCGCGGGAGACAAAGTAGAAATCAGTTTGTGGGCATTCACCTTTACTCTTGGGAACAGTGGGGGTCCCAGAAATCAGACCCCTACTGATCGTGAAGTGATATGCCATCCCTACTAGATGGGTATGACCCTTTAATACATCAGAATTCAATATGTGAGGAGGTGCACACTTGCAAAGGCAAAAATACGCTTTCCGCTATGGAGCATATTAGCACAGGAACCGGAGTTGTTTTGTTTTTTTTTTGACTATACAAATTCTGCGCTAGGGAGTGCAAGTTTAAAAAAAAAAAAAAAAAAGCAGGAACATAGGGCAGAACCTATTTATCTCCCACATAGTACTAGTGTGCAAGATAGTGGAAACGAAATCATTGAAATCAATGGGAGGGGGGGAAGCTAGTTTCACAATGGGAAATGCTTTGCCTTTATTATCAAACAGCGCCAAGATGCATCACACCAGAACAGAACGCGTTTCAACCCGTGGGGTCTTGATCACCTCTGAAGTGTGAGTTGTAATTGCATCTATTTAAAAACAAGCTTGAAAATGGCCTGCGTTTGGGCTGACACGTTGCTTCTGTTAAAATGGACTTGATACATATTTTGATGTGAAATTACAACAAAGGATTCCCGTGTGCTGCCTGCCACATCTGCCTCTGTTTTAACCCCATTCATATATATGGAATTGCTTTTCACCTGCCCTGTGTGAATATACCCTAATACTTCTCTCCTGACTGCAGCCCTTTTATTACTATTTATGGGTTACTTGTCAAAGGTACAGTGGAAATCTTTCTTCTAGTTAATTTCACAACTATTTATTTTCATTAGTGCCATAGCAATAAGCAGGAAATATTCCTCCCTGGGATAGTTTACGTATAGCAAGAAAAATATGACATTATTACGATTGTCAAACAGCATGACCAAGAACTGACAGATAAGACTGATTAAACAGCGAATCTGTACAGGGGAATCAAAAAGAATGGTGCAAAAATAACTGATTCTTCATCCATGAATTGACATCCAACATCCAGAATGACATGAAAAGATAAAAAAAAACAAGTTTTTATTGCATCTTACATACATTCAATGTGGGCGCTGTTGGTGATGCAACAGATGTCAAGTCGGTAGTCCAGTTCTGGCCACCAGCCTCCCGGCATATCCTCTGTTATCGATTCCACTGCAGCAGATATGCCTTAGGTCCTCTGGTGCCAATGGGGAGCGCCTTTAAGGAGACAAAGAAATGACTGTGGAGGCCAACAGTAAGGAGAATGCAGACCTGTACAAACTGTTAGATGCTCCATATCCTGGAAGAGACGCTACTCCTTAGGGCTCATGTCCACGACCGTGTATTACATGTGCATTGCACGGATGCTTGATATGTGGTGAATGGACATTCATTGATCTATGCACTCTAGCGTGTAGACACTGCGTATCGATATGCATGCGAAATAGATTGCAGCATGCTCTATTTCTCTGTCTACATACGCAGCGTGAGCCTTTACATTTTTATAGGTTGCGTATGATCACTGTCCATAAGTAATACATTGCGTATTCATATGCATCCCCGCTCTAACAGCGGGGAATTTAAAAAAAATAAAAGGGCTTTGCAACCAGCACTCCATTCAGTCTCATTCTTATTGTGGGAGTGCAGTAACACCATAGTTAGGATGGGGGACACGGGACCCCTGATCTTGAGATCAGCAGGGGTGTTTAGTGGGGGGGGGGGGGGGGGGGGTCTCACCCTTACCAGCCCTTAAATCTTATCCACAGGATAGGGGATAAACTTGTAATTGTGGTACAACCCCTTTAAGTATACAGCTGGACTAAAAAGCATAGTTTGCTACACATTTCCAAAGAGGTGAGTTAACTGTATATAGATCTATACTGGCCAAATGTATGCCAAAAGGACACTTGTGGTATATGTCCAGTGATGTATGGGTATGTTGGTGGCATACAAGTTTCATGTTCAGTATTTGCGTATATGACAATGACAACTTGGTATTGGAGGAAAAAGTTCTCTTATCTAATCTTAAAGGGGTTGTCTCGCGAAAGCAAGTGGGGTTAAGTAGTTCTGTATGGCCATATTAATGCACTTTGTAATATACATCGTGCATTAAATATGAGCCATGCAGAAGTTATTCACTTACCTGCTCCATTGCTGGCGTCCCCATCTCCATGGTGCCGTCTAATTTCAGCGTCTAATCTCCCGATTAGACGCGCTTGCGCAGAAGGGTCTTCTCCCATCTGTTCGGTCCGGCACGAGCGGCATTCTGGCTCCGCCCCCTCTACGTGTCATCGCGTAGCTCCGCCCCCGTCACATGTGCCTCATATTTAATGCACGATGTATATTACAAAGTGCATTAATATGGCCATACAGAAGTACTTAACCCCACTTGCTTTCGCGAGACAACCCCTTTAATTTTATCCATATAAGCAGTGAAACCTTTTAGAGAGGACTATTTAAAATTGCATTGATAAATGGTCTTCTAGAGGGTGTTTCCTTGAGACCAGAGCCCAATACACATAGGATATATGATCACTGAAAATCTATAATCAAATTTACATACATACACAAATTTATTCCACATTTCTATTTTTAGTAGTTTAAAATGACTATACTGCACATAATATCAAGGAGGATGCCTAAAGCACCATTTAGACGGATTAATCGCTCGAAATTCATTATAACGATAAGTGAGCGATGCTTTTGCTTTTAAAGATCGATGTTTTTAACCTAAGGAAATGGTTGGGAAATGTCGGGCTTTTCAGTCGTTGTATCATCATTGTGTAGTGTTTGCATTGATAACTCCCCTAAAATCGCTGGACGACTGAACAGTGTCATTTTGACCAAACGAAAAGCAAACGGCTGAACGATGGATTTTAAGCAGACTGAAAGACAACGATCTGCAAATCTTTAACGAAAACTGCACGACGAGCGCAAGATAGACACAACGATTATCGCTAAAGGCCGCCTGCAGACGAGCGGGTCGGATCCGGCAGCGAGAATTCTCGCCGCAGGACCCGACCCGAGAGCCTGCAGGGACGAGCGCGTACTCACCCGCACCTGGCGGCCCCGGCTCTTTCATGTGCCGGCCGCGGCGCAGCCGGCGCATGCGCAGACGGGAGTCGGGTGAGTGCGTGCCCCGCACAAAAATAGGACATGCCGCGGTTTGTTTGCCACGCGAGATTTCGCACGGCCAAACCGCGGCCGTCTGCATAGGAGTGCGTATTGTAATGCACTCCTATGCAAACTTTCAGTGGCGGAAATCCCGCCGCGGGATTTCCGCCCATGTGCAGGCGGCCTAAACAATGGCTTTTGAGCGAATTTGTGAACTACTTGTCTACAGAGGTGTGTGAGTCAGAGATGGGCTCAGCTCCTAACAATCTGCAGTGCGCTGATCCCCCTGATCAACACTGTACAGCTACTCTACTTTTCCCACAGCTACTACTGGAATCCCTTATTACTATACAGTATTGTCTGTATCAGGCTGCTACTACTTGTATCCAGTATGCAAAATATGGACATCAGTAAGCAATAAAGAAAGCTATATAATTGTAACAATTGTTTCATTTATTTGGAAAAGCAAACAAATACAGAGTACTACAAATCATGTATAGAGTGTGCGCGCCATCTAGTGGTCAATGACTGTTACTAAAATACAGAGTTTCTGCAGAATGTGAATCAGTGTTAGTCCTTGTTGTGTGAATGTCTCTACCAATATGTGTAATGAATGGCAGTATTGCCATAAATTTGTTATTACATGTATAGTACAGAACTTGATCCATAGTAAGTTTGGTCATACATAGAAAAGATAGAGCTCCATAGCAAAGATCAAATGGGCCCATTATTAAAGTGCTGGATTTTGGCATCCAAGATAGAGGGGACTGGTGTCTGTTTTCCCACTATTCTGTTTTGATGACCCTTAAAGGGACGCTGTCATCGAATATAAGCATCATTAACTAAGGCCGCCTGCAGACGGGTGGGTCGGATCCATCGGCGAGAATTCTCGCCGCGGGACCCGACCTGAGCGCATGCAGGGACCAGCGCGTACTCACCCACTCCCACCGGCTCCGGCTGTTTGATGTGCCGGCTTGCCGGGCAGCTGGCGCATGCGCAGACCAGAGCCAGCGGCGGGGGAGTGACATTTCTGTGCGGGGCTCTGCGAACCCCACACAGAAATAGAGTATGCCGCAATTTGTTTGCCGCACAATATTTCGCACGGCCGTCTGCATAGGATTGCGTTTGTTAACGAAATACTATGCAGGCTTCCAGCGGCGGAAATTCCGCGGGAAATCCCACCGCGGAATTTCCGCTCGTGTGCAGGGGGCCCAAGTTATGGTGCTTACAATTTAGGTGATGCAGTCTGTGGAGCCTCTTGTCCTACTCACCTGGTCCCCCATTCCTAATCTGTCCTCCAGGAACTTAGCCACCTTGACTCTTTTCAAAAGGCTTTGCATGTATGTGCATTCCCATTCATCTCTAAAAGAGTTTATGGCCATTGCTGCATTCAATCTGACATAACTGCAGGTGGGAGAAGCATCCCCACAGTGACAAGAGCTGGACATGGGACTCCAGTTCTCCAGACTGGTTGTGGTTTCAGTGGTCAGACCCCCACCGATCAGACTTTTATCACCTGTCCTAAAAGTCTCATTTTGGCACAACCCCTTTAATCTAACTAGATTCCAACTTCAAAGGGGTATTCTGGAGAGAAAAAAAACTTTGCTGTGAGATGTGTTTAAGCTAAACAATTTACTGATATAGTTGTTGTATTGCAAATTTTTTGTGAGATCTGTATCTCACTCGCCCCTGGCCAAAAGGCCTATAGCTTCTAATTTTCCACAGCGTGTCACTCCAGTACTCCCTCTTCCCTATTGGGACATGACTATATTTCACTGAACCCCGACCTTCCATCTGGGTCTCAAAGGTCACTTTTGTATTAATGCATTCCAGATCTGAGGCCATTGGATCGAGAACCACAATGACAAAGTGTTGCTATGTTCTGGAGAAATTATGGCAAGACCAAGCTCAATGCAAGAAACAAGTGTTCAGCCTTAAAGGGAAAAGAGGAAGCAGATGGTTGGAAGAGAAGCCTGAAGAGGTTTTGGGTAAAGGTGGTCCTTCTCAGGGGCAAAGTTGGTGTAACCCCTGTGGCTGGGCTGGCGTCAGCACCTGCTAACTATGTCCTGCAGAGGCAACAGGAAGATTGTTCTCTAAAGAATGTAAATAAAGAACACAAACTAATGATGCTAGGCACTGCAATGAATGAATGAGCATTTATTCATTATTGTTTCTTTGCCACGACCGCCCCTTCTCTCAAATGTGATTTTCTGATGGGAATAGGGGTGGTAAAAGGGTGGGGAAGTGGAAGAGATTGGGAAGAGAGTTATGGGGTTAGGGAGAGGATGTGGATTGTGGAAGGGAAAGATTTATAGGGTAAGGAAAGGAATAGGGTTATGGGGGCTGGGAGTGGTGGGGAAGATTCAGGAAAGCAGAGTTTTCATCCATAATCTTTAGATTTCTTGGGGACGCAGCAGGTAAAAAGTCTTCTGCAAGCTCTAAATAAAGAAGAAAACAAATGTGAGACTTTCATAAAAGACAGGTCTTAAGAAAACAGTGAAAAACTTTATAACAAGAAAAGACTCCCTGCCAACAATCCTAATCACTGCAGCCAAACTACTCATCCCTCTAGTGCAGCGGAACAAAGAACCCCCCTTCCCTAACCAAATGGGAAAACAAAATACACCAAATATACTGCTTTGAGGAACTCATAAGCTGGGAGAATGGCACCAGAAATTTCTAAAAATCTGGTCACCATGCATTGATTTAAAAAAAACCCAAAAAAACAGAAGGATACAATAATATCAATCTGCTATCCCACTTCTGCTTAACTCAAACACATCCACCTCATCCATTGAGGGTTTCACATACAGTTGAGGAAATACCTAATAAATACCCAAATAGCAAGTCTTCAGGCCAGAATCTACTACGAATCAACGTAGATGACTCTACCCTAATCCTCCCACTCTTACCTTTCCCATTTTTTATTGGTTTATAGGTTACTATTTTTATGGTTATTGACACCACCATTGTCTTATGAGGTGCGTAAAAGATAATCCTTATAGAATGAAAACATGAGAACATTCATGATCATTTTAAACTGACAGATTGTATCTCTTGTGAGACCTGCGTGTCTCAATCATAAATGTTTAAACATACAGGAAGAAATGTATAATCTGTATGGATGTGCTTCTCAGACCTATATGCTTTATTAAGCATTTCTTAAAAAAAGATATAAAAAAGAAATAAAGCATTGCTGACATCAGTGGTAGAGGTTCTGTTCGGAGCCTTCGGTGTAGATCATGCATGAAATGTTAAACAGAAAAGTCCTCCATGCAGAACCTTTATGTCCAGTAAAATGCTGGACGGGATAACAGAACCAAACAGACTCAGTCAATGGGGTCTGTTTAGTGCTGTATAGCTCCGTTGTAAGACTGAACCTTTTGGCCAGAAGATTTGGTCTTACTGCTCTCATAACAGAGAAAACAGGATCTACAACACAAATGTGAACATAGCCGAAGCCTGTCTTCCATAAACCCTAGAGGAAAAACCGTAGGACTTAAAGCACGTGTCAAACACAAGGCCCGCTGCCTTGTGTTATGTGGCCCGCGGCGTGCCGACGCCGCTGACCACTGCAGCAATTACCAGCTGGGGTGCCGCAGCTCCCCGCTGGTAATCACGCCGGCAGCGCTGATCCCGGCGCACAACGTCAGTGTGCAGCCAGGATCCTCCTCCCCGAGTCCCCTGCTCTTCAGTTCTGCAGGAGAGGACTCGGGGAGGAAGCGTTCCAAGCTACACACTGACGTCAGTGTGCATCCGGGAATCAGCGCGAGAAGAGGAGCGGCGCTGACAGCAGGGAGGAGGTAAGTAGATGGGTTGGGGTGGGGTTGCTTATTATTGTTAATGAAAGGGCTTATTACTTGGAGGTGGGGTATTGTTACTGGGGGGGGTCATTACTGAGGGGGGCTTATTACTGGGTGGGGGGCTTATTGTTACTGGGTGGGGCTTATTATTGTTATTTAAAGGGCTTATTATTGTTACTGAGGGGGGTCATTACTGAGGGGGCTTATTATTGTTACTGAGGGAGCTTATTACTGGGGGGGTCATCTTATTGTTGCTGAGGGGGGGGGCTTATTACTATTACTGAGGGGGGGGCTCATTACTGAGGAGGGCTTATTACTAGGAATCAGCGTGAGAAGAGGAGGTAAGTAGATGGGCTGGGGGGGCGCTTATTATTGTTACTGAAAGGGCTTATTACTGGGGGGGGTTATTGTTGTTACTGAGGGGGCTTATTACTGGGGGGGTCATTACTAGGAGGGGGGCTTTTTATTGTTGCTGGGGGGGCTTCTTATTACTGAAGGGGGGTTATTACTATTACTGGGGGGGCTCATTACTGAGGGGGCTTATTACTGGGGGGGGGTTAACGTTGCTATGGGTGTATTACTACTGAGGGGGTTAATATTACTAATTGGACCACTGTGGGGCTCATTATTTTTACTGGAGGCACTATCAGGGTCACTATTAGGGCTCATTCACACGGGTGTAATTCTATTTAGATTGCGCAAATACGTTGCATATTTGCGCTATCGAAAATAGCTTAGGCCTGTATATTTGCGTTTGCAAAAATGAACGCACGTGGGCCCATTGAAATGGTGAGCAAATATGCAGTAAATACATAGGTTTCCTGCGCATTCACCATGTATTTGCGCGGCCCATGCACAAGGGCGGAAATTCCACGGCGGGATTTCCCGCAGAATTACCACCCGTGGAAGCTGCCATAGGATTGCATTAGAAAACGCAATCCTATGCAGACGGCCGCCATTTGTCCACACGAAATCTCGCGCAGAAAACAAATCGCACCATGCTCTATTTCTGTGCAGAGCTCGCAGAGTCCCGCACAGAAATGTCACTCCCCGGCCGCTGGCTCCGCGCATCACCGGCTGCCCGGCAGCCGGCACATCAGAGCTGGAGCCGCGGGAGCAGGTAAGAATTCTCGCAGCGGGATCCGACCCGGCCGTCTGCAGGCAGCCTTACAATCGGCCCTTTGAAGGTCACCATAAGCCTGATGCGGCCCTCGGTGAAAATGAGTTTGACACCCCTGACTTAAAGAATGAATGAATAAGTCACCTGCTAAGTCTTCTCCATTTTTCAGGTTTTTTGATGCAAATGTCCAAAACCAAACCAAACCATTATATTATGTGGCATCAATGATGAACCGTGAACTATCGATGTCGTGTACTGTAATGAATACATATATAATACAGTTATAAATATCTGTAATGTTGTGGAATACATAGTGTATTTATACAATAAGCACATTCTAGATGATTCTGTACTTACAGTGATGGAGGCAAATTCTTCTATGATGGAGTCGATGGGAAGTCCGGTGGGTTGCTCATCTCCTTCCTCATCCTCTTCTTCCTCTCTATTGAACAACACATAACAAATACATTAATTTAGTTCTGGCAGCTAATGGGACCAGATAATATGAGAACTGGTAATGTAAAGGGCTAAACTGCCTCCCCCCCTTCCCCAACGGTATTTCGGGTGTGGCATATACTCTCTGCACTCGGCCGTCTGAACAGGTGCATAAACTGGAGATGCAGCCGTGACTTTGTTCACTGGATTTTTGCTGCACTGTGGCTGTGATTTGGCCAGCCAAATATCCATGTGAAGGAGCCCCAACTCTGCAGGGAAGACCCCTAGATGTAACATTAGAGAGATAGGGTAAATATGCTTCCCGATCGAAGACCATGGTGCTGTTATCAATTGTCTTTTCTGATCTGTGGAAGACAAAGAGAAAAATATATAAATATGACATTTACAGGTTATTAGAGATGATCGAACGTGTCCGTTACGGACACTTACGCACCCAGACACCGGCTTTCCCGAACACTTCAGTGTTCGGACGTAAATGTTCGGGGGCCGCCGGGGGGCGGGGGTCGCCGTGGCAGCGCGGGCGGCAGCAGCGGGGAACAGGGGGAGCCCTCTCTCTCTCCCTCTCCCCCCCACTCCCCGCCGCACCCCCCCGCGCTGCCACGGCGACCGCCGAACATTTTTCGCCCGAACACGGAAGTACTCGCAAAGTTCGGTGTTCGGGCGAAAAGGGGCGGGGCCGAACATGTTCGATCATCTCTACAGGTTATAAAATGGTCAGAAAAAGGAAATTTATATGAAAAAAATCTAGAAAAAAACAATGCAAGGAATTTTCTGCAACATTCAATAAGATTGCATATGATATTTTCTGGTGATATTATGGAGGATAAGTTCGCATTATTTGCCTGTGATTGGTGGATGCTGGTATCAGCTTCATTT
The DNA here is from genome assembly GCF_035609145.1 of Eleutherodactylus coqui. Taxonomy (NCBI): domain Eukaryota; kingdom Metazoa; phylum Chordata; class Amphibia; order Anura; family Eleutherodactylidae; genus Eleutherodactylus; species Eleutherodactylus coqui. The sequence continues at coordinate 90,501,217 of NC_089839.1, read as the reverse complement.
CTAAATTCCTACTTTTATTATTGTGTTATATACAGCTCCATGTCCCTGAGGTGTGATTTTCCAATGAGTGTGGGGGGGTCATGTTTGTGAGGATTAGCATCAGATACTGGGGTAAACGTCAGTTTTGTGGGGGTCGTACAGTAAGATACCTACATCTGATCCAGGTTGTTCTTTATTTCCTTTTCAGGTATATCATCTTCGAAATCCTCATAAATCAGAGGTGCAGAAGGCACTGCTTCCTCCGGAATCCTTTAAGAGTAAAGAGGGTGACAATCTAGGACATCGTCTCTCTACTATAAGATATATAATCAGGAACATCAGCGCCTGCCATGAATGTGTCCCGTGTACCGACCCTACACATTATATATTACACTACATTACAAATAGATGGTGTCTGTATACAATAAGCACATTGTAGATGATTTTGTACTTACACAGTGATGTTATCAGACTGTCGGGGGAGGAATAGGTAAGTACTGTTTTTTTTTAATGGCAGAACCACTTAAAGCCCTGGTCTGTTGTGGACTTTAAGGTTGCAGTGAGTTTTAATATTTTTACCTCTCCATGTTCTAATAGCTATAATTTTATCATCAGCGGTACCATATAAGGGCTTATTTTAGTTGGATAATTGAATTATTTTTATGTAGACCATTTTGGGTTACATGGGGGATTTACTAATAAACTGTCTTTCCTTAAATTCCTCTTTTAGAAGGAGAATTAACAAAAAACAAGGAATTTACAAAAGCAGTACAGGAATAGGGTCATTTTGCTGGAAGATAATTACCCAAAGTAGACCACAGGGTATCAGTCTGTTGTCTGACGCCACCTGTGTAAGAAATGAAAGAATTATAAATATGACATTTAAAGGCAGAAAAACATTTATATACAAAAACCTAGAACAGACAAAACAAGGAATTTTCTGCAGTAATCAATCAGATTGTAGATTACATACTCTGGTAATTGTATGAAGGATTATTGTGTATTTGCCTTTAATGGCAGCAAGCTGCTATTGGTTTCTTTTCACTTCTAAGATTGCAATGCGGATGAGTAACCTGATAATAGGGGCTGCTGTATTCCCCCTTCTAGTATTGTGGTATTTTTTGGCCCCTTGTCACTTAGGCCTAATTTTCTGCATAGTGTAGGGGGTCATACCACCAGATAGCACCAGATATTTAGGTAACAGACACTATCATGTTAGTCCTGCAGTCAGATACTTACATGCCTTCCAAGAAATCTTTCAGTTGTTTCTGTGGTATCTCATCATGCAGATCCAGTGGGACCCCATTGACATCCTCCTCCTGGGTCCTAGTAGAAAGAGGGAGATAATCTAGGAAATAGTCTGTCTACTATAAGATATATAATCAGGAACATCAGCACCTGCCATGAATGTGTCCCGTGTACCGACGCGACACATCTATTATCTGTAATGTAGTATAATATATAGTGTCTGTATACGATAAGCACATTGTAGATGATTCTGTACTTAGTGATGTCATCAGATCCTCTAATGATGGTGTTATTGACAATTTCGGTCTATTTGTTGCCTCCGTCCTCGTCTTCTTCTCTGTTAAACACATCACATATATAGAAACTAAGCTCTGGTAGCTAATAGAGAATAATATGATAACTGGAAGCATAAAATCGAAAATCTCTAGGTGGTCGGGTTAACCCCTTAAAGGGGTTTCGTCATACAAAAAAAAATAAAAAATCAATACTTATCTATTCCTCCCCCATCAGTCTTCTTGTCGTATCTTCACCTCACCAATCTTCTCCTGGCTCTTACTGTCCCCCGGTTTACCTCCCCTCCAGCTGGCCAGATCCTCATCTTCCTGTTTTGAAGTGTCCATTGTCAGCATTCTTCTTGCAGGTCAGTGTACGGTATGTCACTAGTGATGTAACGTATACTTACCTGCAGGAAGGAAAATGCCAGCAATGTACGCTTTATCACAGGAAGAAAAGGATCCGGTTGGCTGGAGGTGAGGTGAACCGGGGAACTGCAGGAGCCAGAAGATCGGTGATTCACTGGAGCGCCCAAGACGCTCCAGTCCGACACATGAAATACGTTGTTAGTTTTGTATGACTCTAATAACATTGGTTACATGTTTGTCACATTTGTTTTTGTCATATCCTTCCATTTATCTAAATAGCATCCAGGGGTCATACACAAGGATACTTACATCTCATCTGGATATTCATGCTCAAACTTGTCCATAATATGTCGTTTGCTAATACTTGCCAACTCTCTCTCCATACTGTTAAAGAGTAAATAGGTTAGTGAGAATCTAGATGTCTGGGTCACCAATTATATATAGGACTCTACATTATACATCATACCATTATATAATAATTCATTATGGCCTCTTATCATTTCTGTGTTGCCCCTCCAGATATTGAGGACCTTTATAGCCCCCAAAACTCACCACATAGTATGTACAGATAGCACAAGCATTAACATACTTGATTTAACACATTAACCTGACGCTCTGACTCAGTAAGGAAAATTATAACAATGCATTATGGGCTTTAAAAAGAATTGATCAGATGTGATTTCCCACTTTCACCACAATAGCAGATGAAGTCAGATGTTTGTACTGCAGGCTAACTATAGATCACAGTCAACTGAAGTGTAATCGAGGAACAGAAAGCATTTGTTTCATTGGTTCCAGCAATATGAGTTCAAGTTTCTCCTTTCTATATATCTGCCCATCATAACTCACTTTGGTTACCAAAACATAACAACAAGTGGCCTGACGAGTTGTGTAATTACCCGCTGGGTCGTGAGCATTGGAAGTGCTGAAGACAAATGTTACATATGATCATTAAAATGTGGTATGTTAATAATTGCTAAATTAAACCTGTTGCTCCCATTGAGGCTTCATTTAGTTCTAACAGCTAAAATGCCACCATTTTCCTTATACAGCAAGGCATAGCAGAAAATCTGCATCAAAATCTATGCTATTTGATACAGATCTGCAGCAGATTTCAGCCACTTCAATTGAGTCCAGTTAATCCAATAGGGACGCACCCCCCCCACCCCCCCATTTTTTGTTTTTTCCTCCCCCCTTTAAAAACTCATAACTCTTTTATTTGGCCATTGACATAGATGTCTGAGGGCTTGTTTTTGTGGGATGAGTTGTATTTTTCAATGTTACTATATAATGTACTGAAAAACCTTAAAAAAAGGGAGTGAAATGAAAAAAAAAACTCCGCCATCTTTGAGTGCGTCTTGTTTCTACAGCATACATACTGCAACAAAAAATGACATAACTTTATTCTATGGGTCAGTGCGATTACTATACCAAATTTGTATCGATTTTTTTTTTTGCTGTACTACTTATTTTTTTTAAAAGATTTAATTTTTTTAAATTTTCTGCAGTCATCTTCTGATAATCATAACGTTTTTATTTTTCCATCAACATACTTGAGCGAGGGCTCATTTTTGAGAAACGTTATGTAGTTTGTTAGTTCCATTTTGGAGTACAAACAGCTTTTTGATCACTTTTTAATACATTTTTTTTATTGGAGACAGGGTGATTACAAGAGCCAATACTGGTGTTTATTTTTTTCAGATGACATTCACAGCGCAGGGTAAATAATGTGTTACATTGAAGGATCTGACTTTTATAAATGCAGCAATACCAAAAATGTTTTTGATTTATTATTTAGATTTTTTTAATATAAATATGCCCCAATATTTTTTTTTAAGTTTTATCTTTAATTTTTTTAATAATTACTACAACTTTTAAAAATATTTTGTTTAAGTCCAGAGGGGACAAGAATTTGCGATGCTTTGATTGCTGCTGTAGTATGATGTAATGCCATGGCAACCTGTAATCTTATCGTGGGGGCAGTGCAATACCCACGAATGTCGATCGGGGCATTTAAATGCCACTATCAGAATTGATGGGTTCCACAAAGAAATATGAGCTGAGCAGCAATAAAGTGCAAAAGATTCTTCACCTCATGGAAAAGAAATTGTATTTGCTCCACATAAAACAAGCAACGTTTCGGCCACCTTAGTAGCCTTTGTCAAGCTGATTAAAATGCACAACACAAAACACAATGTATACAGGTTCCCACTAATCACAGACAAATGTTAAAAAAAATCAAAAAAAAAAAAAAATCACCCACCCCCTATTTGTGGAGCCTTTGTGGATTACTGAAGTTCAATCCATTGCTGATCCTGCAAAACTAGGTGCCTCCCCTTATTGGTATTGGTAGTGCTGCTGACAAACACTGCTTTTCATACTGTGCATATAAAGGATTAACAGCTCCGATCCGCGACGCTGCTTATTGGAGCTGTAGCAATCCTACATACATATCCCGAATCTGCAGGATGTAACTGTATCTTCTGTAACATTAAGGGGTTCAATGGGTGAAATCTGCTGCAGCAACAATCCACAGCAAACAGAATGTATTTTGATGCAGATTTTGACGTGGATTTTCTGCTGCAGAAAATTTGCACTAAATCCACCACGTGTGAATGTAACCTAATAGAATCTGAATTAACCATAGCATAGTAATACAATACAGGATGTTATAATTAGGGAGACCTAAAAATAAGCAGACTGGCACAATACCGTATTCTAGACATATTGGACTGCTGAAAACTGTATATATATTCGCTGCAGGCCTCAGCAGGTGGACTCCGCATATGGCAGTGTGAGCCTGGCATTATTCAGATCGCTACCTGTAATACATAATTTAAAAGAAGTCCCCAGGAACGCTTGCCGTCCTGCAGTTCCAGGAATAGCTTGTTGAGTGCCTTCTGTTTGAGACCGCCGCACATCAGCAAGCTTACGAAGCTTCATAGCGCGCCACTTTTCACACCTTATCCCTTCCACTGAAGTCAAAAAACACCCCCAAAAAAGTGTCAAGTTTGCAGCAAGCATGGGAGAAAGAGGGATACCCCTTTTATTGCCCGATGTGCCCATCGCAAGCGGACCTCCATAATTACCCCAGTTTTCAGACATATTACACAGTTTACACTATTATTTTTATCTAAGTTTTAGGGCATGGAGGGTGGGGGGGATGCTTTTTAGGGAGTCAATTTTTTTCTGCACAAGTGTGAAATGGAGCCTGGAATTCATTCAGTTGTGCCCTGAAATTCAATGGGTGTTCCCTCCATTATAGGCCAACCATGTGTCTTATAAGTAGATTGGGGCTACAATGGAGGTGTTCCTGAACACAGAAGAGCTAGTGTTATAACAGATGGTGTGCATCTCCCCAGTTTTTCCTGCTTGAAAAGGGAAACTATCATGAAAGTGACATTTATGAAAAAAAAATATTCTATTTATTTTTTACATGCTTTATAATAGCTTTTGAGGTCAATGCTCAGTACATACCTAGATAAATGGGCTAAGGGGTCTTGATCACTTTGGGGGGACATTCTATTGTTTTGGTACTTTGATGGCTCTACAAGTGAGCAATGGGGCTTGGAATTTATTCAGTTGTGCCCTGAAAGCCAAAGGGTGTTCTCTTCATGAGAGGCCTAGCCATGTGTCATGCTGTGCCATCTGTAAGCAGATTGGGGCTACAATGGGTATGTTTCTGAAAACAGGACAAAACAGGAGTTCGATTTTGGGCTAAAAGTCTTTCATTTGTGTGCTGTAGAAAAAAATGTTATTAAAATAACACAATTGGCAAAAAAATGAAAATCATAATTTTTTCCTTCTGCTTTAGGCCGCCTGCACACGGGCGGAAATCCCGTGGCGGTATTTCCCGTGGGATTTCCGCCACTGAAAGTTTGCATAGGAGTGCATTACAATACGCACTCCTATGCAGACGGCCGCGGTTTGGCCGCGCGAAATCTCGCGCGGCAAACAAACCGCGGCATGTCCTATTTTTGTGCGGGGCACGCACTCACCTGGCCGCCGGCACATGAAAGAGCCGGGGCCGCCAGGCGCGGGTGAGTACGCGCTCGTCCCTGCAGGCTCTCGGGTCGGGTCCCGCGGCGAGAATTCTCGCTGCCGGATCCGACCCGCTTGTCTGCAGGCGGCCTTACTTAGATTCATTTAAAAGCTGTGGAGTCAGAATGCTCAGTACACTTCTAGATGAATTAGTTAGGTGGTCTAGTTTGCAAAATGGGGTAATTTGTGGGGGTTCTCCATCATTTTGGCGGCTCAAGGGCTCTACAAGTGTGCTATGGGGCCTAAAACGCCTTCAAGTAAATTTCTGTTCTGAAAATCCTCAGCTGCTCCTTTTGGTTTGGCCCCCTGTTGTGCATTAAAATATAAGAATGGGGTCACAGTGGGTATGTCTTGGAACACAGGGCAAACAGGAGTATCCATTTTGGGGTGCAAATTCTCATTTTCATGTGCACTATAGAAAAAAATATGTATTTAAAATGACAAATTTGCAAAAACATGAAATTTTATTTTTTCTCCTCTAAATTGCATTAACTCCTGACAAAAACTGTGGGGTCAAAATACTCATGACATCCCTCAGTGAATACATTGAGTGTATTTTTTAAAATCGGGTCATTTGTGGGGGGTATCATTCTGATACCTATGACCCTTTGCAATCTTGGCTTGGTGGAGGAAAACAAAGTATTCCTCAAAATGTTAATGTTTTAATTTGTATGTCTTTTAAATAGTTTAAAAAACTTATGTTTTTCCAATGTGCTTCCAGAATAAAGTACAGAGAGAAATATTTTATTTTATCAAAACTTTGTACAGTATGTTTGCACATATGACATATTGCAGTTAAAAATTAAAAAAAAAAGAAAAATTAGTTCCCAATTTTCCCAATTTTGGTGCTTTTAATAAATATACCCCAAATATATATATAAAAAACCATAGCTAGAAGTTATTTTCAGGGTAGAGCTTATATTTCAAGCCCCTCACTGAAAATCCCTGCGGGGGTTGCCTTCACGCCATTGCCTTCAATGGGGCGGCAGCAGCGTCGACCCCATTGAAAGCAATGGGATAGCATTGCGTTCCTCTGCCACAATTGTGACAGCTGTGGCAGGGAATTCTTTCAACCCCACGGGATGTCCCATCATCACTGAACACTGACAGTGCTGTCAGTGTTCAGTGATGAGGGGACTCCCCGCGGGGATTAACGGAACACGAGGGGACTAAGAAGTTAACACTGGCCAGAAGCACCTTTTAAAATGTCCTGCTGTAGGCAGTGGGGAAGCTATTGGCAGCACAAACGTTTCCATTAACTCCTGCTCTCATAGGAGCCAATGGAAACTCCTGCAAAACGCCCACCAAAGATAGTGCATGTCATATTTTTTTTTTATGTGCAATGTGTTTGACTGTCCTATTGAAAACAATGAGTGATGCGTTCTAAGGGACACGAAAAAAATAGGACATGCAGCGATTTTTTACCTAACATCGCTGTGAGGGAAAACATCGTTCAGGTGTATGCCTCATTCACATTTTTCACATTGCCTTGTGCGTCTTTACGGTTTCCCCTGTTTTTTCACAGTTATTATTTTATTTGCTTCATTTACGTATCATGTATATAAGGCTGCTGCGTTTTACCAGCGTAGGGACCGGCGTATCCCTGCGTAATGTTACATTTTTGCTGGGCAATAACAGCGTATGTTACACATGCTGTCATGCACTGGCTTCCTAGTTTCTTTCTATCTTTGACTTTCTTCTGATATTTCCTAGCAACCTGAGACTAAATGCCGTACACTATATCATTGCGCATGCACTGTGTTCCAAATGCACCCATAGAAAATAGGGCTGCACGTGTGTAAAATGCAGTAAAATAGAAGAACCTGCATTTTTTTTACACTTTTAATTTATGCAAGAAATATACACAAGTGTGAACAGATCAATGAAAATCAATGTACTTTCATTGGCTCTATTCCCCTCATATTATGCACACGTACGCTGTGCGTAATACGCAATGAAATGACACTCATCCTTTCTATATATTATAATGAAGATATTATTATGATTTAATATTAATGTAATTGTTTAATTAGTAGGAATTTTTAATGAGGGTATTTATGGGTATTTTTAATTCTGTCATGTATGATTTATTGGGTAATTTATATCTGATAATCAGGATTCTGTTGATGGCAATGTACGCACGCACACTGCACAATTGCTAGGACCCTGGATGCTGGGATGGATGTCCTTTAGCCTCAATGGGCGCTCTGTGCACGCAGGAGACCTGACTTGGTTTGTATATGCCCCGATTATTCTGAGTGCCATGGTCACTGTCCACTTCCTCTTCTGGGCGACCTGGTGCATGCGCGGTTAGTTGGTTGTGGCGCTATCTTATGTTATTACACGTGGCATCTGACAAGTACACTCATTGTCCCAAAAAAAAAATCAAGCCTGTAGAAGCTTTCATTTTTCTGCAAAACTCAGCATGCAGTTACATCTCAGGCAGATATGCAAATGATTGGAGTTGGAGTGATTAGATGAACGGTCTTGCCACCCAAAGCCCTAAAAGTGGTTCCACCACTTGTGTAGAGCTTGTTGATCACTAGACGCCTTTACGACGAAATGGAAGAGATTCCACCCAGTTAACAGTTTCAGAGGCACATTTTTGGAATGCGTGAACCTGGATGGTTGTATTGACGAATTGTCCACCACGTGGGCCATTCTGGCCAAACTGTTAGGCGGTATTAGGACCAGTGGATGCATGAGGGCACACAACACAATCGAGCCCATAACGTTAACAGAACACCAGTGGAAAGGATCGTCTAAATGCACAAGGAGCTCCAACTGTTTTGTTCTTTGCCATCCAGAAACAGGTGGCGCCATTGTTACAGGCCCTTGTGTCTCTCTGAACCATTTCCAGGGACTTGGATAAAGGACATTCAGTCTCATGACACCCATTGCGTGGAATAGGTTTGTCTCCATTGATTAATCCAGGTTTAATTTTGGCACTGATGACAGCAGTGTTTATGTCTGGAGACCTAGGGGCGAGCACCTCAGTTTTATCTTTGCGGTGGAGCGGCACACTGGCCCCACTGCTGGTGTGATTGTCTGGGAGGTCATCACATACAATAATAATCTTTATTTGTATAGCGCCAACATATTCCGCACCGCATACAACAGTACAACATACAACAGTGTCACCCCTAGTACTGGTACAAATGGCAATGACAGCTCAGTGATATGTTCCAGACATTCTGCAGCCACGTGTTCCTCTCATGGCTTCCAAGAGGAATTTTCCACCAGGATAATGCTCAGCTGCACACGCACAAGGATGTCACAGTAATGTCCCCACAACATTACCACACTTCTGTGGCTGCCCAGTTACCAGATTTATCGCCAATAGAACATGTATGAGACCATGTGAGATGCAAACTTTGACAGCCTACTAGTTTGCAGGATTGAGAAGCTTAGTTACAGCAAATGTGGACTGATATGCTGCAGATACCATACGGAACCTGTGTGCCTTCATGTCCGCCCGTATCACATCTTGCATCCAAGCTAGAGGCAGTAAAACCAGGCACTAGAGCTTCCATGCACACCCATATCACATCTTGCATCCAAGCTAGAGGCAGTAAAACAGGGCACTAGAGCTTCCATGCACACCCATATCACATCTTGTATCCAAGCTAGAGGCAGTAAAACAGGGTACTAGAGCATCCATGCTCATCCATATCACATCTTGTCTCCAAGCTAGAGGTGGTAAAACAGGGTACTAGACCCTCCCATCAGTCAGTTTTTTTTTCTTACTGTATGCGTAACTACGATCGCTGCTACGTTTTTTTTTTCTTTCTCAGGCTTTTCAAACTGTGCCATAGCACAAGACTTAGAAAAAATTAGCAGGGAGATAGGTCCTTGATGAACCAATCACAGCCACTAATAAAACTTTCCATTGATGGAAAGTTCTATCAATGTCTGGGATTGGTTAATCGAGCGCCGCGGCTCAGGCAATCAATGCAGTGCTCAATGAACTAATCGGAGCCAGCACTTCTTGGACGCAGGATTTATAAAACACTAAGGCCGCCTACAGACGGGCGGGTCAAATCCGGCGGCGAGAATTCTCGCCACAGGACCCGACCCGAGCGCCTGCAGGGAGGAGTGCGTACTCACCCACACCCGGCGGCCCCGGCTCTTTCATGTGCCGGCTGACGGGCAGCTGGCGCATGCACACACCAGAGCCGGCAGCTGGGTGAGTGACGTTTCTGTGCGAGCCCCACACAGAAATAGGACACGCCGTGGTTTGTTTGCAGCGCGACATTTCGCGTGGCCAAACTGCGTCCGTCTGCATAGCAGTGCGTAATGTAATGCACTCCTATGCAGGCTTTCAGTGGCGGAAATCCCACGGGAAATCCCGCCGCGGGATTTCCGCCCGTGTGCAGGCGGCCTAACTAGGAAGCTGTAACTGAAGACTGCAAACAAGTACGAAGGAGCTACAAAAAGAAATGTCTGCCTGTTAGGTGATGTATTGTTTGTTTTTTTTTTAAAGTGCAGTTAGGGGTTATTTTCGAGATAAGAATTATATTTCAAGCCACCCCACTCCACACCCCCCCCGGAAATGCTGGCAAAAGAGAGCTACAAAGTCGCTTGACAAAATTGTCATATCGCTGAGAGAAAACGCAGCAATATCTGTCCCCCGTGTGAAAGAAGCTTTAATCCTGCAACATCCAGAACTAAAGGCACGCAAGACTAAACTGTGACTGCAAGTCAACAATGTTAAACACAGGTCTTTTTTAACAGTTTTGTGATGCGCTATTGATGCTGCGTGTGACGCAAACTTTACACTACGGTTAGATACAAGTCACCGGGAGCCGACATGGTGAGCCAGAAGAAGACGTCGATCGCTGACCTGAATGTTCACCGCTGTAACAGTGCACAATAAACAATGGTTTCTATTACAAAGTAACAGTTTTATTCCATGACTGATCAGCTTGGAGCCCCTTTAGTTGTTCACATACAATCCCATGTATGCGAAAAGCAGCACACAAAAATATGTCCAGAAGAAAAAAGGTATTTACTGCTTATTTCCCAATTAGCATCTGAATAATGTCACTAGCTTCCAGCAGTAAATATCTTGTTACATGCAGACATCACATACATGGTCTTCTAAAAGGGGACAACAATGGAGTAACTTTCATCTGGGAGTTCTCATTCTGTTTTTCTAGCAATACCGTGTTGTCACCAGTTTTACAATCATGGCAATAATCCGGGCTCCGCGGGTGCACAGATCCATTGTTGGGTTCTTGATTTGATCCTGCAGCAACTGATGACGTGCAAAGTTTATTGGCTGCGTTAGGCTGCCTGTCCAAGCGCGTTGCAATATCCCGTGGCGGATCTCCGTCGCGGGAGCCACCACCCAGAAGCAGGAGCCTGCAGACGGATCTCCGCGGTGAGCCCATCTGACAGATTATCGCAATTATCGGGAAACGCAATGCAAATCGCCTGTGGACAGGCAGCCTTACATAGACATTGCCAACCTACAATGCTACAGGACCAACCTGCTGTGCGACTCCTTGCCATAACATATGCTACGGTCTTTTAGTCTGCAGACTTCTGACTTAGGGCGGCTTCAAATTCGTATAATTTGCTGCATGCTGCCCGCATCAGACAGTCACACTGCACACAATAAGTACACAAAAACATTGCGTATTCGCTGCATGTTGCCATTTTACACAGGAGCGAGTATCGCTGTATCGCTTATAGCATGGCCAGCATGGAGGCAGGGTGGCTGGAGGAGAGTTCTCTTCGCACACGCCTCCATTCACTGTAAGCCTGGGTTCACACAGGGCGGATTTGGTGCTTATTTGCCGCGGTTTGCCGTTGCATATTCGCATTGCGGCCATTCCGTCGCGGTTGCAGTGCAATGCAGTGCCAATGTGTTTGGCCAAAATCTCGTTCTCACAGGGCGTAAAATTTACCGCAGAGCCGCAGTGCGGATAAGCAACCGCGTCGCGGTTTTGAAATATGCAGCATGTCCAATCTTTCGACGTTTCCGCAGCGGATTTTTTTTCCATAGGGCCCCATGAACGCAGCTAAAACCGCAATGAAAACCGCTATTGCTTGTTTTGTAGCGGTTTTTCCAAGCGATTCCGCAGCAGATTGTTCGCATGAGAAAGAGGGGCAATAAAGTTTGTTCACAGGAAGTGGTTCAGCGGCCATTTTAGCCGCTTGGCGCCATTTCAGCCTGGACTTCATGGAGAGTGGAAGCAGCGAGCAGGAGCTCTGCTGGCAGCACCAGACCCCTCCACAGCGGCACCAGACCAGGGGAAAATACCGGGCCACAGGTGGGAAACTCCCCCACGTGAGTGGCGGGAAAAGCACCGACATCAATGGAGGCACCACCACTACAACCCCCCGCGGAGGGACCACCACTACCCCCAGCGGGGCAAGCAACCCAGCGACACGAGCAGCGGGAAAATCCTCAACCTCGGATAAAGAAGGTAATGCACTACTTCGCCAATCATTGCAGGCAAGACGCGTCCAGCTCCACCGCACCATATTTTGCTCTCGCCTGCCCGCTTCGTGCTCTTTTGCGTCCTTTTTCTTTTGCATTGCAACGCATGTTATCCACTTTTTTCCTCGCTTGCTTTGCTCCACAATTTATGGCCTTTTTCTTTTGCATTGCAACGCATGTTATCCGCTTTTTTCCTCCCTTGCTTTGCTCCATAATTTATGGCGTAACTGTTCGTGGGGCACGGTTGGCGTTAAGTCGGTCCTTTCCACCATTATATGGCCCCCCACCCGGTTGTATGGCATTCCTTTGCACGGGCGAGGCCACGCGTTTCGTCCCTTTTTGCATTGCCTACCCTAACTTCCAAATAGGAAGCTGAAATTTTTTTTTATCACTTTTTATACTTTTTGCTCACCCTTTGGCATCTCACGTGTAGATGTGAGCCTCGTTGTTATTTTTGGCGACTTGCAATTGTGCACTAGTGGGCAATAATGTTGTGTATCTAATGAAATGTAACCATTTTCTGATTACTCACAGGACGAAAAACATTTTCTGTTGTCGCCAAGCACATTTCCGGACAATGGCGTGGTATCAGCGAATGGGGATCAACGTTGCCAGGATGATAACATTGGTGAGTGCAGTGTGCGCTGACACAACCATATCCACCCCCCTCGGAATGCTATTCAACTTGTTTTCTTCTTTCCTTCCCCCTGCAGGTTGAAAGTAGGCCTGAGATTTGGGACCCAGGCGAGCCGGGCTACAGTGACCGAGATTTAAAGGCGGACGCCTGGCTTGCGGTCTGCACAGGGATGTATCCCGATTGGGACTCCGCTACTGCTGCCGTCCACAGTCAAATCCGTAAGTTTACACTATTGGTAACGCTTTGTTGTTTCTTTCTTGGATGTACTCAGAACTGTACTGCATCTAACTACGCTGTTTATTGCAGCTGTCGGTGGATTGCATCCTTTTGCAGACTGCTTGTACCATGTTTAATTGCCATCTGTAATTTTGCAGTTAAAGCCGTCAAGAATCGTTGGCGGTCTGTTCGGGACCGCTACAAGAGGCACGAAAAGGATTGTGAAAAAAGCGGCATGTCCCCGTCACAAAAAAAGTGTCCATACCAGGAGGTACTGCGCTTCCTCAGAACAAGTCGAGCATTGCGTGCGTAAGTGCAAATATCTAAGCTAGCTCGGCTTCGATGGCGTCGCATTTTGAGGTTCTATGTCTCTAAACTGTACTCTTGTTTCGTCCACAGATCCAGCGGGAACATCACGGCCGTGCCTCCCACGGTCACAACCGCTTCACCCGACAAAGATGGGCCGCGACAGGAGTCGCGGGATGATGAGCCCAGAGAAGGTACCCCAGCCTTGGAAGACAGCCAGTGTAGCACGCCCGATTTGAACCCCACTTCAGTAACTCCGGAAGTGGGGGAACAAAATGTGTCATGTGGCAATACTACTGCCCCTGCCAGCAGAGCATGTCGTAGCAGGGAGGCGAGTTCCGAGCGGACGAGCCACAGCGTTGGTGCTTGCCCGCGTCGGAAGAATAACAAGCCAGATGCCACCCAAGAGGCGCTGTCTTTATTGCGGCGGTCTGAGACGGAGGATCAGTGGGACACAATGGGTACCACTATTGCGTCACGCATTCGTGAACTGAGCTCGGAGCGTCAGTGGACTATTCTGCCAGTTCTTTACACTGTGTTAGAGATTTTTGGTTCTCAAAGACCCATTGCCGATAGCACTGCCATTATTGTGGCAATGAATAATGCAGCCTTTCCAGTACCACCCTCAAACCGCATGTTGCCTGCACCCCAATCTTTCCCGGATCAACCTGCCAGGGTTTCTAGGACAACGGTATACCCCATGCACCATGGCTCTCCTGACACTGGCTACGGCGACACGGTCTCTGGCGGTTCCCCGTCACAATCGTCGTTTCTCTCACTGATGAACAGCCCTCTGCAACAGACATCGCAACCCTCAACCGCGCGACTGTGCTCGCCACCAAATGCATCTCAATGCAGTATAGGAGAAAGCTCTTTTAGTTATGCAACATTGCCGTGATCACAAACTTTTACTTTGGGATAACTGCAATGTCTTAGATGCTACCATTGGAAAGTGCAGGGTCCGTTGTGCTGTTGCCTTGTCTCACACTGCATGGAGTTGGCTGGTGTCCCAGAAATCCTACGGATGGTCATGGGAAAGATTGGGGTTGCAATTTCTTAACATCGCTCACTGCCAGCTACTATGTGCTCTGCTGCAAAAAAGGCTAGGCGCACTCATTCCTTCCCGTCAGTGGCATGACCGTTAAGTTCTTCGATGGCTGTGCCACTGTACGAGAAGGACTGTGTTTGCGCGTGTTTTTTTGTTTTTTTCCGCTGCTTTGCTGTCGTCCAAGGTTGGGGTAAATCACTTCTCGGACTCATTGTCCTTTGTTTTCCTTTATTTATTTTCCTGTCTATCTTCATGCTCGCTCTAGTGTAATGTATGTTAGTGGAGTTCAAGCATGAAAAAAAAATGGTGATGAGAACAGAGGCAGTCTGCGTGCCTGTTCCCATCATCATTTTCGCTTGCGGCATGTCCGTCAAGTGTGGCCAAAGCTAAACTGGTTGTGGATTGGCCAGTGACGGAGAAAAACTTTACACCACATTGTAGCGTTACCACGTGCGAAATATGTGCAACTACAGGCCCTCCTTATTTGTTGCTAGAAATATAAAGCCAACACACAATACCACTATCCAACAGTGATGTAAAATTGTGTCTGGATGAAAGTGTTTTAAAAAAACGTAGCAAGGAAAAAAAAAAAGTGGTTTGATGAACTCCCGATGCGTGGCTAATGTAACGCTACATTATGGTGTGTTGTCAAGCTTGCGAAACTGGTTCCATTCCTTGTGCAAAGTTTGTTCTATTCATGTAGTCGTAATAGTTAACTACACTGAAAAGGATACGGTTCAACTCATGCAATGTTCATTTAGCTATTAATAAAAAACCATCATAGCCTAACAATTTTCGTGAATTTTACAATAAAGTTTATGTATTTTGTGCGGCGAAAAAAACAGGACAAATTTTTTCTTGAAATAAACACATTTTATTATGCAAACGGTTAAACAATTTCTGAAAATTTGAAATTAAAGGTGGAGGAGTGACCTTTTGTGCCTTTAATAAAATACGTTTTTCTCCACGTACTTGTTTTCCGCGTCCTTCTGGGGCTGGGCGCCGGGGGAGGGTCATACTGCAGTTAGGGCTGCACACCACCAACACAGGAGAACTGCCATGGGACGGTGCCTTCGTGACTAAGGAAATAGTCAGTGAAGAGTTCTCGTACCTGCACTGCAGTAGCAGGCGTCCTACCTCCCCCCAGTTGATGACCGTGTCAAAGGCAGGATCGAGTTCTTCCACATCTACCTCGGGGCGATAGTCCCGGAGGTAGTTGTGAAGAACACAACATGCCTTGACAAGGTCATCAACTGTGGTAGGGTCTACCATTAGGGTAGTCCCTAGAACTCTCCACTGACTTACCATAATCCCGAAGGCACACTCAACCACACAACGTGCCCGGCTCAGCCGATAATTAAAAATCCTTTTCCGGGCATTCAGTCCTCTTCGCGGGTATGGGCGCAACAGGTTTAGCATCAACGGGAAAGCCTCATCCGATACCATCACAAAGAGGACTGGATGTGTGGTTCCCGGGAAAGGTTGTGGGGCTGGGAGCGTGACACCATCTCAGAGAATTTGCATCCCAATCTGAGATGTTCGCAGCACCCGAGAATCTCCAGTGCTGCCATAGGCGCCGATGTCGATGCAAACAAATTTGCTATGTGCATCAGCCACGGCCATCAGGACAATTGAAAAAAATTTTGTAATTGAAAAATTTGGAGCCTGAGTGGGCTGGCTGAAGCACACGCACATGTTTGCCGTCGACGGCACCTATGCAGTTAGGAAATTTGGCAACATCTTGAAAGCCTGCTGCAACACGTTGCCAAGTGTCCTCGGTAGGTGAAGGCATCATGATGGGCTGCAACTTCTGCCAGATGGCGCTGCATGTGCACCGCACAATTTGGGTGATGGTAGATTTACCAACACAATTGGAGATGCAGGGATGCATAGCTCTCTCCTGTGGCCAAGAAGCTGAAAAGAAGCAGAGAAAAGAAACAAAAGTTAGTACACAATGAAGACTTGCATTACATCAACACTTCTATGTATACAGTATTCAGATATTGCTCTCAACACGAAATTGATTGGAGAACGCAGTAGAATTCGTGTGAAGGAAATAAGATTTGCAATTGAAAGGTATACATGGGGGGGGGGGTAAAATTCTCACTTTCCACGCCACACATGGTTCAGATTTCCATTCTCCCCATCCACAACAAAAGGGGAGAGAGAATGAGAAAATGCAAACATGTTCCTGCTACACTCAGGAAGGTAACTTGGTCCCGTTCACTGCCGGTGCACAACAAAGGTTGCCCAAGTTTGCTGGTATGGTAAGTTAAACAATCTTGCTGCTGACACTGTATCTGAAGTAAACCAGCCACAAGATGATGCTGTTCTGGTGCCACGCACGGGCAACCAAACACCCACCCGCCCGGTGAGATCAGGGTAGCCGTGCAGGTGTCATGATGGGCGTGGTGCTAATAAAAGGGGTGCTCGATAGCCTAGCTGTCAAAAAGCAGTGTGACGTAATGCTATAGCATTACGTCCTACTGCCGGAGCAATCAGAGCATAAAAACTGGTACTGCGCAAAAATCACGGAAACAATAAAATTAAAAAAAACAATTGGCTGTACACTCACAAATTACATTACAGATAGAACAGTGACACGATAAGGAGTGAATTTACCGAAAATTCTTTTTTCCCCCGAGTCATCCTGACGGCAGACATGGAGGTTGCACCTTGACCTTGTAGGGACAGGAAGCAAGAGACTTCAAAAGGCTCCTCCTGCCTCCCATTCACCAGTGTCTTCTAAATTACTTACATGGACAGGTCGTGGTTAACCAAGGAAGATTTTTATTGCTCCGAAACAAAATTAACATGGTTAGTTCTATTTTGCACATAAACAATAAGAGGGTAGCTTACCCGGAATAAATAAAGGGAATATGCACAAATTTACCGCATAAACCGAAATGTCCAACATAGGAGCCTCTGGGCTACTGGTTCGTGCCCACATAGATGTAGGTACAACCGTGTGAATTTTCGGGAGGGAAATACGTGCCGTCAGGATGACTCGGGAAAAAGGAATTTTCGGTAAGAAATTCACTCCCTTTTCCCGGCGTCATCCTGACAGCAGACATGGAGTATACCAAATTAACTCTTAGGGAGGGACCACTGCTTGCAGGACCTTTCTCCCGAAAGATCAGAGGAGAGGTCCGTATTCAACCTGTAGTGTTTTGTGAAGGTATGCAGGTTGGACCATGTGGCTGCCTTACAAATGTGATCTGGCGTCGCCATGGCCCTCTCTGCCCAGGAGCAGGATACTGCCCTGGTTGAATGGGCCTTGAGTCCTTCAGGGATAGAACTGTTGCCGGAAGAGTAGGCCTGCTGGATGGTGGATTTTATCCAGCGGCTAATGGATCTTCTAGAAGCCGCTCTTCCTCTGCCCGGCCCCTGGAATTGGACAAAAAGACAATCAGCCTTCCTGAAAGATGAGGTCTGTTCTAGGTAGCATAAAAGGGCCCTCCTTACATCCAGGCTATGGTAGTCTCTTTTCCTATCATTCTGGGGATTTTGGCAGAAGGAGGGGAGAATCATTTCTTGCTGCCTATGGAATTTTGAGGCTACCTTGGGGAGAAAGAAGGGGTCTGTTTTTAGTATGACCCTATCATCCTGGACTAGTACGTAGGGTGTTTTGCAGGATAGGGCCTGGAGCTCACTTACGCACCTCGCTGTAGTAATATCTACCAGAAATACCGTTTTAAATGTGAGGAACCTAATTGGTACCTGATCAATAGGCTCAAAGGGGCTTTTGCACAGACTTTGGAGGACTAAGTTTAGGTCCCATGGGGGGACCGTACTACGGCTAATTGGTCTAATTCTTTCTGCCGCTTTTATAAACCTGCGGATCAATCTATGTTCCGCCAGGGGTTTGTCTAGAATGGCCGAGAACGCTGATACCTGTACCTTCAGGGTTCCCGGTCTCAGGTTTCTGTCTAGACCCTCCTGGAGGAAATCCAAAATCTCCGCCACCGAAGAGTCGAGATTGGAGACTTCCAGCCCTCTCCAGGAGGAGAATCTTTTCCAGATTTTATTATAGATCGCTGAAGTCACGGGCTTTCGGGACTGGCGTAATGTTGCAATGACTCTGGAGGATAAACCTTGCCTTATTAGCGTCTGTTCCTCAATATCCAGACCGCTAGGTTCAGCCTTTCTGAGTTGGGGCACAGAACTGAGCCCTGCACTAGAAGGTCCTTCCTGGATGGCAGGCGGATTGGCTCCGTGATGGCGAGCTTTAGAAGTACCGGAAACCATGCCCTTTTTTCCCCAGTGTGGGGCGATCAGGATCAGCGTGATGTTGCTCTGCTGAACTTTCTGAAGAACTCTCAGGATCAGGGGTATGGGTGGGAAGGCATAAGCCAGACTGAAGTCCCACCTCTGGGAGAAGGCGTCTAACCCCTCGGCCCTGTCCCTTGGATCTAGGGAAAAGTAGGCTGGGCATTCTGAGTTCTTGCTGGTCGTGAACAAGTCCACCTGTGGACTGCCCCAGGTTTCCGTAATATGATGAAACTCCTCCTGGTTCAGGGACCATTCCCCAGGGTCCAGGCGTCTTCGACTTAGGAAGTCGGCTGTCTGGTTCTGGGACCCTTTGAGATGGACCGCTGTTAGGGATTGTACCGTGGTCTCGGCCCATCGGAAGATCCGCGCTGTTAGCTTCAGCAGGTGAAGGTTTCTGGTGCCTCCCTGGTGGCGAATAAGTGAAACTGCAGTCATATTATCACAGAAGATTTTTACATGTTTCTTCTTTAAGATGTCTTGGGTTCTGTGAAGTGCTTCCCAGATGGCCCTAAGTTCTCTGAAGTTCGATGACTGGGCACGCAACGTCGGCCCCCACTCACCCTGGAGTAGGCACTGCCCTACTTGCGCTCCCCAGCCAGACTGGCTTGCATCTGTTACTACAGGGATGAAGGGTTCTGCTACCCATGGGGACTCTGCTTCAAGGATGTAAGATGATCGCCATCAGCGGAGGGACCTTAAGACAGCTGGAGACATGGGCATTCTCCTGTCCAGAGAGGTGGATGCCCCATCCCAGTTACCCAGGATGGATCTCTGTGGTGTCCTAGAGTGCGCCTGGGCCCAAGGGATAATGCCGATACAGGAGGTCATGAGGCCCAGGAGCCTCATTGCATCCCTAATTACGATTTGCCTTCTCTGGCCGCCCTCCTGCGCTGCCAGTCTAAGACTCTCCTGTCTGGGTGGGGGTAAAGACAAAGTCTGTGACACAGAGTCTATCTGTACCCCCAGGAAGGTCTTCCATGTCTCGGGGAGAAGGCTAGATTTGGGGAAGTTGACTATCCACCCCAATCTCTGGAAAAGGGAGATGACTGCTAGTATCGTCCCTGAGGACCCTGGGTGAGGAAGCAATCACTAGGAAGTCGTCCAGGTACGGGATGATATTTATACCCGCTAGATGGAGATGAGCCACCATCTCTGCCACTATTTTAGAAAATATTCTGGGAGCCGTGGAAATGCCAAAGGGTAGGCACCGGAATTGAAAGTGACGCACCCTGCTCCCTATCTTGATGGCGAACCTTAAATATTGGTGATGCTCCGGCAGGACTGGGACGTGATAGTACGCGTCCTTTAAGTCGACGGTACTCATGAAGTCCCCTTTTTCGATCAGCGTTACCGCTGACCTGACGGTCTCCATTTTAAATCTTTTGTAGGCAATAAATTTATTCAGGCCCTTCAGGTTAAGAATCATCCTGAAACTACCATTTGGCTTTCTGATCAGGAAGAGAGGCGAGTAGAATCCCCGGCGCTGCTCTACTGTGGGGACCCGGACTATCGCCCCCATTTGCAGCAGCTTCGAGATTTCGTCTTTAAAGATGTCCTGCAGGGTCAGGGATCGTGTGGGGGTGACTCTGAAGAAATTGGGGGGGGGGGGGGGGGCGGGTTAAGAATTCTATTCTATACCCCTGAGCTATGAGTTGCAAGACACATGGGTTGTCTGTAACCCCCTGCCAGTCTCTGGAAAATTTCAGTAGTCTACCGCCCACCTGGCACTCTTCTATGGGGGTAGGGGTTGTTTTAGTCTTACCCCTGCCTCCTTTGGGGTAGGACCAGCGTCCAGTCTTCCCTTTGCCCCGATATGGCCTGAAGGATGGCTGACGCTTGTGAGAAAACCCAGTCCTCGCTTGGTCCGGAAAGCTGTGGGTTTTATCCGTGGCTCTTTTAAGGATCTCCTCCAAGTGTGCGCCAAAGATGTACCGGCCATGGAAGGGAATATTACATAGCCTCCCTTTAGATGCCGTGTCCGCCTTCCACGTCTTCAGCCAGACTGCCCGCCTGGCCATATTAGATAATGCGGCACTCCTAGCCGCCAGTCTCATGGATTCGGCAGATGCGTCTGCCAGGAAGCCCGTCGCCGATTTCAATAGAGGCATGCATTCCAGTAATGCGTCTCTAGGGGCCTTCTGTTTTATCTGGTCATCGAGTTCCCCTAACCAGAGAAACATTGACCTGGCCACGGACGTCGCTGCAATGTTGGACTGCAGCGTATAGGCCGTTGTTTGCCAGGCCCGTTTCATCAGGGCATCTACCCTGTTGTCCATTGGATCTTTAAGGTGGGAGGAGTCCTCAAACGGTAGGGCTGTCTTTTTAGCCATTCTGGCCACTTGCGCGTCCACCTTGGGGACATCCTCGTAGATGTTCACGTCCTCTTCCGCAAACCGGAGTCTTTCTTTGTACTCACGGGATAGATAGAGGTGTTTATCTGCTGAGGCCCATTCATCCGTGAGCACTTTTTTTAAGGTATCGTTTACGGGAAACATGATGCGGTTTCTCGGCCTGAGCCCACCGAACATATCGTCCTGTACGGACCTAGGCTCAATCACATCCTCCAGCTTAATAGTGTCCCTGACCGCTTTGATGAGGTCGTCCAGCTCTGCTGATGAGAAATAGTATTTTCTATATTCATCTCTGGAGTCCGGGGAACGGTCAAAGAGTTCGCCGTCTGACAGGTCGCCCAGGGATTGCTCAGACTCTGAGCTCGTCAGCGGCATGTGGCTCGCCCTCTTAGTGGCTCTTTGTTCCCGCTGTGCTGGGGGGAGACTAGAGATTGATGCCCGGACCTCTTCACGGACCAGGGATCTAATATCCTCCCTGAAGGCGGCCTGTTCATCCGTCAGGATTTTTGCGGTACAATCGGGACATAGCGGCTTTTTATATGTCTCGTCAAGTTTTTTGAGACACAGGGCGCATTTCCTGCATCTTTTTTTAAGGTCTTGTTTAGACTGGGTAGATTCCCTGTCCTGCAAAAATATATGCATGCACATAAGGGAAATGAACCGCCATACAATGCTAAATCCCCAGCATATCACCCCTGCAATTTGTCACACTTACGGTTTGCAGGGCTTCCATCTCTGGTTCCTTAGTAGTCATCATGCTAAGTAGCGATAGACAGGACCAGACAGACAGATAAATCCTTCACTGAAGGTGTGCTGTCAGTGGAAGCTTGCCGGGGGGGCTTCCATTTTTAAATCTCCCGCCATTTCTGGGTTCTCCGACGGCGTCTGACGTCACCGCGCCACGCTGCGTCTTTTGGTTCCGCCCCCGGCGGCGCGTCATTGGCTCCGCCCCCTGCAGCCGCGCGAGGACGCGCCGGTATGCCTGGGGGAGAGAGGCATCTGAGCCTATGGCCCGCCGCTCTCCCCCACCGAGAAAACGCTGCAGGGAGCCGAAAGGAGGAAGAAGGGGACTCAGGGACCTGTGGTCCGCCGCTCCGACCATTGCGGTGGTGATCCCCGGGCGGTCAGACGTGTGGTCCGCCGTGCTCCCGGACCGCGCTGACTCTCCGGAGGGGAGGTAAACGGGGAAGCAGCCCTGTGGACCGTCAGCCCCGCTTGTCAGACAGATTCCCTTGGAAAGGTGAGAGGGGAAGCGGCCCTGTGGACCGTCAATCCCGGTGTTATCCTGTAGCTCCCTGGAGGGAGCACCTCTTGCATGTCCCTGTAGGGACAGGAAGCACTGGTGAATGGGAGGCAGGAGGAGCCTTTTGAAGTCTTTTGCTTCCTGTCCCTACAAGGTCAAGGTGCAACCTCCATGTCTGCCGTCAGGATGACGCCAGGAAAAAGAAAGGTTACTTACCGAAGGGTGATGAGCAGCCTTTCTTCGGTAGTGATCGCCTTCCGCATCTGCGTATCCTGGTAGGTCAGATCCCGGCGCACCAGCTCCAGAAGGTGCTCAAAGGCCTCCATAGGCAGGCGACAAAGAAACAAACTTCTCAGGATGGCTGCAGAGAGACAAAGGGAGAGCGGGCTAAAATTAATAAAAATTCTTTAGTGCAACATCAAACCTATTCCCATGCTACACTTCACTTACTTTAAGATCTTGGTAGAGGCTTGCAAAATGACCCTTCGTCCCCCTCTGTCAGTAGGGGATGAACCCAATAGCGTCTCTGATGCTGGGAAGCACGATCAGTCTGTAAAAGAATTAAAGCCCATGAATTAAAGCCCATGGCCACAATCGCACTCTAGTCCACAATGCATCAACAAACAAGGAAACTAAGCACACAATGACCATAAAAAAACGCTCACCTTTTCAGATTGTTCTCTATCCATCAGAAGCACAAAGGCAGTCAGTCTGCGTCGGTAGGCGCGCCTGAGACGGACAGTTCCTCGCTCCATGTCTGCTGACAAAATGGCCACAAATACAAAGCTCTTCCTACCCTATGCAGAAATGGGTGGGAACGATGACCTCACAGGAAACAGTTTTTTTAGAATCTGCACCTAGTAAAATACGCAAGCAAATCAGCAACAAAAACCGCACCTCTCCCAAAATAACCGCAGCGTTTTTTTCTGCAGCAAAGGGCCTGCGGATTTACCAGCGGTAAAACCGCTGAGAAATCCACGGTGAAAACCGCGTCTAAATTTGGCCATAGCATGCGGATTTGCCGCAGAAACGGAAAGGTTGCGGCAAAACCGCAGTGGCAAAACCGCGACATTTTCGTGACAAATCCGCCCTGTGTGAACCCAGGCTAAACAGCAGCCGTTGAGTACTGATTTTAAGCATGATTAAGCTGTATGATTCTCGTCCAGTTATTCAGTTTCAGCATGCTTTTACACCACCTCCGTGCCAACCTCTGTGTAGTGGCTGGCGTTTGTAACTGCAGGCACGGCTCCCATTGATTTCAAGACATAAGGATGGTGATTACCATGGACCGGGCTGACACGAGGAAAGGTGGGAACAGCGACTAACCTGATGATTAATGGAGGAGGGGTGGATGTGAATATAACCGTCATCCTTGGTAACAAACTTCAGCTCCTCAGCTTTTGGTTGCATTTTTACAGCCCTGGCTCCTGTGACTTGATATTTCCCTTCTGGCAGTTTCACCTGAGAACATTCAAAGAGACTGTTCATACTGGTTCTAATATAATCACATCAAAAATGTCTATTTATAAAGAGTTCCTGTAGACGTCTCCACCTCCCGAACCGTGGCTGCAGGGCGTTAACGGTGTAAATGGTGTTCTAATTTGGTCAATCTTTTGCGGAACGGCTACCCGTAAAGTCGGATAGGTTATGGTGGTAAATTGTCAAGTTCATGACGCCAGTCTGTATACAGATCTAAACCTGTGGCAGACAAAATACTACAAATGAGAAAAATAAAATGGGGATTGTAGCCTTCTTCTCAGTGTACTTCAGTGCAGATGTTACAGTGGTGGGAAGGGAACTCCAAGAGTCAGGATCATCATTAAACAGTAGAACGATTTACTGATCATATAACAGTGACATCATCGCAGGTCCTAAAGCGTAAAACATGCAGAGTCTGACAGCAGCCTTGTGCTCACAGGACTTGTGATGATGTCACCATCATGTGATCAGTCACCTGGGTTCTTACCACTGTCCCTGATCATATGACAGTGATGTCCTCACAGGTCCTTCACTTTATTAAAAACCTGTAGAGCCTTACAGCAGCCATGGCTTACAGCACTTGTGATGTTACCGTCATATGATCAGTCTGTGTGGGAGGAGTCTGTAGTCACATAACCATGTCTCTCCGCTCAGTGTATACAGGACTCTGTGACCTGCATTTTATGTGTCCCATCAGAATATATTCAGAGAGTGTATTAAGCAGAGCCGAGTGAGTGTAAGAGGGATGGCCAGTATATAGATAGCAGATAGGTGGCCAGTATATAGATAGCAGATAGGTGGCCAGTATATAGATAGCAGATAGGTGGCCAGTATATAGATAGCAGATAGGTGGCCAGTATATAGATAGCAGATAGGTGGCCAGTATATAGATAGCAGATAGGTGGCCAGTATATAGATAGCAGATAGGTGGCCAGTATATAGATAGCAGATAGGTGGCCAGTATATAGATAGCAGATAGATGGCCAGTATATAGATAGCAGATAGATGGCCAGTATATAGATAGCAGATAGATGGCCAGTATATAGATAGCATAGATGGCTAGTATATAGATAGCATAGATGGCTAGTATATAGATAGCATAGATGGCTAGTATATAGATAGATAGTTATGGGATAGATAGCTAGTATATAGATATAGAATATAGATAGATATGGGATAGATAGTATATAGATAAAGGAGGGAGACAGACACATATGCACTTACCCCAGGGCCCGGTCCACTTCACCATGTGACAGCAGCAAGCCAGCAACTCAGAAGCTTCCCGTTCAGTAGGAAGCAGGGGGCAGCACATGATCCCTGTCATGTGACTTCTTCCCTCCTCCCCTGCCGTCTCATGTGACTTCCTCCATCTTCCCCTGCCGGCCCCAGTGACTTCCTCCATCCTCCCCTGCCCACCCATGTGACTTCCTGCATCCTCCCTGCTCTGCCAAGTCTCCCTCTCACGCTGGCCGTTACGGCTGCCGCATGATGAGAATTTTGCTGCAGTCAGAACAGCCAGCGATTAATGCACTAAATGTGCATGCTGGTATTGCAGAGGGCGGCCTCGGGGCCCTCTGAGCGCAGGGGCCGGGTCGCCATGGCGACCCCAGCACCCCCTGACGCTATGCCTATGACTTAAGGGTTTCATGCTCACGCCCCAACAAATTGAAAATGGCTCCCTTAGGGATGGGACTGTCAGGAATCAGATCAATACCAGTGTCGCACTCCCCATGGGGAGGCAAAGTCTCATACAGTTTTTTGGAGAATACGTCCAGAAAATCCGACTTCCCCACAGTAGAGTGTTACGGCACTCTGCCCCCCCGAGCGCCAGTTGGGGTGCCCTAATCTCCCGCACCCCCACTGTCCCTGCCTACTTGCCTCGGCCCTGGCTAACCCCAGGCGGACAACTGGACGGCGGTCCCTGCCCTGGCTAGGGACCTGGCGACTGACAAGCAGGAAACTACCTAATGGGGGGAACAGAGTGCCGACAGAGGAGGCAGATGAATCAGACCAACAAAACATACAAGGCTGGAGATGGAACTCACAGGCAAACTGGCTGGGTGCTGGATAGCAACTAGTACTGACTGGGCCAGACTAGATTAGAGGCTAGCAGAACCAACACAAACAGACAGAGTAATAGGGGACCAGAGGGAGCTGACCGACAACTAGGGACTGGCTGAGGCGAACCGCAGACAGACTGGCTAGGTGCATGCAGAACCAATAACTGGTAATGAGCTCACTTCACTGCCAGTCTTTTAACCACAAGGTTCCGCCCAGAGGCGGAGAGTGGGAGGAGGCAACTCCGCCCACTGCTGTATAAGAAGAACGGAGGAGGGTGGGCGGCACCCTATGGGCGGACACGCCCATGCCGCCGCCCACAGCTGCTGGGATAACCTCGACACAGGGCTCCAGGCCGCCGGAGCGACGCGCCGCGCTGTATGGTAACATTACCCCCCCCCTCTGACGGGGGACCTCCAGGCCCCCGGAAGCTCGACCAGGCTTATCCAAAAAACGGCTGTGAAAACGCTGTACCAACCCGAGAATGTGACCCTCCCGAGCGGTCACCATGGACTGATCCTCAGGTCCATGACTTCGGTAGCCTGTGGCTGCCCCATTTCTTTCAGGGGCTCTCCTTTCTACATCTTCTTCAGGACCAACCGTTGACATATCGTCGTGTTTCAGGTCGTCTTCCGAGTCAATGCCCGAACGTTCACCACTATCTCTTGTCCCATCCTCGCTCCCAATGACGCTGTCTTCAAAATATGAGGCAACTCCAATTTTAAAATCACTGTCATCTGAGCTATCATACTCCAAAAAACTCTTCCGGGGCCCCAAATATTGTAAGGTTCCTGTACCCCGGCGAGAATCCGGGATCTCCTGAGCCTCGTGTTCAACTTCATCACAGACCAGGGTGGGCGGCGGGGGACCGGAGGTGGGCATCACCGAAGAGACAACAGGTTTCGACAACGACTTATGGAACCCCCTGCGACCCCTCCTTTTGCGATTTCCAGAGGACCGGTACCCCTTCTGTCCCACCCTGTACGGCTCAAATACCGACAGACTCTCCTCACAACGCAACTGCCTACGAGACCCCACCCCTTTCTTCCGTCCCCTATGCAGGGCATCGGTGGCGACATCAGCAGCAGGGCGGGCGGACGGGGTTTGAAGGTAAGTGAGACCTCGGGGACTGAGTGCGGTATCGACTGGGCAGGGAGGAAGGGAAGCGTGATGGCTATGGCAGGATGGCCCCCACTGGGTTAGCTCCCCAGTGGCCCAATCGAATTGGGGGTTGTGCAACGCCAGCCACGGCATCCCTAGTATCATGTCTACCGACATTTTCTCCATTACCAGGAACGATAGACCTTCCGAATGGCGACCCCCCACCGTGAGTTGTAACACTGGGGTCCTCCATCGTACCAAGCCCGAAGCAAGAGGAGTAGCATCAATGCTAGCAAAACGAATTGGCGTCTTTAGCGCCACAAATTCAGCCCTCAGGGGCTCAACGAGACGCATGCTTATCAGGTTAGCAGCTGCTCCGGAATCAATAAACGCCTGCCCTAGGTGGGAGAAGTTCCGGAATCTAACCTGACAGGGTATCAGAAGTCTAGGACGTACCTGAGGTCCTAGGCGACCCTCCCTGCAATCGCCTAGGACTGGAAGTCTTTCTGCCGATTCAGACTGTGGACGCTGAGGCCTCCGGGGGCAGGTTATCACCCGATGTCCAGCTTTCCCGCAGTAAAGACAGAGATGATGTAATAACCGAATCCGGCGTCGCTCCTCGGGGTCCAGCAGGTCCAGTTCCATAGGTTCAGGAACAGAGACTGGTACAGGCGGGGAGGGGACAGGACAAATGACCTCCCTGACTCTATGGGTCGGTCTATCTTGCTTCCCAGCCCTGAGCCTCCTATCTGCCTTCACTGCTAACTCCATAGCCTCCTTTAAGGACCCGGGAACGGGATGGGAGATAAACAGTTCTTTGACCGCGTCCAAGAGACCTTGCATAAAAACGTCTTTCAGGGCGCTATCGTTCCATGCAGTATCACCCGCATAGCGTCTGAAACTGGAGCAATAATCCTCCACACAAAGCGACCCCTGATGCAGCGCCGCCAACCCCACTCTGTCCGGTTCATCGAAGATGCCCCCGAGTTCCTGAAAAAAGGAGTCCACCGAATGCAGGGAGGGGGAACCCTCGGGAATGGAAAAGGCCCAAGTCTGGGCAGAGCCCCGCAGCAGGGACATTATGAGCCCGACCCTCTGGACCTCCGAGCCGGAAGAGCGGGGACGCATCCGAAAAAACAGGCGACACGCCTGTTGAAAAACGAAAAACTTGTTCCTCTCCCCAGAGAACACCTCGGGAAGAGGGCACTTGGGTTCGGGACTGGTAACGGCATTCTGCTCCTGCGACAACGCCCACTGCTCCTGGGCCACCATGCGAGCTGACAAATCCCGGATCACCGGCACCAGGTCTTGCAGGTGGTTTGCAAGGGCGCTGATCGCCGCCATGAAAAGAAAAACAGTATTTTAAGGGCCAGTTATTATGTTACGGCACTCTGCCCCCCGAGCGCCAGTTGGGGTGCCCTGATCTCCCGCACCCCCACTGTCCCTGCCTACTTGCCTCGGCCCTGGCTAACCCCAGGCGGACAACTGGACGGCGGTCCCTGCCCTGGCTAGGGACCTGGCGACTGACAAGCAGGAAACTACCTAATGGGGGGAACAGAGTGCCGACAGAGGAGGCAGATGAATCAGACCAACAAAACATACAAGGCTGGAGATGGAACTCACAGGCAAACTGGCTGGGTGCTGGATAGCAACTAGTACTGACTGGGCCAGACTAGATTAGAGGCTAGCAGAACCAACACAAACAGACAGAGTAATAGGGGACCAGAGGGAGCTGACCGACAACTAGGGACTGGCTGAGGCGAACCGCAGACAGACTGGCTAGGTGCATGCAGAACCAATAACTGGCAATGAGCTCACTTCACTGCCAGTCTTTTAACCACAAGGTTCCGCCCAGGGGCGGAGAGTGGGAGGAGGCAACTCCGCCCACTGCTGTATAAGAAGAACGGAGGAGGGTGGGCGGCACCCTACGGGCGGACACGCCCATGCCGCCGCCCACAGCTGCTGGGATAACCTCGATACAGGGCTCCAGGCCGCCGGAGCGACGCGCCGCGCTGTATGGTAACATAGAGGCAAAGATGATGAGCCATCCAGAACAGTCATTCCCCGGGACTTAACTTGTCCACTTCCATAGGCTCGGCCCCAGGAGTTGGCATGGGAGAAGTGGGAGCGGGTCTGCAGGACTCCCTAGTTTTACAGGCCTGATGTTCCTTTTCTCTAGATCTCAGTCTCCTGTCAGCTTTTACTGCCAATTCCATCGCCTCATTAAGTGTTACGGGAGCGGGATGGGAAATAATTAGATCTTTGACAGCATCAGAAAGACACACCCTTGAGGGCACCATCGTTCCAGGAGGTTTCACCGGCATACTGTCTAAACTTAGAGCAATAGTCTTCAGCACACTGCTGCCCCTAATGCAAAGCCATGAGGTGAGATACTGCTAACCCCACCCAGTCCAGCTCATCGAAAGTACCTCCTAGTTGCCAGAAAAAAAATCAACAGACTGCAGGGAAAACGAATTCTCAGGTAAGGAGTAAGCCCATATCTGGAGGAACTCCGCAGTAGGGACAGAATCAATCCCACCTTCTGGGACTCTGAGCCAGAGGATCCAGGCCACATCTGGAAATATAGTCTACATTCCTGCTGAAAAACAAAAGACTTGCTTCTCTTCCCTGAAAACACGTGGGCTCAGGAATAGACAGGGTGGCAGAAACCTGCACCAACACTCGCTGCCCTGGGCCACCATATGACTGGACAAGTTTTGTATCACACCCACTAGATCCTGCAACTGACTAGCAAGGACACACTTAGTCTCCATTGGAGAGCAAAACACCCCACAGGGTAATTTTAAGTCAAAAGCCACCAGTTATAGTATGGTATCGTGTGGCGCGCGCGCGTGTCTCCAGAAACGTGGATTCTTTTTAAACCTGGTTCCTGCCAGTCTTTATTCACAACACATCAAATAACCTTCTTCAGTAAAACGTAAAGTCCATATATGCACCCCACCTGGGTGTTGAGGTGAGGGTTGTCATCCCTGTCAACCTCTCGCCTTTCCTGGTCTGCACTAGACCCTGGGGCTAGCAGCCCTTCCAGCTCCACTGGACTGTCTTTGTTTCTCTCAGCCAACGTCTCCCCTGCTTCTGGTATCAAATGCCTCTTTTGTAGTAAATTCTTGCTACACCCAGGGTGTTAATCCTCTTTCCTTTTTGCAGGTATCAGAAAGTCTGTCTAGCACATTGTGCAGGTCATTCTGTGTAATGCAACGTGTGTGTACTAATTCTGTAAATTCCCGGCGTCGTACAAGCATGAAATTTGCCACAGACATTCTTTAGGTCCTACACAGGAAAAGTAATCGGTCACAATCCGATTATTCAATGCTAAGTGCAAAAGTAAGTGCACTCTCTATGTAATGCAACTTCCCTGTGGTGTACAAGCGTGAGAATTGTTCTCGGTATATGCACACAGATGTCCGTTAGATTGTTGGGCCAATCGAAGTAACTTCTGTGTATATACTGAGAACAATCTAAGTGACCTCTATGTGCATATACTGAAAGGCTGTAAAGTACATAAGGAAGCGACTATGGACTGCAGGGATGGAGCTTGCCGTTAAGGTTAAGAAGGGCTGCAACCTCCAGTCTGGGGTTAAATTTGAATAAAAGGGGTGTTTTATTCGGTACATGCAGTCTGAGGAGAATCTAACACTTCTTTATGTGTATACATATTTTATTCCTCAGTTCCTCTGAAGTAACCATGACTTGATGAAAATTTGTAAACCTGTACCAAATTAACTCGGGTGAAGCTGGGTATATCAGCAGTGGTTTCTGACAAGCCCTGCAGAATGATTATCGGAGAAGGGCTAGATGAAACTTTAACTTTTTACACTTTGGATAACAGTGATCATGTGCCCGAGAACCACATACAGCGGTCCCTGGTAAAATCTCTCTGCTCCCGCCTACACAATTTAAAATTAGGATTCATTTTTTTGGCATTTGTGTGATTTTAAAAACAGGTGTTTTTGTACAGCACACATAGGAATAGAGACTTACACCCCAAAATGGATACCCTTGTTTGTCCTGTGTTCAGAAACCTGAGCAGCCAAAACGATGGAAAACCCCCACAAATGACCCCATTTAAAAAAAACTAGACTCCTTAATTCATCTAGAGGTGTACTTCATATTTTGTATCAGTTTTTGAATTAATCTAAGCAAAGCAGAAGGAAAAAATTAATGAAGACTTTTAGCCCAAAATGTATACCCCTGTTTTTCCTGTGTTCAGAAACATACCCATTGTAGCCCCAATCTGCTTACAGGACACATGGCTAGGCCTGTAATGGAGGGAATGCCCATGGATTTCAGGGCACAACTAAATAAGTTCCAGGCCCAATAGCTGACTTGTGCAGAAAAAAATTAGACTCCCTAAAAATAATGCACCTCCCCCCCCCCCCCTAACTCCGCGCCCATTCTGGCATTCCCTAAATTGTAGATAAAAGTGATAATGTAAACTGTGTGGTATGTCTGAAACTGAGGTAATTACGATTGGGATGGGCACATGGGGCAATAAGGCTGGGTTTTCCCTCCTCCTCCCATGCTTGCTGCAAACCAGGCCCTTTTTTTTTTTGGGTGGGGGGAGGACGGTGGTGGTGGGGTATTCAGCAGCAGGCATGGGGTGTAAAAAGTGGCTCTCTGTGAGACTTTGTAAGCTTGCTGAGCTGCAGCGGTCTCAAACAGGCATTCAACAAGCTGCTCCTGGAATTGCAGGAAGGCGAGCTTTTCAGGGGACGACTTGTAAATTGCGCATTACAGGTAGCAAGCTGAATAATGCTGGGCTCACACGGCTATATGTAAAATCTGCTTTAGCGGATTTCAACTGGGAGCCCAGCCGTGGCCCTGCTTACGGCCGTGTAATGTACTGCACATAACTGCGTACTCACACAGGCGGTCATATTATATTTCTCTGCCGATGCTTAGTGAGGACGCGGCTACCCGCAGCCTGTACACAATGTAGTTGTGTATCGGCTGCGCGTATATCCGTGACCATGGAGTACAATGGTCTCTATCTTGCGGATATCTGCGGTAAAATAGAACATGCTACATTCTGTTTTCTGTAAGTGGACTATGTAATTCCAACCCTCTAATGTGAGCCAATTGTGCAATCCAGTAAATTTGATTGATCCGCATATTACCACGGATCAAATGTGTGCAGAATTCCCAATTTCTATCTAGTCATGTGAGACCGGCTTAAGGGAGATCGCTACCTTTTTATCACATGACCGGGGACAGCTCAACGAGGCTGCTGGTCACTGCTCCAGGCTCTGTTACCTTTGGTAGCCGGGAGCAAGAAAATTTAAAATTTCCCGGGCCCTCCCCAGCTTTTCGCATGTGTGCGTCATTTTGAGGCACACATGCACAGAAGCCGAAGGAGATCTATGGAGGATGACATCGGGGTTCAAATCCCGAGGCCTCCGGTAAGACATTTCATCTCTTCTCACCTATCGCATTGGCGAGGGGAGATTAAACTGCAACTTAAAAAAAAAAACAACTTTTACATGATCGTCGTTATCCATTGCATAACGGCGATCATGTGACGAAGGATGAAGATCCCGTCGGGACATTGCTGGAGGCCTTAGGGAAATATTTTCACCTACCCTCACTGATTGGATGCGTGACGGAAGGTGAAACTTTAACTTTTTTTACTTTTACATGATCTCTGTTATCCATTGGATAACAGCAATCACATGACCAGGGACTACGTATCGCGGCCCACCATGAAATCTCAAGGCTCTTGGCTACGTTTGGTAGCCAGGAGCAGGGAGATTTTAAATTACATATGTTTTTTTCTATAGTGCACATGAATATGAGAATTCACCCCCCCCCCCCAAATAGATACCCCTGTTTGTCCTGTATGCACAACAGGGCCCAAACCAAAAGGAGCAGCCAGCAGCTTTCAGTACAGACATTTTGCTTGAAGGTGATTTAGGCCCCATTGCCCACTTGTAGAGCCCTTGAGCGGCTAAAATGACAGATAACCCCCATAAATGACCCCATTTTGAAAACTAGACCCCTTAACGAATTCATCTAGGTGTGTACTGCGCATTTTAATTTCACAGCTTTTGAATGAATTTAAGCAAAGCAGAAGGAAAAAATGAAGTTTTTCCTTTTTTAGCAATTGTATCATTTAAAAAAAAACTTTTTTTCCCCCAGTCGTCTCCACGACAGCACCAATTGAGATTGCCTCCTCCTGATAGGACAGGAACACACTGAGAGGTTAAAAGCTCCCCCCCTTCCCCACTTTCCTCAGTGTCTTCCTGTCCTGCCAGGAGGCAGGATCTCTGAGAGGAGCTGGTGGAGAAGCCAGCCAAAGCATACTCACGGGCGGATCGGAGGGCAGTGGGTCAGCCTGTCCTCCCTTCCAAGCCAGACGACTCCCGGGACGCCACATGGGGTGGTAACCCCCGGGCCAGGTTCCTCCTGCGGCGGCCCATGGGGGGTACAAAGCGGGAGCCTCAGTCCCCCTCATCCTCCCTGCAGTAGTTACAGCGCGGTGCTCCCGGAAGCCCTTCGGCGGGGGGCGGGGCGCCACGTCACGTGTCCAGCGAGATGACGTCATCGCATCTGCATCAGGAGCGGAGGGGGCGGGGCTTAGCGCAGGAGCGCGAAAATTAAAAAAAAAATAAAAATAGGAACCTGAGAGAAGCCAGAACAAACAGCACTACAGGTCGCAGGGTGTCTGCAGCAACGGTATGGTAATGAGTGCTCCAGCCCCAGAGACAGCTGAAACCTCAGCCTCAGCGGCCGTAAGTAGCCAGTGCGGCAAAAAATACAATGCAAATATCCAGTGTATTGTGTATGGAAAATTGCATATTTACCCGCAAAGAATACAATGCAAATATCCAGTGTATTGTGTATGGAAAATTGCATATTTACCCGCAAAGAATACAATGCAAATATCCAGTGTATTGTGTATGGAAAATTGCATATTTACCCGCAAAGAATACAATGCAAATATCCAGTCTATTGTGTATGGAAAATTGCATATTTACCCGCAAAGAATACAATGCAAATATCCAGTCTATTGTGTATGGAAAATTGCATATCTACCCGCAAAAAATACAATGCAAATATCCAGTCTATTGTGTATGGAAAATTGCATATCTACCCGCAAAAAATACAATGCAAATATCCAGTCTATTGTGTATGGAAAATTGCATATCTACCCGCAAAAAATACAATGCAAATATCCAGTGTATTGTGTATGGAAAATTGCATATTTACCCGCAAAAAATACAATGCAAATATCCAGTGTATTGTGTATGGAAAATTGCATATTTACCCACAAAAAATGCTTTATTTGTCAGGGGGATAAAAAAGACATCACCCCCAGAACAAAACTCAGAAAATGCATGGAATGCGGGATAAAACTGCCAACTACGTACCAGAGGCCTCTATGCAAGGCATGCGTAGCTAGGCTAGTTAAAGAGGAATCGGGAGGACGTTAGGAAGCTGGTGAAAGAAGAGGTTAGATCAGCCCTAACGTCACAGCTGGCGCCGCCAGCGAAACGCCAGAAAAGGGCGTATGCTCCTGATGAGCCTTCCGACTCCGAGAGTTCTATCGGGTCAGAGCAAGAGGAACAGGCGGCCGAGGAGTCCTCAGATGAGGACTACAAAAAATACTTATTTCATCAGGACGACTTAATGGAATTGATTAAGTCAGTCAGGGCTACACTAAAAATGGAAGAGCCCAGAACCACGTACCCTACAAGATGAGATATTTGGGGGACTAGGGGAGAGGCGCAAGCACACCTTCCCTGTCCACAAGAATATCACCAAAATAATCCAAAAACAGTGGAGGACGCCGCACAGTTAAAAGATCCCATGGATCGCAAAGCTGAGGGCCTTCTAAAGAAATCATGGGAGGCAGCGGCAAACATACTTAGGCCAGGGATCGCAGCCACTTGTGTGGCGTGAACTCTGGGGGTATGGCTAGAACAGCTACAGCTACACCTAACCAATAAGACGCCGAGGGAACAGATCCTAAATTCCCTTCCGATCCTGCGTATGGCAACAAATTTCCTAACGGACGGCGCGGCCGAAACTGTCAAACTCTCGGCGACAGCTACAGCCCGGTCTAACTCAGCCAGAAGAGTGTTATGGCTGAAATCGTGGTCAGGCAACCTAGCCTCAAAAATAAGCTATGCGCCCTCCCGTTCTACGGCCAGTTTTTGTTCGGACCGGACCTTGACAAGATTCTAGAGAAGGCGGCCGACAAAAAGAAGGGATTCCCGGAAGAAAAGCCACAGAGGGAAGACCTTCTTCCAGGCCCCAAGGCAACAGCCAGAGGCCTAGCGAGGCAAGGGCAAGACAGGCCGCTGGAGTTACCCCAAGGGGGGGCAGAGGAAGGAATATCCTCTTTTACCCCCACCAGGGGGAGCCAAATCAGAGACCCTGACGCCATCCCCGTAGGGGCAAGGCTGGGGGGCTTTGTGGATCAAGGGGCCACGATTTCTGAAGGCCCATGGATCCCAAAGATCTTACAGCAGGGATACCGGATAGAGCTGGTGTCCCTCCCCAGAAGAAAATTCATTATCACGGGAGGCTCCAAACAGTTACACCTACTAAGGCAAACTGTTGGGGACCTGCAACAACTAAATGCAAAACGAGGAGACCCAGGGCCATTATTCCAGGCT
Source organism: Eleutherodactylus coqui (assembly GCF_035609145.1). Taxonomy (NCBI): domain Eukaryota; kingdom Metazoa; phylum Chordata; class Amphibia; order Anura; family Eleutherodactylidae; genus Eleutherodactylus; species Eleutherodactylus coqui. The sequence goes on along the minus strand of NC_089839.1, from coordinate 90,465,510 downwards.
CTTCCTAGTAAGGAAACCCTGTGGGAAACAGCGGATGATAGTGAACCTGAAACCTCTGAACACCTGCATCAGATACAGAAAATTCAAGATGGAGTCCATCTTCTCAAAGTTGATTCCCAAAGTAGCCTACATGGCATCCATCGATTTAAAGGATGCTTATTTCCACGTACCGATCCACGAGGGGTCCCGGAAATACCTAAGGCTCGCAGTGGATATGGGCAAAGGAATAGAGCACCATCAATTCAGATGCCTGCCCTTCGGGATCTCCTCAGCACGCAGAATCCTCACCAAAATTATGGCAGAGGTAGCCGCCTACCTGAGGAAGAAGTCGGTCCGAATAATAGCAGAGTTCAGAGAACTCCCAACGAAACACCTGAGGATAGTGCTAGAACTTCTCCAATCCTTAGGATGGATCATAAACTGGGAAAAATCCAGCCTAGATCCCGACAAACAGAAAACGTTTCTGGGTATAACGCTCGACTCAGAATCGCAATGCTCCTGCCTAACCGAGGAGAGAATACAAAAAATCCGACTGCTAGTCAAAACCTTTTTACGGAGACAATTATGCACAATTCGGGAAGCCAGGTCTCTCCTGGGAAGCTTGACTTCAGGCATTCCAGGAGTGGCATGGGCCCAGGCTCACACCAGAGCCCTGCAGGCCTCAGTCCTATCCACGTGGGACAAAAAGCAGTCCTCTCTAGGGACAAGAATGTACATTCCAAGCGCGGTGAAAACATGCCTGCGTTGGTGGGCATCCCCAGAGAACCTGCGGAGAGGGGTTCATTGGCTACAAAACCCAGCCACTCGCATCACAACGGATGCAAGCGCCTGGGGATGGGGAGCGCATGTGGGGAACCAGTTCTTTCAGGGCCCATGACCTCAAAGGACAAAAGAACAGTCCTCAAATTACAGGGAACTACAGGCCGTATGGCAGATCCTACAGCAGTTAGGGAACTCGCTACGGGACCAGCATATAAAGATACTGTCAGACAATATCACCGCGGTCGCCCATATACGACACCAAGGGGGCACAAGGTTTCCCGCTCTGCAAAACATCGCACAGAAAATTTTCCACTGGGCAGAGGGCCGGATCCTCTCGATCACGGCAACCCATTTGAAGGGGACGCTAAACCAAAAAGCGGGCTTTCTCAGCAGGAGGCAAATAGATCCAGGAGAATGGTCTCCCTCCCTGAAAGCATTCAGAATCCTGATCAACCAGTGGGAGACCCCACAATTGGACCTGTTCGCAATCAGGGAAAATGCCAAAGTAAGCAATTTCTTCTCCCCCAGGCCAGGAGATCATCCGACAGCAGTAGACGCCCTAGGCCAGGACTGGGGAGAGGGGTTGGTTACGCCTTCCCTCCTATACCGTTGATCCCCAGAGTCTTACAACATTTCAGAACCCAGGTATGCACACTAATCCTGGTGACCCCCTTCTGGCCCAAAAGAAGCTGGTTCGGTCTTGTAGCAACATTGAACGTCCAGGACCCAGTCATCTTTCCTACCTGGACAGATCTTCTAGCGCAGGGGCCACTGAGCCATCCAAGCCTAGACAGGCTCCACTTAACAGCATGGCTCTTGAGGAATCCTCACTAAAAGAGAAGGGATTCTCAGAGAGAGGAGTAGAAACGTTAATGTCCAGCAGAAAAAAGACTACCCACCTTATCTACCAGAAAGTTTGGAGAAGGTTCTCCTCATGGAGACAGGGAAGGGATCGCGGGGATTCTATCCCGGACATCCCTCTAATCTTTGAGTTCTTGCAGGAGGGCCTAGAGATGGGCCTCTCTCCAAGCACCCTGAAGGTCCAGGTCGCAGCCCTTAGCGCCATATGTGACACAAAGTTCTCAGACAACAGATGGGTCAACAGGTTCCTAGCAGCAGCAACTAGATTACGGCCTAGGCCCATAAATCTTTTTCCAGACTGGAACCTTAATTGGGCCCTAAGGGCCATGACAACGGTACCATTCGAGCCGATCGAAGCACTACCCATAAAAATGCTTACTATCAAGACCATTTTCTTAGTAGCCATCACCTCCGCAAGACGGGTTAGCGAGCTGCAGGCCTTATCCATTCGCCACCCGTTCCTGAAAATCTCGGACACCAAATTAGTACTTAAAACGGACCCGGCGTTTATGCCAAAAGTAGTATCACATTTTCATAGGTCCCAGGACATAATAATCCCCTCAATTTTTTGTAAACCTAAAAACGAGGAAGAAAAAACACTCAACTGCCTGGACGTTAGGAGAGCAGTCCTAGGCTACATAGAGGTGACAAGCCACTGGAGGCGGGACGACAACCCGTTCATCCAGTTCAGTGGCCCAAATAAAGGGAGCAAAGCAGCAAAAAGCTCCATAGCCAGGTGGATCCACCTGGGCATCATAGAGTCCTATAAAGCCCTCGGGAAGGAAATCCCTTTAGCTCTTAAAGCCCATTCTACAAGGGCAGTAGCATCCTCATGGGCCGAACATAGCTCAGCTTCGGTCGAGCAGATATGCAAAGCCGCAGTCTGGAAGAAACCCCACATGTTTGTTAAACACTATAGGGTAAAAGTGCAGCAGGACGAGGACATGGCCTTCGGCCGCAAAATCCTCTCGGCAGCAATCCCACCCTAGGGAAACTTTAGTTGGTACGTCTCAATTGGTGCTGTCGTGGAGACTGGGGGAAAAAATGGATTATACCTACCTGATCAGGTTTCCAGTAGTCTCCACGACAGCACCCGTACCGCCCCCCCCTAAATTGATAGAAAAGAAACTATATAATATAAAAAAAACAAAAAAACATATATATAATATAATTTTATTAAAAAAAAAAAAAACCCGGTTAAAAGAAGAAAAATTTAAGTTGAGCTCCTACCCTGGCAATTCGTTAGAATCCACTGAGGTAAGTGGGGAAGGGGGGGAGCTTTTAACCTCTCAGTGTGTTCCTGTCCTATCAGGAGGAGGCAATCTCAATTGGTGCTGTCGTGGAGACTACTGGAAACCTGATTATCAGGTAGGTATAATCCATTTTTTTGTACGGCACACATATCAATGAAGACTTTCACCCCAAAATGGATACCCCTATTTGTCCCGTGTTCAGAAACATAGCTTTTCCTGGCGTCATCCTGACGGCAGACATGGAGGTTGCACCTTGACCTTGTAGGGACAGGAAGCAAGAGACTTTAAAAGGCTCCTCCTGCCTCCCATTCACCAGTGCTTCCTGTCCCTACAGGGACATGCAAGAGGTGCTCCCTCCAGGGAGCTACAGGATAACACCGGGATTGACGGTCCACAGGGCCGCTTCCCCTCACCTTTCCAAGGGAATCTGGCTGACAAGCGGGGCTGACGGTCCACAGGGCTGCTTCCCCGTTTACCTCCCCTCCGGAGAGTCAGCACGGTCCGGGAGCACGGTGGGCCACAGGTCTGACCGCCCGGGGATCAACACCGCAATGGTCGGAGCGGCGGACCACAGGTCCCTGAGTCCCCTTCTTCCTCCTTTCGGCTCCGTGCAGCGTTTTCTCGGCAGGGGAGAGCGGCGGGCCATAGGCTTAGATGCCTCTCTCCCCCAGGCATGCCGGCACGTCCTCGCGCGGCGGCAGGGGGCGGAGCCAATGACGCGCCGTCGGGGGGGGGGGGAGCCAATGACGCAGCGTGACGCGGTGACGTCAGACACCGTCAGGAGAACCCGGAAATGGCGGGAGATTTAAAAATGGAAACCCCCCGGCAAGCTTCCACTGACAGCACACCTTCAGTGAAGGATTTATCTGTCTTTCTGGTCCTGTCTATCGCTACCTAGCATGATGACTACTAAGGAACTGGAGATGGAAGCTCTGCAAACCGTAAGTGTGACAAATTGCAGGGGTGATATGCTGGGATTTAGCATTGGATGGCGGTTTATTTCCCTTATGTGCATGCATATATTTTCCCTCCGACATCATGACAGCATACACCTGGAGGTTGCTCACCTGCTGACCTGATGGGACAGGAAGAGGCAGAACATAAAAAGCACCTCCCCTCCACCAAACACCAGTGCTTTTCCTGTCCCTCCAGGACAGCAGCGGCAGAGCTCCAGCGAAGCTGTCCCATGCCGGAGGTTCCAGGACTGAGCGGCGGCATCTCTTCTGGCAGCCCCGGTTGCCCCACTGGGAAGTACCTCATCTGGGAGCTAACCGGGGACTGCGTGGGTCTGGGTCCAAGGACGGGCTTTCCGGCACCACTGCGGCCGTCATTCAGGCGGCGGCCGCCATCTCTAATCATCTTCTGGCAGCCCCGGTTGCCCCAGTGGGAAGTACCTCATCTGGGAGCTAACCGGGGACTGCGTGGGCCTGGGTCCAAGGACGGACTTTCCGGCACCACCGCGGTCGGCAACCAGGCGGCGACCGCCATCTCTGGGTCCCGGCTGTAGCGGGCGGAACACAAGGAGTGTGACGCCAGACGCTACGCAAGAGGGCGTGGCCTCGATGGAGCGCACAAAGGGGGCATGGCCTGGCGCAGCTTGGCGCCAGATTCAAAATTTAAAGCCCCTGCACCAGGGGGAGTCGGCTGGTGTTTTGTTTTTTCACGCTAGGAATCGATTCTAAGGACAGGAATGGATCCCACAAGCGCAGGATGTCAGCCAAGAGAGGACCCAGAGAATCTCCAAACTGTAAGTGGTCCTGTGGGCCAACCTACAGACACCTGCACTACACTTCCCTTACTAACAGAGCTCTCCCTTGTCATATATGACAGGGATACTCAAAAACCTAGGGAGGCTAGGAGGAGAAGTAAAAAGCGTCCTGTATGCTTACAAAAGTTGATGACTCCTATTCTAAAACATTATGCACTTCCTGCTCAACGACAATTCTGCAGGAAGAAAAATCTTCCCCCATGTCTGAAATCCAGTCAGTTGTCCGGGAAGAAACAGTCCTACCTCTCGGACCTCCAACCAGGGCCCTTAGGGGCCACAAGAGGGTCTGCTCTGGCAGTGTTAGAGTCCGACTCTGACATGGCAGAAGATTTCGATCTTGTAGATCTTGGAAGTGTCGCAGGGAGAGAAAAAATATCTCGTTTTGAAAAGCTAACAGTAAAAATCTTGCACCATGCAGGACGTCATGTTGCGAGTCAGCTTCCACAACGTAAATCTACATTCCCTGTAAACGCCACACTTAAACCATTGATCCTTAATGATTGGAATTGTATGGATCAAGCTCCGTTAATTTCTAAAAGAATTTTAGGAGTGTCCTTTATTTGCAGACAATGAAGTGGCTATCCTTGAGGAGACGCCATCCGAGGATACGTCCCACTCAAAGGCAACAAAGTAGACATGACCATGCGTAAGGCTTGGTCCACGTCCAGCTTCATTATAAAGCTAATACTGCGGCCACCTTGGTGGCTCGCTCTACGGTGGTTTGACTAGGTCAGCTTCTACGGTCTGCTTCGGATCCCGCGTGGCAGCCCTATCCAACACGAGCATCTCTTCTGCCAGCCCCGGTTGCCCCAGTGGGAAGTACCTCATCTGGGAGCTAACCGGAGACTGCATGGGCCTGGGTCCAAGGACGGGCTTTCCGGCACCACTGCGGCAGTCATTCAGGGGTAAAGTAGTGGTCAAGAGACATGACCTCCAAAAATAGGTCACGTACCCTACCCTTTCGGGGCGGCTAGTCATCAGACTCCGCAAAAAGCGCCTTAATTCCATATCCCTCGTCTATAACAAGTGGGGAATGGAAAGACCGGAGGAAGCAGTAAGGCTCTTACTGTTGTCCCTCAACCTGCATCTTCATGGCCGCAGAAGATTAGTTCACTTATGCACTAGTTGGAGAAACATAGCTACTGACGGCGCCTACCACATGCTGGGAAACGATCCTAATGACAGGAATCGATCCCACAAGCGCCCTTCAAATAGATTCATCTTAACCTCGGACTGTGTGGGCCTGGGTCCAAGTACGGGCTCCGGTTCCACCGTGACCGTCATCCCGGCACCAACCCTAGAGCAGGCTCTACTTAAGGGTGAACAAATCGTGCTGGATATCGGTGCAGTTATCCCCATCCCTAACACGGAATGGGGGAAAGGGTTTTACTCCCCTCTTTCTGAACCAGATGGCTCCCACCGATGGAGACGATCAGAACCGCAACCCCCCTGATTGGTAGGGATAACGTTATGGCTACGATTGACTTAAAGGATGAGTATTATCACATCCCCAATTATGTCAACTCGCAAAAAGTTCCTAAATTTGCGCTGAGAATGGCGCCTTCCATTTGGAATCTCCTCTGCTTCACGGATCTTTTCCAAAGGGGCGATTGAAATGGTAGCTTTTCTGCACAATCGTGGGATTATCATCATCCCCCATCTGAAAGGGGGCATAGCTCAGCAGATGGGTTCCTGCTGGTGGCAGATCCCCTCACTATTCTGAGGTCACACTGGGGGTCCACGCTTCAGCTATCTAAGGGTCTGAGCTGGATCATTAATGATTTGAAATCCAATATGGATCCGGACACCAGGAAAAAAATCCTAGGAGTCATTTTGGATTTTCGTCTCCAATGTTCATCCCTTCCTCCTCTAAGGAAACAGCTCATTCTAGAGAATGTTCTGCTGTCTATAAAAAATCTACAGTTTCAATAAGAGGCGATGCGGATCCTGGGGCTAATGACTTCATGCATTGGAGTGGTTCCCTGGGCCCAGTTTAACAGCTGTGATCTTCAGACACTTATCCTCCAGAATGGGGACAAGTCAGTCCTCACTTGACAGGACAATCCCTATTTCCACTAGGGCTAGATTCTCACTCCGCTGGCGGTTGTCCTCAGACAACCTTTTAATGGGGTTCCTGCGATAACTGATGCCAGTGCAAAAGGGTGAGGGGTCACCTTTGAAGGTGGCCATATACAGGGTACTTAGGACCCTCATGAGAGATCCAGGTTATCTAACGTTAGAAAACGTAATGAGGTTTGGGAAACCCGACGTAGCCTGCAAACCGTTTAGGGATGAAGCATGTGAGGATTTTTTCCGATAACATGATGGCAGTGCCACTCATTCGCCACCAGGGTACCACCAGGAATCCTCTACTTCAGCATTTGGCGGGAAGGTTCCTTCAATGGGCGGAACTCACAACTAAGTAACTGTCGGCCTTCCGTATAAAAGGGGCCGAGAATTCAGTCGCAGGCTTTCTAAGCAGGAAGAAAGTAGACGCAGGAGAGTGGGGACTCCATCCCGAAGTGTCTAGCCTACTCGGGACAAATAGGGGGCACCCAAAATAGTTTTGTTTGCGTGAAGCCCAAATACCAATTGCCGTCTTCTCTTTTCCCGAGACTCGGAGAAACAAGCATTAGGCACGGGCGCCCCCTCTCACCCCTGGGTTTGGGACTTAACTTGCGCTTTTTCCCCTTTACCCCTGATTTCGCTACTCCTAAGAAATTACTGCAGCCAGGGCTGTCAGTAACGTTAGTAGCGCCTTATTGGCCCAAAAGACCTTGGTTTCCTCTCCTGAGATCTGTCAGTGGGAGAGCCTCTCCATCTTCCGTCAAGACTGGACCTATTGCTGCAGGGTCCTCTCCTCTACCTGGAGGTTCACAAGTTCAGGCTTAGGGCGAGCACCCACTGGCGTTTGCGTTTTCCGCGGGAAAAAAACGCAGCGTTTTCGCGGCTTTTCCATTAATTTCCATTGACTTTCATGGGTGCATTAGGAGAAAAATAAGGACACATATGCAACTGACAGTTCCTATGTTAAAAACGCAAACGCAACGCAAAAAAAACGCCAGTGGACAGGAACACATGTTATCTCTATGCCTGTGCAGGAAAAACGCAAAACGCAGGTAAAAAAACGCCAGTGGGTGCTCGCCCTTAGTCTGGATCTTGAACGGGTAAAATTCTTAGGAAAAGGTCCATCATCTAATGGGGTTTCCACTATGTGCGAGAGCCTTATGCCCTCGACAGAAAAGATTTATTCCAAAGTCAGGAAAAAATTCTCAGAATGGATGGGTCAGGACATCCAATCAGACATTTGTAAAAATTTCAAATTTCATCCAGGCAGGCCCGGATAAAGGGTTGAGTCCAGATCCCCTCAAAGCCCAAGTAGTGGCTTTGAGGGCATTCTTTGATCTCACGCTTGCTGAGCACAAGGGGATCAGGAAATTTCCTAGAAGGGCGAGTAGACTGCATCCATTCATAAAGCTGATGGTGCTTTCCCCCCTGGGATCTGACTATAGTCCTTCAGGCCTTCTGCGATTTTCCCCCGTTTGAACCTATTAGAGACCTATCCATCGCCTTGCTGACGTACAAGGTAGCCCACCTTGTGGCAGTTATGTCGGCTACGTGCGTGGGTAAAATTCAGGCCCTTTCGCAAAGGGCCCCATATATGACTATGCACCCTGATGAGATCGTATTCTCCTTAGACCCTTCCCTCCAACCCAAAGTCTTGTCAGAATTCCACGGAGGCCAGCCAATAGTGATTCCAGCCTTTGTCTAAATTTTAAAAACAAAATGGAGCAGAGGCTCCATAATCTTGACGTTAAAAGAGCTGCATTAGCGTACCTTGAGGCAACGGAAAGTTGCAGAAAGACTGACTAACTTTCGTTCAGTTTCAGGGGCAGGCCAAAGGGAAGGCCACTTCTAGAGATTCAATAGCCAGGTGGCTCAGAAAAGCCATCCAGGAGGCTTACAAGGCCAAGGGCATTCCTCCCCCAGAAGGTTTGAAAGCCCACTTCACTCGGGCGGTGGCATTTTCCTGGGCAGAAAGAGCGCACGCCTCAATCGAACAGATTTGTAACGCAGCCACGTGGACTTCTAGTCATACGGTTATTAAACCTTATAGGCTGGACATTAAAATCTAGTGAGGATGCAACCTTCGTGAGGAAGGTGCTTCAAGCAGTAATCCCTCCCTAAAAAAGCCCATGCCAGTTATTTGGTATTCCTCCAGGTGTATGCTGTCATGATGTCGGAGGGAAAACGGGAATTTTTCTTACCGATAATTCCCTTTCTTGAAGGCATCATGACAGCATACGGGCTTTCCCCCCCCCCCCACCCGACACGGTTACCCTTGTTGGTTTAAACACATGAGGTAATGGGTATACTTATGATTTCTTTGTCTAAGGTGTGTGGTGCCAATAAAACACACCTTCTGGTTAAGTATACTGTCACTGTGGTTATTTGGAACGCACTGGTGTTTGGTGGAGGGGAGGTGCTTTTGATGTTCTGCCTCTTCCTGTGCCATCAGGTCAGCAGGTGAGCAACCTCCAGGTGTATGCTGTCATGATGCCTTCAAGAAAGGGAATTATCGGTAAGAAAAATTCCCGTTTTTGCAGGACAGGGAATCTACCCGGTCTAAACAAGACCTTAAAAAAAGATGCAGGAAATGCGCCCTGTGTCTCAAAAAACTTGACGAGACATATAAAAAGCCGCTATGTCCCGATTGTACCGCAAAAATCCTGACGGATTTACAGGCCGCCTTCAGGGAGCATATTAGATCCCTGGTCCGTGAAGAGGTCCGGCATCAATCTCTAGTCTCCCCCCAGCACAGCGGGAAAAAAGAGCCACTAAGAGGGCGAGCCACATGCCGCTGACGAGCTCAGAGTCTGAGCAATCCCTGGGCGACCTGTCAGACGGCGAACTCTTTGACCGTTCCCCGGACTCCAGAGATGAGAATAGAAAATACTATTTCTCATCAGCAGAGCTGGACGATCTGATCAAAGCGGTCAGGGACACTATGAAGCTGGAGGATGTGATTGAGCCTAGGTCCGTACAGGACGACATGTTCGGTGGGCTCAGACCGAGAAACCGCATCATGTTTCCCGTAAACGATACCTTAAAAAAAGTGATCACGGATGAATGGGCCTCAGCAGATAAACACCTCTATCTATCCCGTGAGTACAAAGAAAGACTCCGGTTTGCGGAAGAGGACGTGAACATCTACGAGGATGTGCCCAAGGTGGACGCGCAAGTTGCCAGAATGGCTAAAAAGACAGCCCTACCGTTTGAGGACTCCTCCCACCTTAAAGATCCAATGGACAACAGGGTAGATGCCCTGATGAAACGGGCCTGGCAAACAACGGCCTATACGCTGCAGTCCAACATTGCAGCGACGTCCGTGGCCAGGTCAATGTTTCTCTGGTTAGGGGAACTCGATGACCAGATAAAACAGAAGGCCCCTAGAGACGCATTACTGGAATGCATGCCTCTATTGAAATCGGCGACGGGCTTCCTGGCAGACGCATCTGCCGAATCCATGAGACTGGCGGCTAGGAGTGACGCATTATCTAATATGGCCAGGCGGGCAGTCTGGCTGAAGACGTGGAAGGCAGACACGGCATCTAAAGGGAGGCTATGTAATATTCCCTTCCATGGCTGGTACATCTTTGGCGCAGACTTGGAGGAGATCCTTAAAAGAGCTACGGATAAAACGCACAGCTTTCCGGACCAAGCGAGGACTGGGTTCTCTCTCAAGCGTCAGCCATCCTTCAGGCCATATCGGGGCAAAGGGAAGACGGGACGCTGGTCCTACCCCAAAGGCGGCAGGGGTAAGACTAAAACCCCTACCTCCATAGAAGAGTGCCAGGTGGGGGGTAGACTACTGAAATTTTCCCGAGAATGGCAGGGGGTTACAGACAACCCGTGGATCTTGCAACTCATAGCTCAGGGGTACAGAATAGAGTTCTTCACCCGACCCCCCCCCCCCCCCAATGTCTTCAGAGTCACCCCCACACAATCCCTGACCCTGCAGGATATCTTTAAAGACGAAATCTCGAAGCTGCTGCAAATGGGGGCGATAGTCCGGGTCCCCACAGTAGAGCAGCGCCAGGGATTCTACTCGCCTCTCTTCCTGATCAGAAAGCCAAATGGTAGTTTCAGGATGATTCTTAACCTGAAGGGCCTGAATAAATTTATTGCCTACAAAAAATTTAAAATGGAGACCGTCAGGTCAGCGGTAACGCTGATCGAAAGGGGGGACTTCATGAGTACCGTCGACCTAAAGGACGCATACTATCACGTCCCAGTCCTGCCGGAGCATCACCAATATTTAAGGTTTGCCATCAGGATAGGGAGCAGGGTGCGTCACTTTCAATTCCGGTGCCTAACCTTTGGCATTTCCACGGCTCCCAGAATATTTTCTAAAATAGTGGCAGAGATGGTGGCTCATCTCCATCTAGCGGGTATAAATATCATCCCGTACCTGGACGACTTCCTAGTGATTGCTTCCTCATCCAGGGTCCTCAGGGACGATACTAGCAGTCATCTCCCTTTTCCAGAGATTGGGGTGGATAGTCAACTTCCCCAAATCTAGCCTTCTCCCCGAGACGCGGAAGACCTTCCTGGGGGTACAGATAGACTCAGTGTCACAGACTTTGTCTTTACCCCCACCCAGACAGGAGAGTCTTAGACTGGCAGCGCAGGAGGGCGGCCAGAGAAGGCAAATCGTAATTAGGGATGCAATGAGGCTCCTGGGCCTCATGACTTCCTGTATCGGCATTATCCCTTGGGCCCAGGCGCACTCTAGGACACCACAGAGATCCATCCTGGGTAACTGGGATGGGGCATCCACCTCTCTGGACAGGAGAATGCCCATGTCTCCAGCTGTCTTAAGGTCCCTCCGCTGATGGCGATCATCTTACATCCTTGAAGCAGAGTCCCCATGGGTAGCAGAACCCTTCATCCCTGTAGTAACAGATGCAAGCCAGTCTGGCTGGGGAGCGCAAGTAGGGCAGTGCCTACTCCAGGGCGAGTGGGGGCCGACGTTGCGTGCCCAGTCATCGAACTTCAGAGAACTTAGGGCCATCTGGGAAGCGCTTCACAGAACCCAAGACATCTTAAAGAAGAAACATGTAAAAATCTTCTGTGATAATGACTGCAGTTTCACTTATTCGCCACCAGGGAGGCACCAGAAACCTTCACCTGCTGAAACTAACAGCGCGGATCTTCCGATGGGCCGAGACCACGGTACAATCCCTAACAGCGGTCCATCTCAAAGGGTCCCAGAACCAGACAGCCGACTTCCTAAGTCGAAGACGCCTGGACCCCGGGGAATGGTCCCTGAACCAGGAGGAGTTTCATCATATTACGGAAACCTGGGGCAGTCCACAGGTGGACTTGTTCACGACCAGCAAGAACTCAGAATGCCCAGCCTACTTTTCCCTAGATCCAAGGGACAGGGCCGAGGGGTTAGACGCCTTCTCCCAGAGGTGGGACTTCAGTCTGGCTTATGCCTTCCCACCCATACCCCTGATCCCGAGAGTTCTTCGGAAGGTTCAGCAGAGCAATATCACGCTGATCCTGATCGCCCCACACTGGGAAAAAAGGGCATGGTTTCCGGTACTTCTAAAGCTCGCCATCACGGAGCCAATCCGCCTGCCATCCAGGAAGGACCTTCTAGTGCAGGGCCCAGTTCTGTGCCCCAACTCAGAAAGGCTGAACCTAGCGGTCTGGATATTGAGGAACAGACGCTAATAAGGCAAGGTTTATCCTCCAGAGTCATTGCAACATTACGCCAGTCCCGAAAGCCCGTGACTTCAGCGATCTATAATAAAATCTGGAAAAGATTCTCCTCCTGGAGAGGGCTGGAAGTCTCCAATCTCGATACTTCGGTGGCGGAGATTTTGGATTTCCTCCAGGAGGGTCTAGACAGAAACCTGAGACCGGGAACCCTGAGGGTACAGGTATCAGCGTTCTCGGCCATTCTAGACAAACCCCTGGCGGAGCATAAATTGATCCGCAGATTTATAAAAGCGGCAGAAAGAATTAGACCAATTAGCCGTAGTACGGTCCCCCCATGGGACCTAAACTTAGTCCTCCAAAGTCTGTGCAAAAGCCCCTTTGAGCCTATTGATCAGGTACCAATTAGGTTCCTCACATTTAAAACGGTATTTCTGGTAGCTATTACTACAGCGAGGCGCGTAAGTGAGCTCCAGGCCCTATCCTGCAAAACACCCTACCTACTAGTCCAGGATGATAGGGTCATACTAAAAACAGACCCCTTCTTTCTCCCCAAGGTAGCCTCAAAATTCCATAGGCAGCAAGAAATTATTCTTCCCTCCTTCTGCCAAAATCCCCAGAATGATAGGGAAAGAGACTACCATAGCCTGGATGTAAGGAGGGCCATTTTATGCTACCTAGAGCAGACCATCTTTCAGGAAGGCTGATTGTCTTTTTGTCCAATTCCAGGGGCCGGGCAGAGGAAGAGCGGCTTCTAGAAGATCCATTAGCCGCTGGATAAAATCCACCATCCAGCAGGCCTACTCTTCCGGCAACAGTTCTATTCCTGAAGGACTCAAGGCCCATTCAACCAGGGCAGTATCCTGCTCCTGGGCAGAGAGGGCCATGGCGACGCCGGATCAAATTTGTAAGGCAGCCACATGGTCCAACCTGCATACCTTCACAAAACACTACAGGTTGAATACGGACCTCTCCTCCGATCTTTCGGGAGAAAGGTCCTGCAAGCAGTGGTCCCTCCCTAAGAGTTAATTTGGTATACTCCATGTCTGCCGTCAGGATGACGCCGGGAAAAGGGAGTGAATTTCTTACCGAAAATTCCTTTTTCCCGAGTCATCCTGACGGCACGTATTTCCCTCCCGAAAATTCACACGGTGGTACCTACGTCTGTGTGGGCGCGAGCCAGTAGCCCAGAGGCTCCTATGTTGGACATTTCTGTTTATGCGGTAAATTTGTGCATATTTCCTTTGTTTAATCTGGGTAAGTTACCCTCTTATTGTTTATGTTCAAAATAGAACTAACCATGTTAATTTTGTTTCGGAGCAATAAAAATCTTCCTTGGTTAACCACGACCTGTCCATGTAAGTAATTTAGAAGACACTGGTGAATGGGAGGCAGGAGGAGCCTTTTGAAGTCTCTTGCTTCCTGTCCCTACAAGGTCAAGGTGCAACCTCCATGTCTGCCGTCAGGATGACTCGGGAAAAAGGAATTTTCGGTAAGAAATTCACTCCCTTTTGTGGCCCTAATCTTCTGTCTGGCTGCACAACGGGGCCCAAACTGAAATGAGCATTGAAGTTCAACTGTTTAACTTTTACATGATTGCCATTATGCATTGGATAACGGCAATCACGTGACTTGAAAATGCTCACCGCGGTTCTGTCACTCTCCAGGCTCTCCACTACCTTTAGCAGTCAGGGGGCAGGAGATTTTAAGTTTCCCAGACCCTCCCCAGCTTCTGCGCTTGGTCTGCCATTTACTTGAAGTTGGGTAAAAGGTCAATGCTAAAGATCCCGTTGGAGACATCGCCGGAGGCCTTAGGCTTCCTGCACACGTGCCGGTCAGCCATTTTTGGCGACAGGCGCATGTGTAGAAGCCAGGGTAAGGTCCGCGGGGTCAGAGGTATGTAATTTCATCTCCCCTCAGGGATATGAAATTTAAACCTTTTTTTAACCTTCTGTTTACTTTTATGGTGGGGGTCACTCTGACAGCAAGGAGCTGTCATGTCCACAGCCCCTGGGGCTTTAATCCCCTGAGTGAGTGTCTTTTTACGGCCCTGGGGATTAAAACCCACTTAGGCAGGAAGTCACTAAGGGGTTAAGGAGCAAACAGTTTTTACAGTGTTTAGCGCTGAGTTGGAAAAACCGGGATAAACACTTTAAAACACCTCCTCCATTGATTTCGATTAAGCTTCTTAGAGGAGGGCTCGAACGCCGCGATCTTAACGTTTTCTGCTGTATTTTAGTTTGTTTCAGCACTTTTTAATGCCCCTCATCACCCATTGTAAGGATGGAGTGCGTTACAAAACGCTGTTGAACATGTTTGAAAATGCTGTTTAAAAACGCTTTAAAATGTGGCATTTTAACAGACGCTTGTGTGAAAGCAGCCTTAGGGCTCATGTCCACGGGCGTATACGTAAAACACCTCGGGTCTCCGGCTGTGTTTTACAAATTACAGCCAATATGCTCTGCTGGCAGAGAGACGGCATAGGCCACGTATGAGATAAGGAAAGCACTGCGCATGCCTACAAATCTCACGGGTCTGGACTTGTGCAGTGTGATTTTTATATTTTACCCCAGTCGTCTCCACGACAGCACCAATTGAGATTGCCTCCTCCTGATAGGACAGGAACAAACTGAGAGGTTAAAAGCTCCCCCCCCTTCCCCACTTTCCTCAGTGTCTTCCTGTCCTGCCAGGAGGCAGGATCTCTGAGAGGAGCTGGTGGAGAAGCCAGCCAGGATTACTTACAGGCGGATCGGAGGGCAGTGGCTCACCCTGTCCTCCCTTCCCAGCCAGACGACTCCCGGGACGCCACATGGGGTGGTAACCCCCGGGCCAGGTTCCTCCCGCGGCGGCCCATGGGGGGTACAAAGCGGGAGCCTCAGTCCCCCTCGTCCTCCCTGCAGAAGTTACAGCGCGGCACTCCAGGAAGCCCTCTGACGGCGGGGGGCGGGGCGCCGCGTCACGTGTCCAGCGCGATGACGTCATCGCATCTGCATCAGGAGCGGAGGGGGCGGGGCTTAGCGCAGGAGCACGAAAATTTTAAAAAAATAGGAACCTGAGAGAAGCCAGAACAAACCAGCACTACAGGTCGCAGGGTGTCTGCAGCACCGGTATAGTAATGAGTGCTCCAGCCCCAGAGACAGCTGAAACCTCAGCCTCAGCGGCCGTAAGTAGCCAGTGCGGCAAAAAATACAATGCAAATATCCAGTGTATTGTGTATGGAAAATTGCATATTTACCCACAAAAAATGCAATGCAAATATCCAGTGTACTGTGTATGGAAAATTGCATATTTACCCGCAAAAAATACAATGCAAATATCCAGTGTATTATGTATGGAAAATTGCATATTTACCCACAAAAAATGCTTTATTTGTCAGGGGGATAAAAAAAGACATCACCCCCAGAACAAAACTCAGAAAATGCGTGGAATGCGGGATAAAACTGCCAGCTACGTATCAGAGGCCTCTATGCAAGGCATGCGTAGCTAGGCTAGTTAAAGAGGAATCAGGAGGACGTTGGGAAGCTGGTGAAAGAAGAGGTTAGATCAGCCCTAACGTCACAGCTGGCGCCGCCAGCGAAACGCCAGAAAAGGGCGTATGTTCCTGACGAGCCTTCCGACTCCGAGAGTTCTATCGGGTTAGAGCAAGAGGAACAGGCGGCCGAGGAGTCCTCAGATTAGGAGGACTACAAAAAATACTTATTCCATCAGGACGACTTAATGGAATTGATTAAGTCAGTCAGGGCTACACTAAAAATGGAAGAGCCCAGAGAACCACGTACCCTACGAGATGAGATATTTGGGGGACTAGGGGAGAGGCGCAAGCACACCTTCCCTGTCCACAAGAATATCACCAAAATAATCCAAAAACAGTGGAGGACGCCGCACAGTTAAAAGATCCCATGGATCGCAAAGCTGAGGGCCTTCTAAAGAAATCATGGGAGGCAGCGGCAAACATACTTAGGCCAGGGATCGCAGCCACTTGTGTGGAGCGAACTCTGGGGGTATGGCTAGAACAGCTACAGCTACACCTAACCAATACGACGTCGAGAGAACAGATCCTAAATTCCCTTCCGATCCTGCGTATGGCAACAAATTTCCTAGCGGACGCCGCGGTCGAAACTGTCAAACTCTCGACGACAGCTACAGCCCGGTCTAACTCAGCCAGAAGAGTGTTATGGCTGAAATCGTGGTCAGGCAACCTAGCCTCAAAAATAAGCTATGCGCCCTCTCGTTCTACGGCCAGTTTTTGTTCGGACCGGACCTTGACAAAATTCTAGAGAAGGCGGCCGACAGGAAAAAAAAAAAAAAAAAAAACCCGGAAGAAAAGCCACAGAGAGGGAAGATCTTCTTCCGGGCTCCAAGGCAACAGCCAGAGACCTACCGAGGCAAGGGCAAGACAGGCCGCTGGAGTTACCCCAAGGGGGGCAGAGGAAGGAATATCCTCTTTTACCTGCATCAGGGGGAGCCAAATCAGAGACCCTGACGCCATCCCCGTAGGGGCAAGGCTGGAGGGCTTTGTGGATCAAGGGGCCGCGATTTCCGAAGGCCCATGGATCCCAAAGATCTTACAGCAGGGATACCGGATAGAGCTGGTGTCCCTCCCCAGAAGAAAATTCATTATCACGGGAGGCTCCAAACAGTTACACCTACTAAGGCAAACTGTTGGGGACCTGCAACAACTAAATGCAAAACGAGGAGACCCAGGGCCATTATTCCAGGCTCTTCCTAGTAAGGAAACCCTGTGGGAAACAGCGGATGATAGTGAACCTGAAACCTCTGAACACCTGCATCAGATACAGAAAATTCAAGATGGAGTCCATCTTCTTAAAGTTGATTCCCAAAGTAGCCTACATGGCATCCATCGATTTAAAGGATGCTTATTTCCACGTACCGATCCACGAGGGGTCCCGGAAATACCTAAGGCTCGCAGTGGATATGGGCAAAGGAATAGAGCACCATCAATTCAGATGCCTGCCCTTCGGGATCTCCTCAGCACCCAGAATCTTCACCAAAATTATGGCAGAGGTAGCCGCCTACCTGAGGAAGAAGTCGGTCCGAATAATAGCAGAGTCCAGAGAACTCCTAACGAAAACACCTGAGGATAGTGCTAGAACTTCTCCAATCCTTAGGACGGATCATAAACTGGGAAAAATCCAGCCTAGATCCCGACAAACAGAAAACGGTTCTGGGTATAACGCTCGACTCAGAATCGCAATGCTCCTGCCTAACCGAGGAGAGAATACAAAAAATCCGACTGCTAGTCAAAACCTTTTTACGGAGACAATTATGCACAATTCGGGAAGCCAGGTCTCTCCTGGGAAGCTTGACTTCAGGCATTCCAGGAGTGGCATGGGCCCAGGCTCACACCAGAGCCCTGCAAGCCCCAGTCCTATCCACGTGGGACAAAAAGCGGTCCTCTCTAGGGACAAGAATGTACATTCCAAGCGCGATGAAAACGTGCCTACGTTGGGGGGCATCCCCAGAGAACCTGCGGAGAGGGGTTCATTGGCTACAAAACCCAGCCACTCGCATCACAACTGATGCAAGCGCCTGGGGATGGGGAGCGCATGTAGGGAACCAGTTCTTTCAGGGCCCATGACCTCAAAGAACAGTCCTCAAATCACAGGGAACTACAGGCCGTATGGCAGATCCTACAGCAGTTAGGGAGCTGGCTACGGGACCAGCATATAAAGATACTGTCAGACAATATCACCGCGGTCGCCCATATACGACACCAAGGGGGCACAAGATCTCCCGCTCTGCAAAACATCGCACAGAAAATTTTCCACTGGGCAGAGGGCCGGATCCTCTCGCTCACGGCAACCCATTTGAAGGGGACGCTAGACCAAAAGCCGTCTTTCTCAGCAGGAGGCAAATAGACCCAGGAGAATGGTCTCTCTCCCTGAAAGCATTCAGAATCCTGATCAACCAGTGGGGGACCCCACAATTGGACCTGTTCGCAACCAGGGAAAAATGCCAAAGTAAGCAGTTTCTTCTCCCTCCGGCCAGGAGATCGTCCGACAGCAGTAGACTCCCTAGGCCAAGACTGGGGAGAGGGGCTGGCGTACGCCTTCCCTCCTATACCGTTGATCCCCAGAGTCTTACAATATTTCAGAACCCAGGTATGCACACTAATCCTGGTGACCCCTCCCCCCCCCCCTTTCTGGGCCAAAAGAAGCTGGTTCGGTCTTGTAGCAGCATTGAGCGTCCAGGACCCAGTCATCTTCCCTACCTGGACAGATCTTCTAGCGCAGGGGCCACTGAGCCATCTGAGCCTAGACAGGCTCCACTTAACAGCATGGCTCTTGAGGAATCCTCACTAAAAGAGAAGGGATTCTCAGAGAGAGGAGTAGAAACGTTAATGTCCAGCAGAAAAAAGACTACCCACCTTATCTACCAGAAAGTTTGGAGAAGGGTTTCCTCATGGAGACAGGGAAGGGATCGCTGGGATTCTATCCCGGACATCCCTCTAATCTTAGAGTTCTTGCAGGAGGGCCTAGAGATGGGCCTCTCTCCAATCACCCTGAAGTTCCAGGTCACAGCCCTTAGCGCCATATGTGACCCAAAGTTCTCAGACAACAGATGGGTCAACAGGTTCCTAGCAGCAGCAACTAGATTACGGCCTGGGCCCATAAATCTTTTTCCAGACTGGAACCTTAATTGGGCCCTAAGGGCCATGACAACGGTACCATTCGAGCCGATCGAAGCACTACCCATAAAAATGCTTACTATCAAGACCATTTTCTTAGTAGCCATCACCTCCGCAAGACGGGTTAGCGAGCTGTAGGCCTTGTCCATTCGCCACCCGTTCCTGAAAATCTCGGCCACCAAATTAGTACTTAAAACGGACCCGGCGTTTATGCCAAAAGCAGGATCACATTTTCATAGGTCCCAGGACATAATAATGCCCTCAAATTTTAGTAAACCTAAAAACGAGGAAGAAAAAACCCTCAACTGCCTGGACGTTAGGAGAGCAGTCCTAGGCTACATAGAGGCAACAAGCCACTGGAGGCGGGACGACAACTTGTTCATCCAGTTCAGTGGCCCAAATAAAGGGAGCAAAGCAGCAAAAAGCTCCATAGCCAGGTGGATCCACCTGGCCATCATAGAGTCCTATAAGGCCCTCGGGAAGGAAATCCCTTTAGCTCTTAAAGCCCATTCTACAAGGGCAGTAGCATCCTCATGGGCCGAACATAGCTCAGCTTCGGTCGAGCAGATATGCAAAGCCGCAGCCTGGAAGAAACCCCACATGTTTGTTAAACACTATAGGGTAAAAGTGCAGCAGGACGAGGACATGGCCTTCGGCCGCAAAGTCCTCTCGGCAGCAATCCCACCCTAGGGAAACTTTAGTTGGTACGTCTCAATTGGTGCTGTCGTGGAGACGACTGGGGAAAAAAATGGATTATACCTACCTGATAATCAGGTTTCCAGTAGTCTCCACGACAGCACCCGTACCTCCCCCCCCCCCTAAATTGATAGAAAAGAAACTATATAATATAAAAAACATATATATGTATAATGTAATTTTATTAAAAAAAATAAAATAAAAATAAATAAAAAAAAAATAAAAATAAATAAATAAAAATTTTAAGTTGAGCTCCTACCCCGGCAATTCGTTAGAATCCACTGAGGAAAGTGGGGAAGGGGGGGAGCTTTTAACCTCTCAGTTTGTTCCTGTCCTATCAGGAGGAGGCAATCTCAATTGGTGCTGTCGTGGAGACGACTGGAAACCTGATTATCAGGTAGGTATAATCCTTTTTTTTTTTTGGAATATCCGCTCTGTTCAGAGGGAATGTGTATCGAAACACTGCCCTCTCGCAATCTGTGCGTAAGGACAGCGTATCATACGCAACCCATATAAAGGACTGCATATCGTGCACAGAGAAATAGAGCATGTCTGTTGACTTCCATTGCCTGCATTCTTTGCGAGTCATGCAAACGTGGTTTTCTTCTAGCATCACATCGCAGTACCATGCAGGAAAACCTCGCTCATCTGTATGACCCATTCAGAAGAATGGGGTTCATATTTGTGCGTCTTGCAACACACAAATTTTGCGTGATTTTCTCGGCCGTGTGAAGCCGGCCTAAGGGGTTAACTATATTGGTGAAGGCTTATTCCATGTGTTTTGTTGTGGCCCAGAGTTTTGGGGTCCCTTCCAGCACCTCCGAATACATGTTTTATATTTGGCTGGTATTACTGTCATAAATGTGGAATGCATCATGGTTGTGTATGGGAGTTTGCAGGCATGAAAGGGTTACTGGCTGGGAATGCCTGCAAAATGTAGCAATTTGCTTGCAGTGCTGCAGAGAGATGTCTGGAGCAGATAGTTGGTCAGAGTCAAGAGAAGAGGCTGGAAGTCAACCTGTGGAGTGGAGAGATGCTCTGCAGCCATGCCAGGGACCCTCCATATAGAGGAAACCGGACATGTTGCATACACGTGAGTGCAGCGCAAGAACCGCATGGAACTGGAGTGAGAAAAACTGTGAAAGTGGCCTTATAAAGATATGTTTACATTTAGGCTGGATTCCGATGAGCTTACGCATATTTGCGCTGCATTTTTGCTGAATGGGTGTTGCGCGTGCAAGTGTGTTTTTACTGTACTTTTTGTGGGCAAATTCTGAGCATTTGCACACACAAAAAAAGAACACGCAGCCATTATCTCAGCCAGTGGAATAGACAATTAGTATAATATGCGTTCTTTCCCTATGAAAATGTGCGAGAAAATCAGAGTAGGCTGCATATTTTTTGTGCGACCAAAATGCGCATGGAAAATACTCGCACGTGAACAAACCAGCCGTCACCTTCACCAGCAGTGCAAACTCTGTGACAGAGCGGAGAAGTTTGAAAATTGCTGCGGGATGACAGACGGCGACTGATCTTCCCGCATGTATTTTCAATACACAGTAGGGCAGGTTCTATCTTTTCCCGGGCGCACAAATCACGGCCGGGAAAAGTGGTAAAAACAAGACCGCAGAAATTCCATTGAGATCAGCGGTTTCTATTCGGTTATATGGCGGTGATTATCGCGGCAGTATAAGGGGACAAAACCGCATTCATCTGAATCTGCCCAAAGAGAAAGAGTTCTGTCTACATATCTGTCCAGCTTCTCATGAGCGTATACACATTTGTGTGCACTTGACTGAGCAAGGCCTTTTTACGGTCCTTTTTCCGCTCGCAAGGCATGTTTATTGCGTGCGGCAAACAAGACGCACGGCTTGAAATGGGAAATTTAGTGTAATTCGTTCCAGATATGTTCTTTGCTCGGCGGAATTACGCAGCATATTACGCACCTTTTCGTATTGCATGTGCATTTGTGCACCAACATTGACTTCTAATGGGTACCTTTGGTGCGCAAATGTGCAGTAAAGGAGAGCACGCTGCGGGTTTTTTCTGGCACGGCCAAAATGCACATGCAAAATGCAGAAATATGAACAACCCCATTGGAATCTTGCGGGTTCTGTTTGCTGCGTGTAAATGCGCTGATGTGAAGGAGTTGTATCTGCATCAGTCCACCCTGTCCTGTCACACAGCTGCCATTATCAGCCCTCAGGGTAATAGGTGGGCACCGCACTGCTGCACCAGCTCCCTGTATAGTCTGTCACTGAGCAGCACACCCCCAGCTACATGTCTCCCCGCTGTCCTGTCACACAGTCGCCATTATCAGCCCTGGGTGTAATAGGTGGGCACCGCACTGCTGGTCCCTGTATAGTCTGTCACTGAGCAGCACCCCCCCAGCTACATGTCTCCCTGCTGTCCTGTCACACAGCTGCCATTATCAGCCCTGGGGGTAATAGGTGAGCACCGCACTGCTGCACCAGCTCCCTGTATAGTCTGTCACTGAGCAGCACGCCCCAGCTAAATGTCTCCCCGCCGTCCTGTCACACAGCTGTCATTATCAGCCCTGGGGTAATAGGTGGGCACCGCACTGCTGGTCCCTGTATAGTCTGTCACTGAGCAGCACGCCCCCAGCTACATGTCTCCCCTGTCCTGTCACACAGCCACCATTATCAGTCCAGGGGTAATAAATGGGCACCGCACTGCTGGTCCCTGTATAGTCTGTCACTGACCGCCACACCCCCAGCAACATGTCTCCCCTGTCCTGTCACACAGCCACCATTATCAGCCCTTGGGTAATAGTTGGGACCGCACTGCTGGTCCCTGTATAGTCTGTCACTGACCGCCACCCCCCCAGCTACATGTCTCCCTGCTGTCCTGTCACACAGCTGCCATTATCAGCCCTGGGGGTAATAGGTGAGCACCGCACTGCTGCACCAGCTCCCTGTATAGTCTGTCACTGAGCAGCACGCCCCAGCTAAATGTCTCCCCGCTGTCCTGTCACACAGCTGCCATTATCAGCCCTGGGGTAATAGGTGGGCACCACACTGCTGGTCCCTGTATAGTCTGTCACTGAGCAGCACGCCCCCAGCTACATGTCTCCCCGCTGTCCTGTCACACAGCCGCCATTATCAGCCCTGGGGGTAATAGGTGGGCACCGCACTGCTGCACCAGCTCGCTGTATAGTCTGTCACTGAGCAGCACACCCCCAGCTACATGTCTCCCCTGTCCTGTCACACAGCCACCATTATCAGTCCAGGGGTAATAAATGGGCACCGCACTGCTGGTCCCTGTATAGTCTGTCACTGACCGCCACCCCCCCCGGCTACATGTCTCCCCGCTGTCCTGTCACACAGCCACCATTATCAGCCCTGGGGGTAATAGGTGGGCACCGCACTGCTGGTCCCTGTATAGTCTGTCACTGAGCAGCTCACCCCCAGCTACATGTCTCCCGCTGTCCTGTCACACAGCCGCCATTATCAGCCCCAGGGTAATAGGTGGGCACCGCACTGCTGCACCAGCTCCCTGTATAGTCTGTCACTGAGCAGCACGCCTTAGCTACATGTCTCCCCGCTGTCCTGTCACACAGCCACCATTATCAGCCCTGGGGGTAATAGGTGAGCACCGCACTGCTGGTCCCTGTATAGTCTGTCACTGAGCAGCTCACCCCCAGCTACATGTCTCCCCACTGTCCTGTCACACAGCCACTATTATCAGCCCTGGGGGTAATAGGTGGGCACCGCACTCTTACGGAACAAATGTTTCCGTGTTCCTCTGAGTCGAGCCGCGCTCCTGGGGCACTCACAAATGTAAAATAAGCCGTGTGGCTCCTGGAGACGGGCAGTGGTGAGTACACGGGGCGGCGGCTGCGTCATGTCGGCATGTCATGACATTGTATAACGCCTGTTGTACAGTTATACGTATGTAGTACATGTGTAATATCCAGTCACTGCAGTAATAGGATGTCTGTGTACTAACCCCCCCCCCCCCCAGCAGGGAGCTTCATGTGTCCTGATGGGGGGAGTTGTCCTCCTCACTGCTGGGAACAGATAGAGAGAACCTGCGTCATGCAGGACGACAACCATTAACCCTTTAAGGATGAGCGTTTTTTTGTTTTGTTTCACTTTACCCAGTTAAAAAAAAATCACAACTCAAGGGGCTCGGGCTCCTGTCCACGGGCGTTGATTCGCCAGCGGTAAATTGCTGCGAATCACACTGTCTGAAGCTTTCCATAGTGTTGCTATGGAAAGCACAGGGCTGGCGTCCACGAGGGGAGGATCATAGTGATTCTCCGCTGCATATGTAAATCACGGCATGTCAGATAGGCTCAATGCGAGGAGCTGTCAGCTCTCACCTGCTCCCGGGTACCGGCTAACGCGTCTGAGATCCTCCGCGGGATATCACTACGCCCGTGGACAGGCAGCCTTTATTTATCCATCGCCGTAGATGCCCAAGGGCTTGTTTTTTGGGGGACAAGTTGTGTTTTTAATGGTATTTTGTAAAACATGGGAAAATGTAAAAAAAAATTTTTTTAGTGGAGTGAAATGGCAAAAAAGTGCAATTTTGCGATGTTTGAGGAGTCTTGTTTTCTATGGCATACACAATGCAGCAAAAATGACAAGATCAATTTATTTGGTCGGTACGATTACTACCATCCCAAATTTATAGTTTTTTTTTTTTTAAATTTAACCCCTTAGGGCTTAGTCACATGGGCGCCGATGCACCCATGTGACTGAGCCCTTACTGCAGGAAGACAACGGCCGCACTTCAGGACGGACTGTTCCCCGCACCGCTGAAAAAAGAAAACATGACCGGCAATGAAGCCGGTCACATGTTCTTTCTTCCAGCACTGCAGAGACGTCCGTACTGAAGTGTGGCCGTGTTCTTCCTGCAGTAACACGGGCGGCGATGTGCCCGTGTCACTAAGCCCTATTTTTGGGGTTAAGGACCAAACAATTTTTTGTAGATTTTCGTCTCCATTTTTCAAAAGCCATTACTTTTATTTTTCTATCGACGTGGCCGTATAAGGGTTTGTTTTTTTGCGTGCCATTTTTGGGAACATAGACTATATTGTAAAACTTTTATTATATTTTTTATGATCGCAGGGAGAGAAAACGCATCAATTCTGCCATAGATTTTTTTAAAGCATTAATTATGCAGCATAAATAACACAATACATTTTTTTTCTGCTGGCCGGTACGATTACGATAGCAAAATTCTTTTTTTTTTAAGGTTTTCCAATTTTCTGCAATAAAAACCCTTTTTTGGAGTTTCTTTTTCTAAATCGCTGCATTCAAAGTCCTATAACTTTTTTATTTTTCCATGGACAGAGCTGTATGAGGGCTTATGAGCTGTAGTTTTTATTGGTAGCATTTTGGGGGACATACGTTTTTTTAAAATCACTTTTATTGCATCTTTTGGGTGGCAAAATGCTAAAAATTAGCCTTTTGCCTTAGTTTTTGTAGCATTTTTTTTACCCTTTTGCCGTGCAGGATAAAAAGCATGTTTAATTTATTGTACGTGTAGTTACGGACACGACGATACCAAATGTGGTTTTTGTTTTTTGTTTATGCTAATATGAGAAAAAGCATAAAGGTTTTTTCACTACTTTTCTATTTTGTACATTATTTTGATCTCCTTTTTTACACCATTTGTGTCCCTCTTGGGGACTTACACCATAGCACCGATCGCTGTGATAAGGCATTGCAGGACTTCTCTCCTGCAATGCCTTATCACTTATTAGCGATCACAGGCACTGGCAATACAGGACGCCAGTATCTAGCGTCCTGTTGCCATGACAACCACCTGGACAACATCGTGAGAGGTGGCTGAAGTCATTGAGGGAGCGCGCTCCCTCTGTGAACCCTTTCCCTGCCACGATCTACTTAGATCCTGGCAGGGAATGGGTTAATAGTGTGGGGCGCATCTCTGATGCATGCCCGCTGTTGCAGTGGGAGGTCAGCTATTAGTGACAGCCGTCTCCCGCTGCCAGATAGCGCAAGATCTGTCATGATCTTGCTCTATCCCTATGACGTAAGGGTACGTCATTTTGCAGGAAGTACCCCACCCCCATGATGTACCCTTACGTCATATGGAGGGAAGGGGTTAACATACTATTTTAAAAAAAAATAAAAAATTTCTGCCGCCAGCAGAGCTTTTAACATTTTTTTTCCGTTGACATATTTGAGTGAGGGCTCGTTTTTTGCGGGACTTCCTGCAGAATTTATTGGAACCTTTTAGGAGTACATATGACTTCTTGATTTCTTTTTATTACATCTTTTCTTGGAGACATTGTGACCCAAAACAATCACAATTCAGATGTGGTGTGTTTTTTTTTCTCTTATGATCTTCACCATGCGGGGTAAATATTGTATTGCATTGATAGATCGGACTTCTATGGATGTAGCGATACCCCCTTTTTGGGGGTTTTATTTGTGTTTTTTTTATTATAAATCTGGCTAAAGGCCTTTTTTTACTTTGTAATTACCTTTTTATACTTTTAAAAACTTTTTTTAAACTGATTTTTAGTTTACTTTTTTTTTAGTCCCTATAGGGGACTTGAACTTGGTTTGATCACTCCTGCAGTACGATGTAATACCGGGATCTGACAGGCAATGCCGCGGTTAATGCTGATAGTCGCATTTAAATGCCCTGATCAGTACGATGGATACCAAACGCCCCCCCTGTGATGAGATTGTGGGGTGCAGTTCGGTTGCCATGGCAGCCAGAAAACTTCTGAAGGCCCCCAGGGCTGCCATTACATGATGGGCAACCTACAATGGCAGCCCTGGGGGCTTTCAAAAGTCTTTTAGCTGCCATGGCAACCAAACTGCACCCCACAATCTCATCATATGGGGGCAGTTTGTACTCACAAACTCTGATTGGGGCATTTAAATACCAGTGTCAGAATTGACAGCGGCATTTAAAGGGCTAACAGCTACAATTAGCGGGAGTGCTGATCGCAGGTGATGCGGGTGGCATCTGAAGTTCTGTGACTTAACTGTATGTAGTAGAGTTAACCCCTTAATGACGCAGCCCCCCTTTTTTTCTCCTTTAAAAAAAATCGTAACTCCTTTATTTATCCATCGACGTTGCAGTATGAGGGCTTGTTTTTTGTATTTTTCAATGGTGCTATTTAATATACCATATAATGTACTGAAAAACTACAAAAAAAATTAAAAGTGGAGTAAAATGAAAAAAACAATATTCCGCCATCTTTCAGTGAGTCTTGTTTCTACAGCGTACACACTAACAAAAATGACAACTTTATTCTACGGGTCAGTATGATTGCTACGATACAAATTTGTATAGTCTTTTTTTTACTGTACGATAATTTTTTTCAAAAACATTTAATTTTAAAAATTTTAAAATTTCCAACTGCTATCTTGTGCGCGCAATAACTTTAATTTTTCCGTCAACATAGTTGTGCAAGGGTTCCTTTTTAGCGGCATGTCCTGTAGTTTACGTTAGTACCTATTCGGAATATATATGACTTTTTGTTGGTTTTTATTTGGTTTTTTTTCTAGGAGACAGGGGAACTAAAATGTGCATTTCTGACGTTACATATTTTTTTCAGACAACTTTCCCTGTGCGCGGTAAATAATGCACCACTTTGATAGATCGGACATGACTATACCAAATATGTATCTTTTATGATTCAGCTTTTTTTTATTATAGATATGGCAAAAGGGGGTGATTTAAACTTTTATTACTTTTTTTTTTTACAATTAATAAAACTTTATTGATCTTATTTTCACTTTTCTTTTAAGCCCTCTGGCGTACTACAGCATGTGATGCTTTGATCGCTCCTGCAGTATGATGTAATGCTATAGCATTATGTCATGCTGCGATTTGACAGGCAGTCTATCAAGCCACCCCACGAGGATAGCTTGATAGGCAGTCTAAGGCCTCATGTCCACGGGGAAAATCAGGCCTGCTACGGATTCTCCATGGAGAATCTGTAGCAGGTCCCTCCTGCTCCGCGGACATCCACCGCCACATCCACCCGAAAGAAGATTCGGCTGCGACGGAGAGAAGATCAAGCCGCGAAGAAGAGAAGATAGGGAGCGTCCGGAGAAGGTGAGTTTAATTCTGGTGCGGGTCTCCTGTGGATCTGGACGGCTTCCATAGGCTTCAATAGAAGCCTGCGGGAGACCCGCACTAAAATGGAGCATGTCCGGATTTTTTCCTGCACGCGGGACCCGCGCCTGCAGGGGAAAATGACATCCGCAGGTATTTAACTACCTGCAGGTGTCTAATGCATCCCTATGGAGTGCAGATCCGCATGCAGGAAAAACGCAGCGGATTGTAAATGTTAATTTGCCCGTGGACATGAGGCCTAAGGCAGCCCTGGGGCCTTTCAGAAGGCCTCTGACTGCCATGATACCGTATGGGATCCCCTAACATCGTGGGGATTTAAAAGGTTAAGAGCAGCGATCGGCCGTGCGGTCGATTGCAGCTATTGGCCACAGGTGTCAGCTGTAATAAACAGCTGATGCTCATGCTGTATGAAGAGAGGACGCCCTGCGACCTCTCCATAATACACCGATGCTCCAGGACGTTAATGTACGTCCTGGAGTGCGAAGGGGTTAAAGGGGGTGTCTGGGGTTGGATAAATATGGCTGCTTTCTTCCAAACACAGCACCACCCTTGTCCATAGGTTGTGTTGGGTATTGTAGCTCAGCCCCCATTCACTTCAATGAAGCTGTGCTAGCACTATCACACACACACCCACATAACAGGACGGCGCTGTGTATTTCTAACCCTGGATAACTCCTTTTAATCGTCTTTTCTAAGTGAAAGGGGTTTCTGGTACACAAAATGCCCCCACAGTAAGTAATGGTGCAAAAACAAATATTACTCACCCTCTCATCTTGCCTCCGGTCCAGCCCTGCCGACCCGTTACCCACTGAGCCAGGAAGTGATGACGTCACGTTCATCGTTTGTGTTGAAGCTGCAGCCAATTACTGGGCTCTGTGGTCATGTGACAGGACTGCTGAGGTTACCTGTTTGCTGCCAAGGTCACCTGAGTGATGACCGTTCTGATCACTTCAGCGGGTAGTAGTTCAGCATCGCTGAACCAGAGGTAACGTAATCTTTTTTCCCTCCGACATCATGACAGCATACACCTGGAGGTTGCTCACCTGCTGACCTGATGGGACAGGAAGAGGCAGAACATAAAAAGCACCTCCCCTCCACCAAACACCAGTGCTTTTCCGGTCCCTCCAGGACAGCAGCGGCAGAGCTCCAGGGATGCTGTCCCATGCCGGAGGTTCTGGAACTTACCGGTGAGCGGCGGCATCTCTTCTGGCAGCCCCGGTTGCCCCAGTGGGAAGTACCTCATCTGGGAGCTAACCGGGGACTGCGTGGGCCGGGGTCCAAGGACGGGCTTTCCGGCACCACTGCGGCCGTCATTTAGGCAGCGGCTGCCATCTCTAATCATCTTCTGGCAGCCCCGGTTGCCCCAGTGGGAAGTACCTCATCTGGGAACTAACCGGGGACTGCGTGGGCCTGGGTCCAAGGACGGACTTTCCGGCACCACCGCGGTCGTCAACCAGGCGGCGACCGCCATCTCTGGGTCCCGGCTGTAGCGGGCGGAACACAAGGAGTGTGACGCCAGACGCTCCGCAAGAGGGCGTGGCCTCGATGGAGCGCACAAAGGGTGCGTGGCCTGGCGCGGCTTGGCGCCAAATTCAAAATTTAAAGCCCCTGCACCAGGGGGAGTCGGCTGGTGTTTTGTTTTTTCACGCTAGGAATCGATTCTAAGGACAGGAATGGATCCCACAAGCGCAGGATGTCAGCCAAGAGAGGACCCAGAGAATCTCCAAACTGTAAGTGGTCCTGTGGGCCAACCTACAGACACCTGCACTACACTTCCCTTACTAACAGAGCTCTCCCTTGTCATATATGACAGGGATACTCAAAAACCTAGGGAGGCTAGGAGGAGAAGTAAAAAGCGTCCTGTATGCTTACAAAAGTTGATGACTCCTATTCTAAAACATTATGCACTTCCTGCTCAACGACAATTCTGCAGGAAGAAAAATCTTCCCCCATGTCTGAAATCCAGTCAGTTGTCCGGGAAGAAACAGTCCTACCTCTCGGACCTCCAACCAGGGCCCTTAGGGGCCACAAGAGGGTCTGCTCCGGCAGTGTTAGCGTCTGACTCTGACATGGCAGAAGATTTCGATCTTGTAGATCTTGGAAGTGTCGCAGGGGGAGAAAAACCTCGTTTTTGAAAAAAACTCTAAAAACCTTGCACTGTGCAGGGCGTCATGTTGCTAGTCTGCTTCCACAACGTAAATCTACATTCCCTGTAAACGCCACACTTAAACCATTGATCCTTAATGATTGGAATTGTATGGATCAAGCTCCCTTAATTTCTAAAAGAATTTTAGGAGTGTTCTTTATTTGCAGACAATGAAGTGGCTATCCCTGAGGAGACTCCATCTGAGGATACGTCCCGCTCAAAGGCAACAAAGTAGACAAGACCATGCGTAAGGCTTGGTCCACATCCAGCTTCATTATAAAGCTAATACTGCGGCCACCTTAGTGGCTCGCTCTACGGCGGTTTGACTAGGTCAGCTTCTACGCTCTGCTTCGGATCTCAGGCAGCCCTATCCAACACGAGCATCTCTTCTGCCAGCCCCGGTTGCCCCAGTGGGAAGTACCTCATCCGGGAGCTAACCGGAGACTGCGTGGGCCTGGGTCCAAGGACGGGCTTTCCGGCACCACTGCGGCAGTCATTCAGGGGTAAAGTAGGGGTCAAGAGACATAACCTCCAAAGATAGGTTGTGTACCCTACCCGTTCGGGGCGGCTAGTCATCAGACCCCGCAAAAAGCGCCTTAATTCCATGTCCCTCCTCTATAAAATAAGTGGGGAATGGAAAGACCGGAGGAAGCAGTAAGGCTCTTACTGTTGTCCCTCAACCTGCATCTTCATGCCCGCAGAAGATTAGTTCACTTCTGCACTAGTTGAAGAAACATAGCTACTGACGGCGCCTACCACACGCTGGGAAACGATCCGAATGACAGGAATCGATCCCACAAGCGCAGGCCTGGTGACGGAGGGGTACAAGATTTGAGCTAGTACCCCGCCCTCCAAATAGATTCATTTTAACCTCGGACTGTGTGGGCCTGGGTCCAAGTACGGGCTTCCGGTTCCACCGTGACCGTCATCCCGGCACCAACCCTAGAGCAGGCTCTTCTTAAGGGTGAACAAATCGTGCTGGATATCGGTGCAGTTATCCCCATCCCTAAGACGGAATGGGGGAAAGGGTTTTACTCCCCTCTCTTTCTGAACCAGATGGCTCCCATCGATGGAGACGATCAGAACCGCAACCCCCCTGATTGGTAGGGATAACGTTATGGCTACGATTGACATAAAGGATGAGTATTATCACATCCCCAATTATGTCAACTCGCAAAAAGTTCCTAAATTTGCGCTGAGAATGGCGCCTTCCCTTTGGAATCTCCTCTGCTTCACGGAGCTTTTCCAAAGGGGCGATTGTGCAGAAAGGCTACCATTTCAATCGCGGGATTATCATCCCTCATCTGAAAGGGGGCATAGCTCAGTAGATGGTTTCCTGCTGGTGGCAGATCCCCTCACTATTCTGAGGTCATACTGGGGGTCCACGCTTCAGCTGTCTAAGGGTCTGAGCTGGATCATTAATGATTTGAAATCCAACATGGATCCGGACACCGGGAAAAAATTCCTAGGAGTCATTTTGGATTTTCGTCTCCAATGTTCATCCCTTCCTCCTCTAAGGAAACAGCTCATTCTAGAGAATGTTCTGCTGTCTATAAAAAATCTACAGTTTCAATAAGAGGCGATGCGGATCCTGGGGCTAATGACTTCATGCATTGGAGTGGTTCCCTGGGCCCAGTTCCACAGCTGTGATCTTCAGACACTTATCCTCCAGAATGGGGACAAGTCAGTCCTCACTTGACAGGACAATCCCTATTTCCACTAGGGCTAGATCCTCACTCCGCTGACGGTTGTCCTCAGACAACCTTTTAATGGGGTAACGGGTAACTAATGCGATAACTGATGCCAGCGCAAAAGGGTGAGGCGTCACCTTTGAAGGTGGCCATATACATGGTACTTAAAACTCTCATGAGAGATCCAGGTTATCTAAAGTTAGAGAACGTAATGAGGTTTGGGAAACCCGACGTAGCCTGCAAACTGTTTAGGGATGAAGTGTGAGGATTTCTTTCCGATAACATGATGGCAGTGCCACTCATTCGCCACCAGGGTTCCACCAGGAATCCTCTACTTCAGCATTTGGCGAGAAGGTTCCTTCAATGGGCGGAACTCACAACTAAGTAACTGTCGGCCTTCCGTATAAAAGGGGCCGAGAATTCAGTCGCGGGCTTTCTAAGCAGGAAGAAAGTAGACGCAGGAGAGTGGGGACTCCATCCCGAAGTGTCTAGCCTACTCAGGACAAATAGGGGGCACCCAAAATAGTTTTGTTTGCGTAAAGCGCAAATACCAATTGCAGTCTTCTCTTTTCCCGAGACTCGGAGAAACAAGCCTTAGGCACGGGCGCCCCCTCTCACCCCTGGGTTTGGGACTTAGCTTGCGCTTTTTCCCCTTTACCCTTGATTCCGCTACTCCTAAGAAATTACTGCGGCCAGGGTTGTCAGTAACGTTAGTAGCGCCTTATTGGCCCAAAAGACCTTGGTTTCCTCTCCTGAGATCTGTCAGTGGGAGAGCCTCTCCATCTTCCGTCAAGACTGGACCTATTGCTGCAGGGTCCTCTCCTCTACCTGGAGGTTCACAAGTTCAGGCTTACAGTCTGGATCTTGAACGGGTAAAATTCTTAGAAAAGGGTCTATCATTTAACGGCGTTTCCACTATGTGCGAGAGCCTTATGCCCTCGACGAAAAAGATTTATTCCAAAGTCGGGAAAAAATTCTCAGAATGGATGGGTCAGGACATCCAATCAGACATTCGTAAAAATTTTAAATTTCATCCAGGCAGGCCCGGATAAAGGGTTGAGTCCTGATTTCCTCAAAGCCCAAGTAGTGGCTTTGAGGGCATTCTTTGATCTCACGCTTGCTGAGCACAAGGGGATCAGGAAATTTCCTAGAAGGGCGAGTAGACTGCATCCATTCATAAAGCTGATGGTGCCCCCCCAACCCCCCCCCCCCCCCCCCCCGGGATCTGACTATAGTCCTTCAGGCCTTCTGCGATTTTTTTTTTTTTCCCCCCCGTTTGAACCTATTAGAAACCTATCCATCGCCTTGCTGACGTACAAGGTAGCCCACCTTGTGGCAGTTATGTCGGCTATGTGCGTGGGGGAAATTTAGGCCCTTTCGCAAAGGGCCCCATATGACTATGCACCCTGATGAGATCGTATTCTCCTTAGACCCTTCCCTCCAACCCAAAGTCTTGTCAGAATTCCACGGAGGCCAGCCAATAGTGATTCCAGCCTTTGTCTAAATTTTAAAAACAAAAAGGAGCAGACGCTCCATAATCTTGACGTTAAAAGAGCTGCATTAGTGTACCTTGAGGCAACGGAAAGTTGCAGAAAGACTGACTAACTTTCGTTCAGTCTCAGGGGCAGGCCAAAGGGAAGGCCACTTCTAGAGATTCAATAGCCAGGTGGCTCAGAAGAGCCATCCAGGAGGCCTACAAGGCCAAGGGCATTCCTCCCCCAGAAGGTTTGAAAGCCCACTTCACTCGAGCGGTGGCATTTTCGTGGGCAGAAAGAGCGCACGCCTCAATCA
The DNA here is from genome assembly GCF_035609145.1 of Eleutherodactylus coqui. Classification (NCBI taxonomy): domain Eukaryota; kingdom Metazoa; phylum Chordata; class Amphibia; order Anura; family Eleutherodactylidae; genus Eleutherodactylus; species Eleutherodactylus coqui. The sequence goes on along the minus strand of NC_089839.1, from coordinate 90,432,074 downwards.
CACAGATTTGTAACGCAGCCACGTGGACTTCTAGTCATACGTTTATTAAACCTTATAGGCTGGACATTAAAATCTAGTGAGGATGCAACTTTCGGGAGGAAGGTGCTTCAAGCAGTAATCCCTCCCTAAAGAAGCCCATGCCAGTTATTTGGTATTCCTCCAGGTGTATGCTATCATGATGTCGGAGGGAAAACGGGAATTTTTCTTACCGATAATTCCCTTTCTTGAAGGCATCATGACAGCATACGGGCTTTCCCCCCTTACCGACACGGTTACCCTTGTTGGTTTAAACACATGAGGTAATGTGTATGCTTATGATTTCTTTGTCTAAGGTGTGTGGTGCCAATAAAACACACCTTCTGGTTAAGTATACTGTCACTGTGGTTATTTGGAACGCACTGGTGTTTGGTGGAGGGGAGGTGCTTTTGATGTTCTGCCTCTTCCTGTCCCATCAGGTCAGCAGGTGAGCAACCTCCAGGTGTATGCTGTCATGATGCCTTCAAGAAAGGGAATTATCGGTAAGAAAAATTCCAGTTTTTGCTATTGCATATTGTGGGCCCATTTTTATAACGGTTGGAAAACCCCTTTTATGTGGCGCAGTTCCGCTGTGAATAAAGCTACAGGCACTTGCAGTGGTTTTTTCCTGCGGCTGATAGATGGAGTTCATGCAGTGCTAAGATTTCCCGGAATATCATCCACACCCGCGCTGTATACCCTTCACCAATCTCCCATAGACGGCTGGGTTGCTGCTTACACAAATTGAACAAAAACCACACGCAAGAAAAATCGCAGCATGTTCTATCTTGGCGCATGTTACGAGAGCATATACACCAAGATAGTGTATGGCGATTGAGGCGTGAAGCAGGTAAGCTGTCATTGCGTACTTGCTGTGTCCCGCGTACGTGTCTCTTGCCGGTGGCACGCAGCGAATTATGTCTGGCTGAGCCGTTTTATGTGCCAGTTCTGTCTGATTCTGAGATTGGCAGAACTCGTACGGAAACCATTAATTCGGATGGCTAAATGCACATGAGTGATTCTTTGCTCGGGGTATGTTCACACAACAGGATTGCCACAGAATTTTTTGTGTAAAGTTCCGTCTAAAAAAAGTGTAAAATTTGCGTGGCTTTCTGCCGTGCGCCAAACCCCACCGTGGAAACGTGCGTTTCCTTATCAAGAAAGACATGTCACTACCTAATGCGGAAGCGTCATTTCCCATGTTGTAATTCTGCAGCAGTCCTTGCCCATTGCTAAGGTGAATTCCGCGCACGGATCCGCAACAAAAACCACTGCAGAAAGTCAGATTTTGACAGTTTTTAGAAGCAGGGTTCTCCGTGGAAACTTCTGCAGTGATTGTGCGGTATGAGCAGACCATAATGGCCATGAACGTATCGGTAAAACGCTGCGGGTCACCGATACTAGCAAACTAGTTAGAGCCGGCTGTGACTGCGTATGGTTGTGAGTTTAATGTGCATGCCTGTGTATCACAAGCGCACGGACACACACAGGGTGACAAGGTTTTGGTTTTTTCCCCTCTAAATTCCTCGCTCTGTTGCATATGAAAACGCCGCCCAAATGCAATGTATTGCATATGGACAGTTATACAAAAGTATAGGGCTCACGCTGCATACCGGTAGTACATAGGGAAATAGAGCATGCTGCCATCTATTTCTTGTGCGTATCGATATGCAGTGTCCACACGCACATGTGTATGGATCAGTGACAGTCCATTGACTCCATTCACCATGTATCACGCGGCCGTGCAACACGTGTGTAAGACGCAGTGAAAACACGGTTGTGGACATGAGCCCGTAGACCGATAGACCGAGTTCTCTACCTGGCTTATTTTTCTGTGATTCTTGCACAAGAATCGCCTTTATTTTCTGTGGGAGTGTAAAAATGCCTTGCAATCACATGTTGTGCGGTTTGCATGATTCCGTGATGCGTTTCTAATGCGGATTAAAAAGTACAAGAAAACCACATAAATCACACAGAAAACTGTCAATTTATTTACTGATCAAAATCGCACTTTCCAGTGTGAAGGCAGCCGCAGCGCTTATTTACAAGAACGCATTTGTGCTGCAGATTGTGTGCAAAATTTGTGTGCACAATACGCAGTGAATAGAACCCACGGGTTGCAATGGGTTCGGTTGCGTGCATTTTTGTGCTCACATTTCGATTGTGAAAAATGACATGTTCTGTTTTGTATTGCAAACGAAAATATCACATATTAAAGTAATTACATTTATTTGTCTATTTCAATCAATGACCGCTCGCCTGTGAGCTTTATGTAGCATTCAAATACGCAGGGCACGCCCGCTGAAAAGATACAGTAAAAAGCACAAATGCTCACATAAATATGCTTACTCCCATGGGAAATGACCTTAGGCCACTTTCACACAGCTGAGAAAATTGTGGGAGATTTGTGAGCTGCGAGACGAACAAATCTCGCACGAATATGAACCCCATTCTTTTCAATGGCATTATACGCATGAGATTTTTTTTAAATTTATTTTTTCTCGCAAAGAGAAGAGAACGTGGCATGTCCGATCTGTGGGTGATCTGAGACTCCACTTTATAAAATTACTGATAATCCTGCATTTTCTAAAAACATCTGCCAAACACTCAGGCTGGGTTCACACAAAGCAGATTTGCCGTGGAAATTCCGTGCAGAATTTTGCTGTGACAAATCCTCCCGTGGCCGCTAATCCCAGGATTAGCCAGCCATGTGGACGAGATTTGTCAAAATTCTTGTGCACACAGGACGCCCAATCCATTGCGGCAAAGCCAACATTAGCTGGCGTGGATTCTCCGGCCACAGCATGTCTATTTTTTTTTTTCCGTTGCGGCCGCACTGTCCTTTGTGGAGGAGCTGGCCGCAATGGAAAAGCAGGCAGCCAAGCTGCTCTAAAACCTGCGGCTAGGTGCCACGGGTTTTGAAGCTGCACTTTCCTGGCGGAAATCTTGCGGTTTTTCACTGCGGCAAAACCACGAGACTTCCGCTGAGAATACCTCCTCTTGGATCCCAGCCTTAAAGCTCATTCCCACGAGCGTGACTTATAAAGCAGTGAATGAAGTCAATGAGAGTACACGGATTTTCATTGAAACATTCACACTGCATTTATACATTGCATGCAGTACTTCATGCTCTATTTCACTGCGTATTACGCATGTACAGCCCTTTTTTTCTATGGTTTGCGTATTCAACGCTGTCTATACTTAATACATTGCATATGTGCACCATTGGATATGCAATGCTGCTACAGAGCGTGCGTGATATCCGCATACAGCGGCTTCCCGTTGGCGTCCACGGCGGTATAATGCATGATCCAACCAGTGTTTTATGCATACGGTTGTGTCAATGAGGCAATAATAAGGGAGGTATTACTGTGTTTCCACAGCAATAAGACCCTATCCTATAATAATGTTTGTCCTGAAAGAGGCACAGGGTTTTATTTTTGGGGGATGTCTTATAATACTTAACTAGCAGGTCCCTCCCGCTGGTCTTCGCAGTGCCAAGACTTCCGTAGGGTTCTCAGCACCGTCAGAACATTGCTAGCTGGTAACGGGGTTTGCAAACCTCATCTACAGTAAGCGAAGTTCTGTCGGTGCCGAGAACTGCAAGCCTGCCTGGGACTGCGGAGACCAGCGAGAGGGACCCGGACGGCACCTGCTAGATATAAGTATTGCTTCCTGTTTCTTTATGTAGTGTAGCTAGGGCTTATTTTCTCGGTAGGGCTAAGATTAAAAAAAAAACATGGTAAGGCTTATTTTAGTGGAGACATGGTATTAGCAGCACTTTCCTTGTTATATGGTCCCACCTGTCCCCCTCCTGGCCTGTATATAAGGGCGGTGCCTGTATTTTCTGATGGCGATACATGTATGTTGGGTACTATGTATGCACACGTTGTCTTTTGGTGAGCTGCTGTTTGTGACATTTCACCGGATATATTAGCTTTCTATAGTATGGCGTATACCGGTGAGGTTCCTGCTGGGAGCGCTCTTCGGGCAGAATTGTAGAATGTTTCATTTTGCCGTGTATTATGCACACATAAATGCCAAGATAGTACATGGCGACGGGTGGAACACAGCCAATATGTAATGTCACTGTGTGCCACGTGCGAGATAGTCATGTGAGCCCGGCCTAATTGATTTAGTGGGAGTTTTTCCTGTGAATATAAATCTTTTGGCTTCAATTTAGGCTACTCAGCCATTCTGGTAGCCATTTGTAGTTGTGTGAACTTGACATTGAGAATCTGCTGCATACAGATGTAACAGCGCCATTCTCGAAGGATGAGAAACAGTAAGGAAGGAGGGGTGGCGCCCCGGGACGAGGCTGGCAGGCCTTCTGTGCAAAAGAAAAAAATATAGGTTTCCCCAATGGGGCGCAGCCAACCCAGATCCCGTCTTATCTTTGAGAAGCAAGACATCTGAGGATGAGATGAACTCTGTTTTATTGACACCAGCCGAAGTAGAGGCATTTCGGGGCTCTGGCTCCCGTTCCTCAGTTTTTGCTGGCCACACACTTCTCTGTTAACTTGAGGCATGTCTAAACGCTGCCCACGTGTCTAGCAAAGCAAATGCTGAGGAAGGGGAGCCGTAGCCCTGAAACGCATCTACTTATGCCGGTTTCAATAAAGCAGAGAAGTTGAGCTAATCCCCGATGCCTTGTGCTTCTCTAGGACGGTCGCACCTATATATAGTTTTTTTAACTATTGACCGACAGAATCCTTGAAGGATGGCAGGCTATATCTGCAGCGCGGACCGGTCTGCATCTGTAACATACGCTACACTATTTGTTTAGCGCAGCCGTGCTGCATTACTACATCTGTAAATTAATGTCTTGCAGTTTTAAAATCCAGAGATGCTCAAGCACTGTGCTCCCATGAACGGCGGAGTGGTAGTCATGCATGCGCACCACTGCGCCATTTACCTGGTGGACCTGTGCCAGATTCTCAGTACTGTCTGTGGACGCATTGTTGGCAATGAGACTAGTGATACGCGGCCAAAGATTGCTGTATAGCCCTGCGACCTCACACTCAGGCCAGCTTCACACCACCGGTTTCCTATTGTGGAATCCGCAGTCGGCGACCACATGGGGGATCCGCAGATGTGCTGAAACCGCAGCCAAAACACTGGCATAACGCATGCCAGCGCTGCTGAAGCCGGGCTGAAACAGCAGGAAACGCAGCGTTGAAAATAGTTGCGTTTCTGCAAATGTCTGTGTGAGGCAGGCCTTAGTCTGTTTCTCGCCACTTTGCAGGTCTCCAAAGTGTTTAACCCCTTAAGGACATGGCCTATTGTGGGCTTAAGGACGCAAGAATTTTTGGTGGATTTTCATCTCCATAAGTTTTTTAAATTTTCTGTCGACGTGGCCGTATAAGGGCTTGTTTTTTGCGTGGCGAACTGTAGTTTTTATCGGCGCCATTTTTGGGTACATAGACTATACTGTAAAAGTTTTTTTTTTTTTTTTTTAATGATAACAGGGAGAGAACGCATCAATTCTGCCATAGATTTTTGTAGTTTTTTTTTTTTACAGCGTTAGGCCGCCTGCAGACAAATGGAAATTCCGCAGCGGGATTTCCTATGGAATTTCCGCCCCTGAAAGCTGACATAGGATTGTGTTAAACGCAATCCTAGGCAGATGGCTGTGAGTTGTCCCCTCAAAATCTCACGCGGCAAAGATATCGCGGCATGCTCTGTTTCTGTGCGAGGCTTGCACATCAAACACCCGGAGACGCGAAAAGCAGGTGAGTATGCACTGCTCTCTGCAGGGGCTCGGGTCGGGTCCCACTGGAAGAATTCTCATAGCCGGATCCGACCTGGCTGTCTGCAAGCGGCCTTAATCATGCAGCATAAATGACACAATCCATTTTTTCTGTGGGTCGGTACAGTTACAACGATACCAAAATTCTTTTTTTTTTAAGGTTTTTCCACTTTTCTGCAATAAAAACCCTTTATTTGGAAATCTTTTTTTTTTTCTAAATCGCTGCATTCAAATTTTCAAATAAATTTTTATTTTTCTATGTATGGAGCTCTGTGAGGGCTTATTTTTTGCGAGACGAGCTATAGTTTTTATTGGTGCCATTTTGGGGTACATATGGTTTTTTGTTCACTTTGTTATGTTTTTAGTGAAACATAATTTTTTTAGCGTTTTTCTTTAATGCTTTTTTCCGTGCACAATCAAAAGCATGTGCAACTTATTGTATGCATCGTTACGGAAGCGACATTACCAAATATTTGGGATTTAAATGTTTTTTTACCTTTTTTTTTGCTGATATGAGAAAAAGCACCCAAAATGTTTTGTTTTTACTTTTTTTTTTGCATTTCTTTTTTGTTTATTTTTATTTTCTTTTTTTTTTTACACAATTTGTGTCCCCCTAGGGGACGTACAGCACGGCACTGATAATAGTTGTGATAAGGCATTGCAGGGCTACTGCTCTGCAATTACTTATCGCTTAGACAGCGATCACAGGCTATGGCAATACAGGACGCTGGGATCTGGCGTCCTGTTGCCATGGCAACCGGCCGGGTTCTCTGCAATTATATTGCGACAGCCCGGCCACTCTACAGACGGAGCACGCTCCCTCTGTGAAGTCTTCCCATGCCGCGATCTACATAGATCACGGCAGGGAAGGGGTTGACAGCGATACACCCCCGCTGTTGCAGTGGGAGGCTGGCTAAGACTAACAGGCTTATTCAGACGGGCGTATATCGATTGGCTTTCACGCCCGGCTGATATATGCTGTCCCTCTCTGCAAGGGGAGGAGGTGGGACGGGACAGGAGCTAATGCACTGAGCTCCCACCCCCTCTCCGTCCCTCGCCACTGTTTTCAACGGGATGGGCAGGGTAGGAGCTAAGTTCTGTCCGCCCCCTACCTTTGCAAACAGTGGCGAGGCGCAGAGAGGGGGAGGGAGCTTAGCACACTAGCTCCTGTCCCTTCCCACCTCCTCCCCTTGTAGAGAGGGGTAGCGCATATCGGCCGTGCGTGAAAGCCGACCGATATACGCCCGTCTGAATAAACCCTTAGATAGTGTAAACTTAGATTGGTCGATCTAAAAATTCGAAAAATTTATCAGCAGGACTCATGTTAGATGATGAATTAGATTCAGCTTTAGGCCTTATTCAGCCGAGTACTGTAAATCTTAAGCGGCACCAATTTACTAAGTTAGTGCAATGTTCACATTGCGGATTTCCACCACGGAATTCCACGACGTAAAATAACCCACGACACGTTCTATTTGCCGCGGGAATATGCGCGGCCGGCTTCCATTGTAGTCAATGGAAGCCGGCCATCATGATATATTTCTGCTGTAGCATAGCGGTAGTATAGCATGATTCCCCGCCCAACACCGGCCGCGACATGCCGGACTCGCACAGCAGATCCGGAGGTGAGTATGGGATCTTTGTGGGGGGGCGCTGTGACAGACTCCGCTGCGGTCTTCCGGAGTCCGTTACGGCCGTGGGCATGAGCCCTTAAATACACTAGAATTCTGGTGCAATTTGTGCCAAATCAGGCTTACATCCCTTGGGTTGCATGTGGAGTTTTATGCTTAATCTTTGTAGCTGTGTGTTTAATCCCTTTGTGACGTGTGCGACATGTAGGAGTGTCATTGTATGGAGCCGGCGCAGGAGCTGAGCCCTCTGTACACTGTGGGTGTCAGCTATTTTTGACAGCTCACAGCTGGGATCAGAGAGACTCTAATCCTGGCTGGTAACCATTTAAATTTCACTGTCAATTCTGACTGCCCAGGAGCACAGTCACCCACCCCCCAGCCTATCTATTTACATGCCCATGTGTTAGTTGTCCAAAAGTATGATCCTCTGTCTCCTACCCCTTCTCCATGTCTGCTACTAAGGGCTTATTCACACGAGTGTATATCGGCTAACGTTTTCATGGCCGGCCGATATACGCTACCATCTGATGCATTGGATTCCAGTGCATTAGATCACACAAACGTATTCCCGTGGCGTAAAAGCGCTCAGCTGGGCGCTTTTATGTCGGGCAGAAAAGATAGTCCTGGAACTATCTTCCTGGCCGGAATACAACCGCCGCCATAGACTCCTACGGGAGCCAATGACAGTAGCCGAAGAAGGGAGGTGGGAGGGAGTTTAGCAGTGTGACTGCTAAACTCCCTTCCCCTACTCTTCTCCTCCCCTTGCAGCTGTTTACAATAGGAAGGGGCGGAGCTAAGCTCTGCCCACTCTGTCCCCTCCCATTGCAAACAGTGAAAAGGGGCGGAGAGGGGGCAGGAGCTCATTGCACTAGCTCCCGCCTCGTCCCACGTCCTCCCCTTGCAGAGGGCCGGCGAGGGGAAGTGAAGGGGGCGACAGCTTAGCAGTCCGACTGTCTATATACCCCGAGCCCGTGCATCAGGTGGTAGCGTATATCAGGCGGCCGTGAAAACGCCAGCCGGTGTACGCTGGTCTGAATAAACCCTAACTCTGTGGCGCACACGGTGCAGTTATGTCATTGCTGCCAGAGGACTAAGAGTGCTTTTAGACAAAACGATTATCTTCAAATCGTTTAAACAAGCAAAAGTGAATGATAATCGTTCAGTCTAAACGTGAGTCAACGACGGAACGACAAATGATAAACGTTCACTTTTAATTAATTTTAAGCAGGCATAAACATGGTTGGCTCGTTTGTATTAAACTACAATTGTTCAGTCATCTCAGTCACTTATACAGCGGATGGGAAAGACTAAACGACTCTTGTTTGAACGAGTCAACGATGTATCTGCCTGTATGAGATTTGGGATTCCGCCTACGAACTCTGCTGCGGGAATCCCGCGTGTGCGGTCTGACCTGCTCGTGTGCAGGCTGCCTTAGACTTGGCCAGAAAAGGTCGGCCTGGGATTGCTGGATAACTGTCTGGTCACCTGGACAGGTGAGTATATGTTACCTGGGAAGGCAGTTCTCCTATGTGCAGGGGGTCTACAGCACGTGGGGCGGAGTATATCAGGGGGCACAATGTGTGGCGCCATCTTTGAACAGAGCGTCTAGTGCTAATGTGAATGTGGCGCTGCTTGTATAATGAAATGTTCAGCAGTTGTCCAATGTACTTTATTGATCAGTGCCTTGGGATTGTAAATGGGAACATCCATGCTTCCATCTAGAGGCGATGTAGAACTAATCAGGCAAGGAAAACTATTACTTCTAAATACCCCACTCTAGAATCAAGTGTTCATCATTGGGGCAGTGTTTGTACCTAGATGCTGATATCCCCCATGCTATAGTCTCCATAAGTGTAACATCCTGTAGATATGCCACGACTGTCTCAGATGGTAATACTCATGTAACTCATTGCAGTAATGGCTGAAGTATTGTATTAGACTCCAGAAGAGTGAAGCAGGGGCTGTCTGCCGGGGGCTGTGTCTGCGCTCTCCATTGACAAAATGCATTATTATTAGGGTGCCTTTACACGGGCCAGAATTAGTCCACAGGATGCAGAGCGAGGCGCAGGGATTTCTGCACCAAAATCTGCAGGCATGAATTTCGGTGCATCCAATGAGTGAATTCCATCCTGTGTGATGATGCTGATGATTATCTGTTCAGTCTCCTTCGACCTTTGGTCACTCCATGGATCAATGTTCTCCACTCATTCCTGTCTTTCACTGTCTTTCAGTTCGAGGTTGACATGTTCGTGGTGGCCTTGATTGTATCTAGCCATCTTGTTCTTTGGCGTCCTGATCTTCTCTTTCCACTGACCTTGCCTAGCATCAGTACTGTTTCCAGTTAGTTAGCGCCCATCACGGGGCCAAAAAAGAGAGCTGCTGTTTGATGATTTTTGCTCTTTAGTGATATTTTCGGTTTGCGATCTAACACTACCTTGTTCATTGTCATGGCAGTCCAAGGTATCCGCAGCATTCTCCTCCAGCACCAGAGTTTAAATGCATCAATTTACCTTCTGTTTGCTTTCCTGAGCGTCCAACTTTCGCAACCATACGTAGTTATGGGACAGACGATTGCATTGACCAGTCTGGCTTTTGTTGCAATGCTAATGTCCTTGCATTTCAAGATCTTTTCCATTCCTTGCATGGCATTCCTACCAAGTGTAATGTCTCTTGATCTCAGGTCCAGATTTCCATTTGCAATCGATTTTTGGATCAAAGGAAGATGAAATCTTGGACCGACTCAACTTCTTTGTTGCTAATTTTTATCTTCACTCTGAGAAGGTACAGGTCCATAAAATGGAAGAATCTGTCTCAAAATGGCCGCTAGATACAAAATGGAGCACTATAAGATGTAAATAAGCTTGTGTGTAGTGAAACAATAAATTTGCAAAAATAACTTTACAGCAGGGTATTCAGTGCAATGTCTAATGATTTGTTTTTTTCTTTCTATTCATCCGAGAACATTTGCCTGGTACAGCCGCTATCAGAGAAGACTCCCATGTCCTGAGCTTTGGGAAAAGAGCAAATGTGCTGATAAGACGCTGCGATCATCCAAACTCACAAGAGAGAATAATCATTTGAAGGACATTTCACATATTTATTCTCACTGCGCTGATTGTTCAGCAAAGCACAATTCTTAATGTTTTTCTAACCCAATGAGATTAACCCCCGTGACTAATGACGTATTCATTTCCTGTATTAGAACTATACCAAAGTGAATAAACTTTCAGTGTACGCGCCTTAAGCAGAGTGGGCTGTATATACTTGCCGCGGCTCATCTCTACGTATCTGTGGGAGCTGATTACTATAAATCATATAGTTTTTGGCCTCCCTGATGCATCCAGGTACATACTAATTTGGAACCCAAGGCTTGAAAGGTTAATGTGACCGGTCATGTGTAACGGTCCTTAACAGTTGGCGTAGTCGGCAGGATTTACTCTTGACTCTTGTGTCACTCATCGGACGACGACATCGGACTGGGAGGACATATATCCACTGTGCCAAACCAGAGGACTGATCAACCTCCCACACAGCCCGGTAAGTGTCATATTTATCATATGATGTCTGCCGTTGGTCTGTTTTGGCTCAGTTGATTGACAGACTCCTAGGTCAGTCGGATGTTTGATGTTTGACATCATAGTTGTCATCGGTAAAGAAGTTTACCTCAGGTCTTGGGTGGTCTATGACACCAGGGGACAGAATCTTTTAGGACGTTATAAATTGTATTATCGAGCATACTTCTCAGGGACATCAGATCCCGGTTGAGAGACGGCTTCGAAGGGTTTAGTTTATCGAGCATACTTCTCAGGGACATCAGATCCCGGTTGAGAGACGGCTTCGAGGTTTAGTTTATTGAGCATACTTCTCAGGGAGTGATTGAGCAGACGGCATCGGACGTGACAAGTACGATCACGTGATTGAGCAGACGGCTTCGGACTCCCGGTTGAGAGATGGCTCAGAGTTTAGTTTCGGAACATGTTTAAATTAAGGTACCTAACAGTGGTCTGTTTGATCCTGTCCACTTGGTGTCATGTAGAGGAGGGAAGGAGTATGTGAAGAAAATCAAGAAGTTATGTGAAACTGTTGGTATAGTCACTGAGCAAAAGTCTCAGGCACTTAGAGATAGACTTCCCAATGTGTCATTGAGCATAGGGCTAGGCATACCCAGTTGGTAGTATGTAGAGTCAACTTTCAGTGTACGCGCCTTAAGCAGAGTGGGCTGTATATACTTGCCGCGGCTCATCTCTACGTATCTGTGGGAGCTGATTACTACAAATCATATAGTTTTTGGCCTCCCTGATGCATCCAGGTACATACTAATTTGGAACCCAAGGCTTGAAAGGTTAATGTGACCGGTCATGTGTAACGGTCCTTAACAACTCTACCGTTGCCTACCGCAGTCATGACTTTCGTTTTCTCGCTGTTGAGGTACAGTCCTATGCATTCCCAAGCAGGATGGTGTCATCTGCATATCGGAGGTCGTTGACTTTTTTTAAAACTCGTTTTATTGAATGGTATGCATCACATACAACAATTGACATTAACTGTGTATACATCAAGAAACTCTTTTGGCATTGATATTCGGTACTCAAATACATCACATTCTCTCTGTGCTTATCAGTTATATATTTATACATGCATTTATAATGTTAATGACATTCTTGTTTACGTTACATGTCGAGCCTGGGTGTGATTTGTCGTAATAAATTTTGAAACCTTTCCTGTGTGGGGTTTGTGTTTGTTGATCCGCACCATATCTCCCAGACTTTGTCGAATTTTTCCGGTTATTTCCTGTTTTTGTAGACAATTTTTTCGTATGGTAGGATGGTATTAATAATCTGCCATTTTGTAATTGTTGGAGGGTGCCTATCCATCCATCGCAGTGCTATAACCTTGCGGGCATAAAGTAGTACTTTGGTGAGAAATATTTTATCATAGTGCTGCCACTGTTCCTCGTCTATGATCCCCAGCAGACACATTGCAGGGTCCAGTGGTATTGGTATCCCCATCAGTTGGGTTAGGAACTCTATGACCTCTTTCCAGTACGTGTACCATCGGGCATTCCCATATTAGGTGGTTAAAGTTTGCGTGTGGTGTACGACAGCGGTGACACTGACTGGTAACTGATCTATTCATTTTGTGGAGTCTAGTAGGTGTTGGGTAGCATTGGTGCAGGATGTATAGCTGGGTTAGTTTATTATATGCGGCTGGTGAGACCCCGGTGTATATAGCCATCGCGGTCTCCCAGTCCTCATTAGTCAGTGTTGGGATGAGTTCTCTCCATCTTTCCAGCGCCGTCGTTTGTGTGCCAGGAGTCCTGGAGTGTAGCAGATGGGTGTATAATGCTGAAATTAAGCCCCTAAGACCTTGTGTGCGCAGTATACCTATTAGTGAGTATGTTGAGAAGGGTCTCCTGGGCTCCGGGAATTGGGCTATCAGTGCGTGTCTAAGTTGTAGGTATCTGAAAAACCCTGCTCTAGGGACCTGGTATAGTTGTTGCATTTGCTCGAATGAGGCTAATATTCCATCAACATACAGGTGTTCCAATGTTGTAATTCCCAGGTTTAACCAGAATTGTCTTCCTGGTAGGTTCAGTAGATGCGGCAGCGCTCTGTTGTTCCATAAGGGGGTCTCCAGGGGGGTGTCTTCCCATCTAGTCAGTTGCCTACATGCCCTCCAAACACCTGCCGCAAGCCTGTGGATGGGTAGCATTTGTTTTGTCAACAGTCCTGGTGCCTCCAGGAATGTCCAGAGTGACGTCTCCGAGAGGAAGTACATCAGGTGGTCCTCGGAGTTCGGGAGAGGGGAGCCCGACAACCAGTAGCCTATGTATCTGACTTGTCCCACCAGGTAATATATTTTGAAGTCCGGCAATGCCATTCCTGCTAGTTCTTTAGGTTTTTGTAGGGTTTCTATACGGAGTTTGGCTCTGGATTTCCCCCAAATAAACGATGTTATTAACCCCTTAACGACAAATGACGTACCGGTACGTCATGGAGCGTCGGGGTATGTATGAAGAGAGGTTGCGTGGCAACCTCTCTTCATACAGTGCGGGCATCAGCTGTTTATAACAGCTGACACCCGCGGGCAATAGCCGCGAGCGGCCGATCGTGTCTATTAACCATTTAAATGCTGCTGTCAATTTTGACAGCGGCATTTAAATCCCCCGAACGATGTTCGGGGGTCCCGTGCTGCCCCCCCGCGGTGAGATCGGGGGAGCCGTGCAGGTGTCATGGCAGCTGGGGGCCTAATGAAAGGCCCCAGGGCTGCCTTAGCAGACTGCCTATCAAGCCGTCCCCGTGGGGTGGCTTCATAGGCTGCCTGTCAAAAAGCAGTATGACGTAATGCTATAGCATTACGTCATACTGCAGGAGCGATCAAAGCATCGCATCTTAAAGTCCCCCAGGGGGACTTCAAAGTAAAGTAAAAAAAAGAATCAAAGTTTTTTTTTAATTGAAAAAAAAATAGTAAAAGTTTAAATCACTCCCCTTTTGCCATATCTATTAATAAAAAATCTAAATAATAAATTAAAAATATGTATTTGATATCGCCGCGTCCGTAAAAGTCCGCTTTATCAAAGTAGCACATAATTTTTCCCGCACGGTGAACGTCGTCCGAAAAAAAAAATGGATGCCAGAAATGCACTTTTTTAGTTACCCTGTCTCCCAGAAAAAACGCAATAAATAGAAACTACAGGACATCCCGCAAAAAATGAGACCTTGCTCAACTACGTCGACGGAAAAATATAAGTTATTGCGCGCACAAAATGACGACAGAAAATAATTGAAAAAAATTTTGTCTTTTAAAAAAAGTATAGTAAAAAAAACCTAAACAAGTTTGGCATCGTAGTAATCGTACCGACCCATAAAATAAAGTTATCATGTCGTTTTTGTTGCCATTTGTGCGCCGTAGAAGCAAGACGCACTAAAAGATGGCAAAATGTCGGGTTTTTTTCCATTTTACTCCACTTAGAATTTTTTAAAAGTTTTTCAGTACATTATATGGTACTTTAAATAGCACCATTGAAAAATACAACTCGTCCCGCAAAAAACAAGCCCTCATACAGTGACGTGGATGGATAAATAAAGGAGTTATGATTTTTTTAAAGGGGGGAGGAAAAAACGAAAATGGAAAAAGAAAAATGGCCGCGTCATTAAGGGGTTAATGAGTTAGTTTTTTTAAAGAATTTTTGTGTTATAGTCGTTTCTGCGTGCTCTAACCGATAAAGGTATTTGGGGAGTATTATCATTTTGATAAGGTTTATTCTACCTGCTACAGATAGGGGTAGAGGGCTCCAGGCTTATTTTCAGTTGCAGGGTTGTCATTAGGGGTGCAATGTTTAGGTCAAAGCTTTGGGCGTGGTCTCTAGTGATATAGATTCCTAAATATTTGAATTGGGGAACAATTTTCAGGTTATGGTATACCTCTCCTATTCTCCACTCCTCCCCCTTCAATGGCATGAGAGTAGACTTCTGCTAGTTGATAGATAGGCCTGAGAAGTTCCCTAACCCATCTATTTAAGAGATGGCCAGTGGTAGGGTGTGTTTGGGTTCTGACATATAGAGTATTATGTCAAATGCGTATAGTCCTATCTTATCCTCTCTAGGTCCAATCTGGATCCCTTTGTATACTGCGTGTTGTCTGATCTTTAGGGCCAGAGGTTCTATGGCAATTGCATATAAAAGGGGGGAAAGCGGGCAGCCCCGCCGGGTCCCTCTGTGGAGTGGGAAGGAGGTGGAGACCAGACCATTCGCCATTATCCTTGCCGTCGGGTCTCTGTATAGAATGGAGACCCATTTGATGAACGGCTCTACGAATCCAAATTTCCGTAGGACCTCCATCAGGTATGACCACTCTACTGAATCAAATGCCTTGGCTGCGTCTAGTGAGGCCAAGGCCCAGTTTGCTCCCCCCCCCCCACCTGCGTGATTACCTGCGTCCTGATATTATCTGACGTGGACATTCCCGGGATGAAACCCGATTGGTCTGGATGTATAATGTCTTTAATTACTTGGTTTAGCCTGGAGGCCAACACCTTGGTAAGGATTTTATAGTCCGTGTTTAAGAGGGAGATAGGCCTATATGACCCAAATAACTCTGGATTTTTGTCAGGCTTCAATATGAGAACTATATTAGCTTCGAGCATCGATTCTGGGAGGTGTTTTTTCTCAAATATATTTTCATATAATAAGAGTAGTTGTGGGGTTATTTCTTCTCTGTATTGTAAGTAAACCTCTACTGGTATGCCGTCTGTACCTGGGGTCTTATTTTTTGCCATGTTCTCCATTGCCTCCCCTATCTCTTCTATTGTGATGGGGTCATCTAGTAAGGATCTATGTGTTGTGGTGTTGGGAATGTTATGCTGGCTAGGTAGGTCTCCAGCTCTGTTGGGGTGTAATTAGTTTAAGATTGGTATAGATCAGAGTAAAATTGTTGGAATCTAGTTAGTATGCTTTGGGGGTCCGCGATTATTGTGCCCTCTGCTGATTAAATCCTTAGTATGGCCGGAGAGGTGGTCTCTTGTTGGGCCATATATGCTAATAATTTACTGGACTGGTTACCCAGTTCGAAGAAGGACTGGCGGGTAAAGAATAATTTCCAGAGCGTCATCCCAACGGCCCCATTACGTATAGAGGTTGCCCTCTGACCCAGGTAGGGACAGGAAGAGTTTAAAAGCACCTCCCTTTCCACCCGTGTCTTCCTGTCCCTACGGTGGGACAGAGGAGCAGCTCCAGACAAGCTGCGGAGAAGAAAAAAACTTGCCGCGCGGTCCCCCTGGAGGGGTAGAGGTCGGGGCTGCACACTCACGAGTCCCTGCATCCCCGACCTGCACCGCCGACGGAGCCGAAAGTCGCCTCAGCAGCGCTGGTCTCCCTCGCGAGGTTCGTATGTTCAGGCTGCCGCGATGGGATAGTTCCTGGCAGGGGAACGGCAGCGGCGTCCTCCCTGGTCCTCGGGCGCATAGTGGTGACGTCATCCAGCGCGGTGATGTCATGCGCTCAACGTAGGGGGCGTGGCTACCGGTGAGAACCCGGAAATGGCGCCAAATTTGAAAATCCTCCCCATATAAACTCCATGGAGGATCCTGCTGACTGCCAGACAGTGTATGTGAGTATGTCTACCCACGACAGCTCTGCACATGAGGGAGAGATTGATACCCTACCAACTGTAAGTAGGCTATACGCCAAAAAGAATGTGCAAAATGATGACTTGTACAGCGGATGCATATATGTTCCCCTTCTCTCCACTCTCCCCCACTTTCATAGGTAGATGGACAAGGAGGGTCCAAAGAAAACGGACCCGAGAAAAAAATCGAAAAAATGCGTCCTCTGCAACAAAAGGCTTGAGGAGAGCTATAAAAAGCCCCTATGCAAGGAATGCACGGGGAAAATACTCGCAGAAGAGAAAAGGATAGCGGTTTCAAGAGAAATCCGAAACCGGCTCGCATTCGCTACCGAGGACGTCCGTCTGTACAGGGAGACCCCAAAGGTGGACATCCAAATTGCAAAAGTGGCCAAGAAGACCCTCTTGCCCTTCGAGGACACCTCCCAGCTTTCCGATCCAATGGATAAAAAAATCGACGGATTAATGAAGAAAGCCTGGGAGGCAACATCCCTCACCATCGAGGCTAACATGGCCTCAACTTCAGTGGCTAGATCCATGGTGCTCTGGCTAAATAGGCTAGCAGCCTTCATAAAAAATCAGGCCCCCAGAGAGGAGTTGGCCAGCTGTCTCTCCCTCCTAAAAATGGCTACCGCCTTCCTGGCCGACGCATCAGCGGAGATGGTGAGATACGGTGCAAAAACCGGAGTCCTCAGCAACTCGGCGAGAAGGGCATTATGGCTGAAGACTTGGGCCGCAGATATTACATCGAAAAACAAGCTCTGCGCCATCCCCTTCTAAGGGGAATATATGTTTGGGCCCGTCCTGGACAAAATCCTGGAGAAAGTCGGCGACAAGAGTAAGACCCTGCCCGACAGACAACCTTTCAGGAAACCATCCTTCCCGAAGAGGACACGCCAGCCACCTCCCGAAGTTAAAGGGAAAGGGAAGACTGGAAGATGGTCGTACCCCAAGTGAGGTCGGGGTAAGGAAGTCCAACCCTCCCCTGAACAAACGGGGTAGATTAGCGGGCTATCTAAGCCAGTGGCAGGGGATAACATCTAACCCCTGGGTACTCCGAATAATCGAAGCAGGGTAACAAATTGAGTTCCACTCTCTAGCCCCTAGGAGATTCCTCATAACCTCCCCTGGGTCCCTACAGGAACAAGGGAACCTCATAAAAGGTGTACAGGAACTCAAGGACCTAGGGGTCATTACACCAGTCCCTGATTACGAAAGGGGTGAGGGATTCTATTCCCCCCTATTTCTAATCAAAAAACCAAACTGTTCCATTAGGACTATATTTAATCGTAAAGCCCTAAATAAATTTATCTCGTACAAAAAATTCAAGATGGAAACAGTAAGATCTATCGTCTCACTAATAGACCGAGATAGTGTAATGTGCACCATAGATCTCAAAGATGCATATTACCACGTCCCAATAACTGCTGCCCATCACAAGTACCTGAGATTTGCTCTGCGGGAGGGTGACAAGATCCAACATTATATATTCACGGCCCTTCCATTCGGAATCTCCACCGCCCCTCGGTTGTTCACGAAAATCGTAATAGAGATGGTAGCCTATTTCAGGCGGAACCAGATCTGTATATTTACATATCTGGATGACTTCTTGTTAGTGTCAAGGACAGAGAAGACCATGCGTATAGACTAGAGATGAGCGAGCGTACTCGGAAAAGCACTACTCGCTCGAGTAATTTGCTTTATCCGAGTATCGCTGTACTCGTCCCTGAAGATCCGGGTGCTGCTGCGTCGCTATTACCGCCAGTGTTACAGGTGCCTCTCTGGGTGTCCAGCTCCTCTCCCTGTGTCAGCGCAGGGGGGAGGGTTCGCGCTGGGCTCCGGTGGCCGCTCGCTGGCCGGCACTCTTCCGCAAGATGGCGGCGGCGGCTGCCGCTCCAGGTGCTTGTTTTTACTGCGGGTGCCGTGTGGATACTGCGGTGTCCTGTTGTGTCGCCAGCGGTCCCGGTCTCCCTCACCTCCCTGCGTTGCTTGCCGGCTGACTGCTGCTTCATGGTGTGAGATGGCGGTGCCCTTCGCTCCTCGGGCCTCCCGTCAGCGCTGCTGTCACGGTGCGTTCTCCAGGGGCTATTTTTGTTGTCTGGCCTCTTTCCCCCCTCTTGTAGGGTTGTTGTAGCGGGGTTGGGAGTCCTCAGGATAATTACAGGATGATTTCCAGTCGGTTAGAGCGGGAGCCCTTCTCACATGCGGCCGGTCAGCTCGGCTGCTTGGCCACGCCCCTGAGGTCATTAACATTTCTGCCACCGCGTTTGACTTCGATTTCTAATTTGTCTAGATGGGATCGCCTCATAATTGTTTCTGTGTACAGATTGAAAAGGACTGGTGATAGAATGCAGCCTTGCCATACGCCTTTCTTGATTCTGAACCAATCCGTGTTTCCATAAGCTGTCCTGACTGTTGCTGCTTGGTTGTTGTAAAGCGAACTTATAAGCTGTTAAATATGTTCTGGGATGCCCGTTTGCTTCAGACACTTCCAAAGCTCGTCATGTTCCACACAATCAAATGCCTTGCTGTAGTTGATGAAACACATGTACACGTCCTTTTGATATACACGGGTCTTCACCATGATCCAACGCAGGTTTACGATTAGGTCTCTGGTGCCACGTCCTTTGTGGATTTCAGCTTGAAGTTCGTCAGTTCCCATTCAACAATTGTCTCAATGCATTTTTGCATGATCTTTAAAATTTTGGTGGCGTGAGATATGAGGGTGATGGTGCGGTAAGTGGAACATTCTTGAGCATCACCTTTTTTGGAAGCGTCCTGAAGAAAGATCTTGTCTAGTTTTTGGGCCACAATTTGGAGCTCCAGATCCTTTGTCATAGGTCAGTTAGGATCTTGACTGACACTGGTTTGAGCAGTTGGGCTGGTATGTGATCAATGCCCGAAGCTTTCCTGTTTGGTTGCTGTTTCAGGGCACATGTGACTTCTTGCTCCAGAATGCCTGGTTCTTGTCCTACTTAATGTACATGATCCAACAGGTTGTCTGGTCGCCTGCATACAGCTCTGCTATATATTCTCACCACCTACACTTGATTTGATCATCTTGTAATAATTTACCATCCCGGTCTTTGATAGTTGCTGCCTTGCATGGTATGAACGGAGCTGGGTTCTACTTCACATGGGCAAAGAGCTCGGTTGTGGCCTTGCTGGTTTGCTTCTTCCAGTTTTGCGCATTGGTCGTTCCTGTAGCGCTCCTTGTCTTGTCTGACTTTTCATTGAAATTCCGAATTTGGCTGTCTGAATTCGACGATTGTGCCCGCTGCTTTAGCTGCTCGGCGCTTGTTGGCGATTCTGATGGATTCTTCCGATAGCCATTGCGGTCTTTATGCTGATTTTTTGAAAGGGATGATTTGTTCAGCTGTGTTCCATGTGATGGATTTGATTTCCTCCCATAATTTGGCAGGGTCTCTTCCGATGGTGCTGAGCATGTCAAATTCGTTATTCAATTCGATTGTGTATCGCAACGGCGTATTGCTGGTGACCTTTTGGTGTTGCTGAATCTGAGCTTGATTTTTGCGGCTAGGAGCTGATGATCGGAGCCGCAGTCTGCACCCGGAAGTGTTCTCACGGCCAGAATGAAGCTTTTGCAACGCAGTTAACAAGGAAGTAGTCGATTTGGTATTAATGCACGCCACTTAGGGCCGTCCATGTGTATAAATGGCGTTTCGGCTGCTCAAACCATGTGTTCATGATCGATGAACAGTTTTCCGTGCAATATTGGATCATATGGTCGCCTGCATTATTCCGCTCGCCCAATCCAAATTTGCCAACGACTGGTAGGTTTTCTCCAATATTTGCATTGAAATCCACTTTTATAAAAGTGATATCCTTGGTCAGAGGTCTGCTTGATTTTCTTTCTGCAGATCAGCAGAGAATTTTTCAATGTCCTCATCTGTTGCATTGGTTGTAGGCACATAAACTTGCAGAATTGTGATCGAGTGAGGATTCCCATTGATGCGTATGGATTTGATCCTATCATTTATGCAGACATGCAATTATGTGGTTGGAGGGGAAATGTGCTTACAGAATGTAAGATGAAAAGATAGAACTGACGGTATAACTGTAGGAGTAAGAAAAGGGGGAAGAGGAGAGAACAATGAGGCCATGAAGGTTTAGATGACACCATATCAAATGATAAAAAATTCTATATTTTGCTCATATAACTGTACATTTGGTAGTGACTATTCTGAATATTGAGCGTTGCCCCCAGTCATTTCAGTGGAATGCTGCAATATTCACAAGGGCTGCTATGAAAAGTATAGCGTTATGAGTAAGGCCCAGCCTGCAACATCTGAAGGAAAGGCCAAGACTTGTAAAAGCCCAGATAACTCCTGTAACAAAGGGCAACGGCCAAGAAAATGTTGACTGCAAAGTTTTCTTTTAAATGGGTGCTAATAGGTGAGTCTCACGGCTGCCGCTAAATTTCAATCAATGACCGCTCGCCTGTGAGCTTTATGTAGCATCCAAATACGCAGGGCACGCCCGCTGAAAGGATACAGTAAAAAGCGCAAATGCTCACATAAATATGCTTACGCCCATGGGAAATGACCTTAGGCCGCTTTCACACAGCTGAGAAAATTGTACGAGATTTGTGAGCTGCGAGACGAACAAATCTCGCACGAATATGAACCCCATTCTCTTGAATGGCATCATACGCATGATGATTTCTTCCCACAAAGAGAAGAGAACGTGGCATGTCCGATCTGTGGGCGATCTGAGGCTTCCACTTTATAAACTTACTAATAATCCTTCATTTTGTAAAATCTGCCAAACACTCAGGCTGGGTTCACACAGGGCGGATTTGCCGCGGAAATTCCTTGCAGAATTTCGCTGTGGCAAATCCTCCTGTGGCCGCTAATCCCGG
Source organism: Eleutherodactylus coqui (assembly GCF_035609145.1). Taxonomy (NCBI): domain Eukaryota; kingdom Metazoa; phylum Chordata; class Amphibia; order Anura; family Eleutherodactylidae; genus Eleutherodactylus; species Eleutherodactylus coqui. The sequence continues at coordinate 90,410,674 of NC_089839.1, read as the reverse complement.
GATTAGCCAGCCACGTGGACGAGATTTGTCAAAATTCTTGTCCACACAGGACGGCCAATCCGTGCGTCAAAGCCAACATTAGCTGGCCTGGATTCCCCGTCCGCAGCATGTCTATTTTTTTTTTTCCCGTTGCGGCCGCACTGTCCTCTGTGGAGGAGCTGGCCGCAATGGAAAAGCAGGCAGCCAAGCTGCTCTAAAACCTGCTGCTAGGTGCCGAGGTTTTTGAAGCTGCGCTTTCCCGGCGGAAAAAACGCAAGATTTTCGCATGAGAATACGTCCTGTGGGAACCCAGCCTTAGGGCTCATTCCCACGAGCGTGACATATAACGCAGTGAATGAAGTCAATGAGAGTACACTGATTTTCATTGAAACATTCACATTGCATTTATACATTGCATGCAGTACTTCATGCTCTATTTCACTGCGTATTACGCATGTACAGACCTTTTTTTCTATGGTTTGCGTATTCAACTATGTCTATACTTAATACATTGCATATTTGCGGCATTGGATATGCAATGCTGCTACAGAGCGTGCGTGATATCCGCATACAGCAGCTTTCCGCTGGCGTCCACGGTGGTAAAATGCTGCATGATTCATCCAGCGTTTTATGCATATGGTTCTGTCAATGAGGCAATAATAAGGGAGGTACTAATGTGTTTCCTCAAAAATAAGAGCCTGTCCTATATTAATTTTTGCCCAGAAAGAGGCACAGGGTTTTATTTTCGGGGGATGTCTTATAATACTTCACTAACAGGCGCCGTCCGGGTCTCCCCAGTGCAAGCAGACTTCCATGTTTGCACTGACAAAACATTGCTTGCTGGTAACGGGGTTTGCAAACCTTATCTACAGTAAGCGATGTTCTGTCAGCGCTGAGAACTGCAAGCCTGCCTGGGACTGCGGAGACCAGCAAGAGTGACCCAGATGGCGCCAGCTAGCTCAGTATTGCTTTTTTTAATGTAGTGTTGCTAGGGCTTATTTTCTGGGTAGGGCTTATATGTAAAAAAAGCATGGTAGGGCTTATTTTAGGGGAGACACGGTATTAGCAGCACTTTCCTTGTTATATGGTCCCACCTGTCCCCCTCCTGGCCCTGTATATAAGGGCGCTGCCTGTATTTTCTGATGATACATGTATTTTGGGTACTATATATGTACATGTCGTCTTTAGGTGAGCCGCTGTCTGTGACATTTCACCGGATATATTTGCTTTCTATAGGATGGGGTATACCGGTGAGGATCCTGCTGGGAGCGCTGCTCTTGGGGCAGAATTGCAGAATGTTCTATTTTGCCGTGTATTATGCACACATAAATGCCAAGATAGTACATGGTGACGGGTGGAACACAGCCAATATGTAATGTCACTGTGTGCCACGTGCGAGATACGGTCATGTGAGCCCGGCCTTACTGATTTAGTGGGAGTTTTTCCTGTGAATATATGAATCTTCTGGCTTCCATTTAGGCTACTCAGGCATTCTGGTAGCCATTTGTAGTTGTGTGAACTTCACATTGAGAATCCGCAGCATACAGATGTAACAGCGCCATTCTCGAAGGATGAGAAACAGTAAAGGAGGGGTGGCGCCCCGGGACGAGGGTGGCAGGCCTTCTGTGCAAAAGAAAAATTAAAATATAGGTTTCCCCAATGGGGCGCAGCCAACCCAGATCTCGTCTTATCTTTGAGAAGCAAAAGACATCTGAGGATGAGATGAACTTCTCGGTTTATTGACACCAGCCGAAGTAGAGGCATTTCGGGGCTCTGGCTCCCGTTCCTCAGTTTTTGCTGGCCACACACTTCTCTGTTAACTTGACGCATGTCTAAACGCTGCCCACGTTTCTAGCAAAGCAAATGCTGAGGAAGGGGATCTGTAGCCCTGAAACGCGTCTACTTATGCCGGTTTCAATGAAGCAGAGAAGTTGAGCTAATCCCCGATGCCTTGTGCTTCTCTAGGACGGTCGCACCTATACATTGTTTTTTTTTACTATTGACCGACAGAACCCTTGGATGGCAGGCTATATCTGCAGCGCGGATCAGTTGGCGTCTGTAACATGCGCTACACTATTTGTTTAGCGCAGCAGTGCTGCTTTACTACATCTGTAAATTGATGTCTTGCAGTTTTAAAATCCGCCCCGCAGGTCAAATTAAACTGTAGTTTGTTTTTTTTCCGCATTATGTGGATGAGATTTCTTGAAATGCGTGACTGCTTCTCCATTCACTTCTGTGGAGCTGATCTAGATGGTCAAGCACTGTGCTCCCATGAACGGCGGAGTGGTAGTCATGCATGCGCACCACTGCGCCATTTACCTGGTGGACCTGTGCCGGATTGTCAGTACTGTCTGTGGACGCATTGTCTGCAATGAGACTAGTGATAAGCGACCAAGATCGCTGTATAGCCCTGCGACCTCACACTCTCAGGCCGGCTTCACACCACCGGTTTCCTATTGTGGAATCCACAGTCGCCGACCACACGAAGAATCCGCAGATGTGCTGAAACCGCAGCCAAACTCTGGCATAACGCATGCCAGCGCTGCTGAAGCCGGGCTGAAACAGCAGAAAATGCAGCGTTGAAAAACGCTGCGTTTCTGCAAATGTCTGTGTGAGGCAGGCCTTAGTCTGTTTCTCGCCACTTTGCAGGTCTCCAAAGTGTTTAAGCAATGCTCGTAAAACATTCAGTAACTTTAAGGGGTAATTAAGCCTCTGTATTTGGCCTTCAGTCATTCACCACATAACATTTCTCCGCTATGTTCCACATGTAATCGCTTTACAATATACGTATTTTATGTACATGTCGTAGGCTTCTGTCTCCTTGGTTACTCTTTCCATTTGGCAGGCGGACAGATATCAGGGACCCTCAGAGGGGACTGTGGACCTTCTAAAAAGTGAGAAGTTTCCTAGAAGTTGGACTTGTGCTTCCTGCATCCTGCAACCATCGCATTCTTGATGGCCGCCTTCACTAGCAGAATGCTGTCAGAGACATCTGTACCATAAATGTAGCCGAGGAAGAATGGAGCCTTTTACATATTGAACTTCTGTAATTCCCTGCTTGCTGATCGGTCGTCACAGAAGGTCTCAGCAGTGTTGGTTCAGCACTTGTTCTGCTGACATCAGTAATATTGTCCTATCCGAGAACAGGAGTTTGCTTCTGGGAGTCCTTGCAGGAGCTGCAGGAGTTAGCATTGCCTTGTTATGCTGGAGAACATAAGGCAAACATGGCTACATTCTCCGCTGGCCCGAGACTTGGTCATTTGGTACAGGTAATCAAGTTCAGGATAACCAAGGTGCTGTTATGTTCTTTCAGGGTCGGCAACTGCAAATCCTGGAGAATTTGGGGAGCCGGTTAAGAAGCGTTGAGGAACTCAAGGAGGTGAAATTTCTGAAGAACAGATTAAGGATGAGCTAAGAGGCAATAATGATGCGAAGGTTAGTCCCCAGCACCAAAGTATTAGAAGAAAGAAAAGTGAGACAACGAAGACGTCTGGCGAATATCCTAGGTCTGAGGATGCAGAAAGCGAAGGGGGATAAGTGTGAAATACAGTAAATGCCATAATATGTAGTTTTCTTGCGTTCATGCTATCTTGTGTTCTCAGATTATAGATCTGCTGTCCGCTTCCTACTGCATATAATCCATACAATCTGCACATACAGATTATGGTAGTACTGGCCAGTTACTACATAATCCACAAAACTGCATTTACAGATTATGGCAGTGCTGGCCATTTACTACATAATCCTCAAAACTGCATTTACAGATTATGGCAGTGCTGACCAGTTACTACGTAATCCACAAAACTGCACATACAGATTACGGCAGTACTGGCCAGTTACTACATAATCCACAAAACTGCATATACAGATTATGGCAGTGCTGGCCAGTTACTAAGTGATCCACAAAACTGCATTTACAGATTATAACTGCCTGTCCACGGGTGATAATCCGTCCGTGGGTAATGCAGTGAACGCTTTCCATAGCATTGCTATTGAAAGCACAGCTGCGGTGTCAGCTCACAGCAGAAAACTGACAGAAGCTTCCTCTCCTCTCCTGCTGGCGATATTTAGCAATGGCTGTGATCCACAAACTGCATATACAGATTATTGCAGTGCTGGCCAGTTAATACATAATTCACAAAACTGCATATACAGATTATGGCAGTGCTGGCCAGTTACTACATAATCCACGAAACTGCATCTACAGATTGCAATAGTAAAAGCAAAAAGCTGCTTTTGTGCTCGTCGGGATAAAAGATGAAAAGTGTAAATATAATTAAATTTATTTACATAAATACGAGCGACATGTTTCGGCGAGTACAATCGCATTTTTCAAGCTCAAAAATAAACATACATACAAATATTACAAAGCAGGTCTTTAAATAGTCTACTCACATGCTTCCATATGCTTTCAAAGCAGCAATCAAGGTTGCTCCCTAGGGAAAGGTAGGAGGTGTGGGAAACACCCCTCCGGTCCCACAATTACGTCACTAGTAGTTTCTGTTAGAACTACATCACATGGAACGCTCTGAGCGTTCCATATATTCATTAATAAAACTTTATTTAAATGCGACCGAAAACACGGTACGGTCAAGATTAAATTTAAATGCATCTGGCCACACTTAATTATAGTGTATTAATATTGCTATAAACGAAATAGTATTTAAAAATCATTCTCATGTTGCATCAATATTCTCATTACTTATAGAATAAAATTTATAGTGTGTGTGTGTGTGTGTGTGTGTGTGTATAAATATACTATACCATCAATAACCATAATAAATTAATAATTTATGTAAAGACCCTACGGAAACAAGTTCCAACCACACAATATGCAATAATGATTAATTAATAATAAATAAATAATTAATAGAGATGAGCGAACGTACTCGGATAGGCACTACTCGTCCGAGTAATGTGCCTTATCCGAGTACCTCCCCGCTCGTGCTGAAAGGTTCGGGAGCTGCCGCTGCTGACAGGTGAGTCGCAGCGGGGAGCGGGGCAGAGCGGGCGGGAGAGAAGGAGAGAAAGATCTCCCCTCCGTTCCTCCCCGCTCTCCCCTGCAGCTCCCCGCTCCGTGCCGGCACCCGAACCTTTCAGCACGAGCGGGGAGGTACTCGGATAAGGCACATTACTCGGACGAGTAGTGCCTATCCGAGTACGTTCGCTCATCTCTAATAATTAATAATTTAATAAAAGAAAAATAGATGTGCTCAATTTTTTTCTAAATTTTTTTCTAAAAGTTCATTCAGTCCAAAGGGGGTTAGTGTATTGAGGCGGTGTATCCAAAGCATTTCTTTTTTTCTCAATACAGTAATGGATTTTACTTCAATTCTTTCTAATGCTGTGACTCTCATTAAAGACGAGTCTCCATTATGGACATCATAAAAATGTTTGGATAGGCTATGTACCCTTAAATTATTTTTTATGTTTTGTCTATGGTTACTGATCCGTTTTTTTAAACTATTTATGGTTCTACCTATGTATTTGAGCTCATAAGGACACTCTACTAAATAATTTGTGTAGAACTACACGTAAGGTGTTGAGAAATAGGTATTTTTATTTTATTGTGATCTATATGAGTTTTATTGTGTGAGATGACTGAGCAACATTTGCATTTATTATGCATACATTTGTAATTTCCCGATTTTTCCAAATCTATAGCTATTAATTTTTTCCTTTTCCTCTCAGGGTCAGAGGGTGCTATTAAATTTTGTACCGATGTATTTTTTCTGATTAACAAAGGGTTTTTATCAAGTTGGTCCGTTAAAAGGGGGTCATTCAAAACTATTGGCCAGTGTTTTTTGAAAATGTTCCTAATTGCCGCATGATCACTATTGTATCGAATGATAAAAGCTGGGTTTTTAAAATTGGTCCTATTTTGTGTTTTATTTATCCTTTCTACTCTATCCGTTTTTTTTATCATCTAATTTATTGTATGCATCCTCTATTATTTGTGCTGGGTAGTTTTTTTTCTTTAAAACGATTTTTTAAAACTAAAGCTTGCTCCTCATAATCAGAATCCAATGTACAATTTCGTCTAATCCGCTGCAGTTGTCCATAAGGTATATTTTGTTTCCACTTTTTAGCATGACCACTTCTAAAATCTAAGTACGAGTTTTTATCAACTTTTTTAAAATTAGTTTTCGTAATAATTTTACTATTCTCATGCCTTAAAACTAAATCTAAAAATATTACATCATCATAACTAACAGTACTAGTAAATTTCAAATTAAAATTATTTTGATTAAGATTATTGATAAAATTATTAAGATTTTCTAAAGACCCATCCCATATAATTAAAATGTCATCTATAAATCTTTTAAAAAATATAATGGGATCTAAAAAACGCATTTGTTCGAAATTGCCCATATGTTTTCGTTACACAATTTATTGTCTAGTAGTTTTTATAATGAAGTGTTAATGTCTAAATTATTTGCTTATACTAATTTTATTGAAATTCCATTGTTGCATTCTAAACTTATTAAATTAAATACAGATTATGTAGATTTTAAAAACAAATAATACTATCCCAATGATTGTAATAGTGCTGGCCAGTTACTACGTAATCCTCAAAACTGCATATACAGATTATGGCAGCGCTTGCCAGTTACTACGTAATCCACAAAACTATAAATACAGATGCAGGCAGGGGGCAATGCAGAATAACAGGCCAACACTGATTCGCTGAGTCTCAGCGAACCAACGCTATGTTTTATCTCTGCATTGCTTACCGCCACAACAGCGTAAAGCACACCATTCCACCCCTTGTAGCCTGTCCTGCCTGACTTCACGATTCCAATTAGAATCAGAATTGTGCTTCACCAAAATGGTGAATTAAAGGGGCTTTCCAGGCGAAAACTATTGGTGACCTTTTCTTAGGACAGATCAATAGTTAATCCGCTTCAGCCCTGCCACTTAGGATCACTGATCGCCAGGACCGTTGCACTGACTTTTTCATCAGGGTCACGATAGGAAGTACCAAAGTCGTCTTCTCTCCTATTGAAATCACTGGGAGTGCTGCCTCCTGTTACACTTCCAGTACTTCTGCCTCCTACATTGGATTTAGAATGATGGGAGTGAAGCCCACTATAACACTTCCTGTGCCGATGGCTATGTCCGGACTGCCATACTTATAGGGGACCAGATGATCAGCTGATCGCCAGGGATCTTGAGCAGCAGGTTCACAGCATTTAATTATAGTGAGGATAGGTCATCAATAGTTTTTACCTGGACAACCCATTTAATTAAATTCAAATGTGATTAATCGCCCGGCCCGATCTGTAGATATAGCTTATACCAATGAATGTTTTAAGGCTTTTCTTAAAATCCTACTTTATAGATTTCATTTACTATATACCATACAGTTTTCTTTTTTGCTTTCTTTCTGTCTGCCCATGAAAGATATGTCAGAAGAACTCTGTAATACTATATACTACATATCCAAGTGACTTAAAGGGATCCTGTCATCAGGTTCATGCTTGCCGAACCGCAGGTAGCGTGAACCCCGGGAAGCCTGCTGCAGCCGTGAGTGTTTTATACTGAAACGCTAAAACTCACAGCGACAGTATACTTCTTTTTTTTTTTAAAGGAATTTTATTTAGCCAGGAATAAACAAGCATATAAATACAGATGATTGGCACCACAGGTATCAGGTTCAGCAGACAGTACATTGCATGAAAACAGGGTAGAGGCAGTCTCCGCCTGCATACATAGGTATATTTCTTCTTAGCATGCTATGTCTGGCTAGTGCTTTTTTATTTCTTTCACCCCCCCCCCCCTTAAAACTCTAACTTTATTGATTATTACTGAACAACAGTTTAACTTTTGGATAGATCAATTGTAATCAATCAGAAAAAAAAACAAAAACAAAGACTTAAACTTAGACCCCCCCCCCCCCCCCACCCCCTGGCGCGACTCTCTTAAAGAGAAAAAAAAGAAAAAGGAAAAAATATTTCCCTTCTCCCCTTCCCCTCTCTTCCTCCTTTTTTGTGGGAATAGCGGAGGGAAAAAAGAATTAGTTTTCTGAGCACTGGGTTTTTAACTTAAAATGAGCAGATGACTCTCTTTTTGTCCTTCTCTCTCTCTCACTCCCCCCCTACCACCTGGTTTGGCTCTCCCGACACCGTCGCTGAGCAACTCACCCAGCCACCCCAGATCTTGTCGAATTTTTCAGGGCACCCCCTGGCCATATACGTCAGCTTATACATTGGGACTTCGGCGTTAACGACCCTGACCCATGCGCTCCTAGTCGGCTTCCCAGGGTGTTTCCAATTAAGTAGAATCACTTTTTTTGCATAAAAGAGAAGCAGCTTGTACAGTGTACGTGTTGCCGCGGACACCGGCAGGTCTCCCACGAGCCCAAAAAGGCACGTTCCAGGATGCATGATCCTTGGTGCCCCTAGGTGAGTTTCCATAAAGACAAGCACTTCTCGCCAGTATTCCTGTAGGACCGCGCACTCCCAAAACATATGCATGACCGTCCCATCCGCCACCATACATCGTGGGCACGCTGCAGTAGGGAGCAGGCCCATTGTGCACAACCTGGAGGGGGTGTAGTATATGCGGTGTAGAAACTTGACTTGGATGAGCTTGTCTCTAGCGCTAACCAGGGGGGGACCAGATCCGTCCAGTATATCCTCATCCTCCCCTGAAGTCAGATCAGGAATATCCACCTCCCATCTCTGTACGGCCCTCTCGCCCAGTGGGGCCAGATGTCGCGCTGTATGAGCATAGAAACTCGACAGCGGCCTAACAAGGCTGCACATCTGCGCCAGGCTCTCCAGTCGCGTCATGGATAGTGGGACAGACGAACCCCCAAACTGAGCCCTGGCCGCATCTTGTAATTGGTAATATCTAAAGTAAGAATTTTCGGGCAGACCGCGGGCAACCCGTAACTGCATAAAGGTATAGAGCTTGCCTTCGCTGACTATGTCGGAGAGGACATTGACGCCCCGGCGTCTCCAGAAGGCAGACTCCGGGAGGCGCTGGAAGTGTGGCAATTTGGGGTTATTCCAGAGGGGAGTGTGTGGGGATCGCGCTGTCTCCTCTTCAGCTGACAGTCTCGTGACCCGCCGCCAGATCTCCAGCGTCACCAGCATGGGCGTGGGCAGCGGGCCGACCGAGGATGGGGGGCCGCTCAGTAGCAGTCCCCGAAGGTTCTGCGTAGGGTCCACCATTCTACGTTCCAGGCCCACCGCTGGGTTGTAGTTTGACGAGCATATCCACCATCCCGCGTATACCAGTTGGCTAGCCAGGTAATAGTAGTAAAAGTGCGGTAGGGCCAGTCCCCCTCCGCTCGACGGGAGACACAAGGTCTCCAACTTAATCCTGGGTGTAGTGTCTCTCCACAGTATGCGCAGCACTATCCCACGAAGCCTGGTAAAGAATTTTTTTGGGACTAGCATAGGGGAATTATGCAATATGTACAGGAATTTTGGTAGCAGTTTCATTTTTAGCAGGTTTATTCTGCCCACCAGGGTAAGCGGGAGAGAAGCCCAGCGTATCGCCACCTCCTCGGCCCAGGCCAGGAGGGGGACCAAGTTGGAGTTGTAGAAGGCGGATAGTTCCGCTGAGACCTTTACTCCCAAGTAGGTGGTCTGGGTCGTCCAACTCAGCGGGGCGGGTAGAGGGAGCTCGGCGACCCCAGGGTCCACCGCCAACAAATGGGTTTTGTCCCAGTTGACCCTGATGCCAGAATGTGTGCCGAATGCGCTAAATATAGCCAGAGCCGCGTCTAGAGACGCCCCCGGGTCTTGAAGGAAGAGGAGGGTGTCATCTGCATAGAGCGCTATGCGCTCCTCGTAGTTGTTCAGCTTAAATCCCTTCACTGTTGGTGACGTTCGAATTTGGATTGCCAGGGGCTCTATGGCGAGGGCAAACAAAGCGGGGGACAGAGGGCAGCCCTGTCTTGTGCCTCTACTTAAGGAAAACTGGGCAGAAACATGTATATTAGTTTTAATGTTGGCCACTGGGGAGTCGTATAAGATCTCGATCCATTTAATGAAGGTTGGCCCGAATCCGAACCGCCGCATCACCGCCCATAAGTACTTCCACTCTACTGAGTCGAAGGCCTTTGCCTGGTCTATGAATACCAGGGTGCGCTTCCCACAGTTAGTGTGTTTGTATGATAAGTGATCAAAGAGTCTTCTTAGGTTCATGTCCGTGCTCTTGCCAGGCATAAAGCCGGACTGGTCCGCGTGTATGATCTCTTTCAACACCGAGTTTATACGCGTCGCCAGAATTTTTGCAATTATTTTTACGTCGCTGTTAAGAAGAGAAATGGGGCGGTAAGAGCCGCAGTCCGTGGGGTCCTTCCCGGTTTTGGGAATCATTATTATAAGGGCTTTACGCATTGTGTCCGGTAATGTCCCCTCTCGCATAATAGAATTATATAATGTGAGGAGTCGCGGGGCCAGGGTTTCCACATTCTTTTTGTACCATTCCCCAGGGAGCCCGTCCACACCTGGTGATTTCCTATTGGGAAGTGCCTTAATGGCTTCCGTTATTTCTTCTATACTCAGGTCGCTATCCAGGTGGGCCGCGCTGTCTCCACTCAGTGTGGGGAAGGGAATGTCCTCTAGGTACGCCAGGAGCTGTGTTTCAGTACAGCCCAGCCTGGAGGTATATAAATCACCATAGAATTGGGCGAACGTTTGGTTAATTAATTTGGGATCGCTTATTAGAGTGCCCGTGCCATCACACACCGCCGTAATCGGTGGCAGTGTCTGGTCCTCTCTAGCCAGGTAGGCCAGTAAGTGGCCGTTCTTGTCTCCCTGATCAAAGATCCGGTGGCGGGAATACAGAAGTTTCTTCTTAGTGTATTCAATGAGCAGTAGTCTATATTCCCGTCGCAGGGCACCCAGGGTTGTAGTGGTTTCCGGGGAGGGGTCTGCTATGTGCCTAGTCTCTGCTAAATCAAGGCGCCGTTCCAGATCCAAGCGGCGGGCCCCTAGGGATCTTCTATGCTCGGCAATAGCCGAGGTAAAGGATCCCCTGGTAAAGGCTTTAAATGCGTCCCAGACCACCAGCTCCGAGGCCGTCCCCTCGTTGACCTCCCAGTACATTTCAGCCTCTTGTTCTGCGTACTCGTGTACTTCTCTCTGTTCCAACCACAGCGGGCTCAGCCTCCACGCAGGGCGGCTTCCCTCGACTCCCAGGTCAAGCACCAGTTGGAGTGGGGAGTGATCTGAAATGCCCCTGGGCAGATAGGATATATCGCGAACCATGCGGAGGCAGTCCGGGGAGCCAAAACAGAGATCTATGCGCGAGAAGGCATTGTAGGTCGGGGTATGACACGAGTAAGCTCTGTCATGTGGGTGTCTCGCTCGCCATATTTCCTGCAGTGAGTAGGAGTCGGCCCACCCAGGGAGCCGAGTCCGCGCAGAGGCGGCTGGAGTGAGGCGGTCCCGCAACGGGTCCAAGATCAGGTTAAAGTCTCCCATGATTACTATTGGGGCCGCCTCCAGGAGGACCACTCGTACCATCACCTCGTGAAGTATTTCAATGTTAGCAGGTGGTGGCAGGTAAACATTTACTATCGTGAGGAGGCGGCCATGGAAGGTTCCCTGTAGGATCAGGTAGCGCCCCCCAGGATCTATGTGTATTTGGCGGAGGGCAAACTGGGCCGATTTGGCCACCAGTATACTGACTCCGCGAGCGTAGTTGGAGTAAGTCGCGTGATATGCTGAGCCTATTGTTGCCCGCTTAAGCGACAGCGTCTTCGAGCCCCTAAGGTGTGTTTCTTGGAGTAGTATCATGTGGGAGGAGCGAGTTTTAAGGAAGTCAAAAACCAATGCTCTTTTAATTTTAGAATTTAGACCAGCTTCAAGTACATGCTAGCCATTTTCAGGGGACTGGCGACTATTCCCGCAGGTTAAAGCATCCGAAAAAGAGTCGCGCCAACGACCACAAATAGAAATTACAAAACGAACCAAAATCAGTTCCCATTTACCAACCCCAAACAAAACCCTCCCCTCCCACCCTACCCATCCCCCCGAACTTTGGACAGGTTTCGATCCCATAACTCACGACTTTGTAGGGGGCGTAAGGCCTTGCCCCAGGAGAAAGTCACCAACAGGCTATAACAGAAAAATGCAGAACAATAACAGCAGTTATAGGCATAAAAATAAAGTCCCCCTGTGAAGAAACAGAGACAAGGTTATGTGGGCGTGGGCTGCGTCCGTGTAGGCTATAGGTGCCCGGTACGGGCCGCGGGCGCTGCGTAGGCCCCCAGTCCAGTCCGGCCCCCACAGTCCACGTAGGAGAAAAGCAGTTTTATCGCAGCCCACGCCGTTTTTCATCTTCATTATCTTCGGCCGCCGGCCTTCTTACCTAAAGTGGAGGGGGAGGGGGTAAAAGAAAAGAGAGAGAAGAAGAGAGAAAAAGAGAGAGAGAGAGAGAGAGAGAAGAAGAAAAAAAAAAAGAAAAAAAAGGGGGGGGGGGAGAGGTACCCTCCACTATTATGCTGCAATGATCCTAGGAAAATGATGACCGGCCAGCCGCATCATATATGCATCTGTGAAAGTCTCACGGTGCGGGTTAATTTTGTTCGAGCCAGTTTAGGACATCCTCCGGGTTTTCAAAGAAATGGGAGCGGTTATCCTTGATCACCTTTAGTCTGGCAGGATATAGCATGGCGTAGACCAGTTGTTTTGAGCGCAGCATCTTCTTAGCCTCTACAAATTTTTGTCGCCTTTGCTGCACCTCCAAGGAAAAGTCCGGAAAGATACGGATTGTTTGTCCGTCAACCCTTATCGGGTCTCTCTCACGGTTGAGCGCCAGAATTTTGTCTCTGTCCCTATAATTAAGAAGTTTTGCAATGAAGGTGCGTGGAGGGCCTCCGGGCGGCGGGGCTCTTGATGGGATGCGGTGTGCTCTCTCGACGCAGAATAGGGGTGACAGAGATTTGGGGCCATACTCCTGTTTGAGGAGCGATTCCAGATAGTCACAAGGATCTCTGCCCTCAGCGCCCTCCGGCAATCCTATGAATCTGAGATTGCATCTGCGCAGGCGGTTCTCCATATCATCCAGTTTTTTCCCCTGCGCCGTGAGGTTGGAGTTGAGGGTGCGCACCTGGTCTGAGAGTGGAGTAACAGTGTCCTCCAGGTTGGAGACTCGCGTCTCGACTTCTGTTGTACGCTCTCTCAGCGTTTGGACGTCCGCTCGCAGCAGACCAAAGTCCGACTGTAGTGCATCAATTTTTTCTGTGAGGGCAGAGCGCGACTCTGTAATCGCCTTCAATACATCGGCGATAGTTGGGCCAGATGCGGAGGGCGAAACTGGTGCTGTTGCCTCAGGGGACGCGCTCTGCGGGCTGGAGGGCGCATTGGGTCGGGGGTCCGTTGAGGTGCTGGGCCTAGAATATTGCTGCAGCTTGCTGGTTATTTTGGCTTGCTTGGTGGGCGCCATCTTGTTGGAGAATAGTAGTAGGGAATGTCCGTAGGCTCGAACTTATAAGATGTCACAGGGGGGGATTCATGCGCAGTTTAAGCTTTACTGCATGGCTGTTGGGGTGCAGTCATAGTGTAGTAGTTTACGCGCACCTTTAACACGGTTCTTTCAGGCAAAAGCTCAGATCCTAGCCTCTGGGTGCGCATATGGCAGTGAGTTACAGTCCTGGGGTGCCACGTTGTCAGGGGGCGAGACACACGGGAATGTGAGGGGGGGGGGCAGGCAGTTGCGACTGCACCCCTCGGTTCGGAGTAGAGTGCTCCCTTAGGAAAAAAATAAAAAAGGGGGGGGGGGACCCCGCGTTATTCTCCGCAGCGTCCCCTCTCCACTTCCTCCCCCGCACTGCCCCGATTCTCTTCCTCTGCACCCCTTGTCTCCCTCTGCCTAGGTGAGGTCCGGCTGGGGGGAGGGGTGGAGGGGGCCCCTCAGTGTGTCTGCTGGCCTGGGGTGTCTGTTGCGCTGCAGGGGGTTTCCAGTGCCCCAAGGGTTTTATCACAGTCCCACAGGGGTAGGTGAGCTTAGGGGGAGCCGCAGGGTCCGATGGCCGCAGCCGCGGCGTCACTCACCCAGTCTGCAGTCCTGTGGGTCTGCCGCTCTCTTTCCTGATTCTTCTGCCCACTCCCGGGCTCTCTGCAGATCCCAGCAACTGTCTCCCCCGCCTCCGGTGCTCCTCGGCAGGCGTTTACCGCGGCTTTCCGCGGCCGGCCCTCACTTCCGGTCGGCCGCGTCTGTAACTCCAGGCCGGGGATGCGCCCGGTTCCGTAGGCCGCAAAATCGCGGTATTCGCTAGAGACCCGCGGGGGGTCTCTTTCACTTCGTCCCGGTCCGGCAGTGCCCGCGGTAGCTGTTTCGGCCCCGTGGAGGCCTCCAGGCGTGACAGAAACACGCCGGTATGTCTCTGCAATCAGGAGCCCCGGCCCGTGCGTGCGCTCCTGTTGCTGGCTAGCCACACCCCCCGACAGTATACTTCTTTTATCTTATTAAGCCCAAATCACCGAAAAAGAATCTAAAAACTAACTTTTATTAAATATTTGTTTAACAGAATGAATGGACAGACTCCAAGATGTAGACGTAAGGGGAGACCCTGGTATATGGCTGGCCACCAAAGGGTTACACACCTTACAACCTATTCACTTATAGCTGTATAGGGCCGGAGACCCCACAAATCCATGGATGATGCATCGGTATAATATTGTAGCTCCGCGGCGCTGTACCCGGGATGCCAGGGAATAGGAAGGCACTGGGTGTATAAATCTAAGAGCCTTTTGTTTTGTTGGTCCTCCGAGGGGATTGTCTGTATACTCTGCCTGGATTATTGTAGTATACAGCGCACTATTTGCTGCGGACGCCAACAATAAATGCAGCGCTGACTTATGGATCCATTCTATCCTGTAATAAACCACGTTCTCAGTTACTTTCTTTGGTGTTTTAACCCCATTTCCGTATACCCGCTCCTCTCTTTTATCCTGCGTTATTCCCAGCAGGAGAAATAAAAGAAGGTAAACCCTTGTATGCCAGGGGGAGATTTACACCAATGATGGACATATAGTGGCAGCATAAAGACAGGTGCGCTATTTGGCATTAATACCACACACAATGTCATTTCACTAAGACAAATCGCCTCCTCAGTTTCTAATAAATAAATAGAGTCGCACATGGGGATCAGCACTGGACATCCCCCTTCCCTTCTCCCCATATAGTGTGAGATCCCTGATTGTGGAGGGCGTTTGTTCGCCCCGTTACTCCACATGGGGATCAGCACTGGACATCCCCCTTCTCTTCTCCCCCGATAGCGTGAGATCCCTGATTGTGTGGGGTATCTCTCCGCCCTCTTACTCCACATGGGGATCAGCACTGGACATCCCCCTTCCCTTCTCTCCCTATAGCGTGAGATCCCTGATTGTGGAGGGCGTCTGTTCGCCCCGGTACTCCACATGGGAATCAGCACTGGACAGCTCCCCTCGGCCGTTCTATATATTGTGCCTCCGCTCTTACTGGGGTCTCCGTGCCCCTTAACTCTTCAGTCTCTGAAGCCACAACTAGTAAGCTGGCTTCTACTAGGGATTAACCCCTTCTCAGTCCCCATAAAGTGCTGGCTATATTTGCCTCAATTAAGGGAGATTCATGACTGCCTATATAAGTGCAATCCATGTCTGTGGAGATCTACATAATTGTACAGGGATCTTGTGAGAGGAAATCACCTTAAAGGGACGGTCATTGTTAATATATAGTGGCCCAAAGAAGACGGTGTACATATAGTACCTAAAGACATCTGGTCTGGCTAACATTCGCGTCATATGACTTCTGCATTCAAACCCCAGCTTGAATAGGTGGCTTATTCATTACCCAAACGCTTATTTCAAATCAAGGCATAGCTGCGCCGATGCGGTGACCAGAAATCTAGATGAGGTAGTCGGCACGTTATCTGCAGCTAGCCCAGTGTAGTTGGCGGCCTGATACCATCTATCATGCGGCTACATCGGTGCCCACTAAGCTCTAGGACAGCGCTGCTCCTCAGCATTGGGAGAGATAGCTAGGGTTTCTCCCATTGATACGGGCCATTTACATCGGGTATTAACCCTTTCCTCCCCACTCCTCTATCGGGAGCTGGGGAGAATGCTAGTATTTGGTAAATACTAAATGGCGCGCCTGTCGTTCTGGTGTCTCTGTGTACCCCAAACTTTGGAAACCTATTACTGGGATATTGAGCACAGACACCAGTGGTTAACCCCTTCCCCCCTACTCATTTATCAGAGGCTGAGGAGACAAATTATTTCAGAAAAAACGACAGTGCACGCGGAATAAACGCTAAAATGGCGTGCCTGTCGTTCTGCTGTCTCCATGTTAACCCCTTCCTCTCTATTAATTTATTAGAAACTGAGGAGGCGATTTGTCTTAGTGAAATGACATTGTGTGCAGTATAAATGCCAAATAGCGCACCTGTCATTATGCTGCCACTATATGTCCATCATTGGTGTAAATCTCCCCCTGGCATACAAGGGTTTACCTTCTTTTATTCCTCCTGCTGGGAATAACGCAGGATAAAAGAGAGGAGCGGGTATAAGGAAATGGGGTTAAAACACCAAAGAAAATAGCTGAGAACGTGGCTTATTACAGGATAGAATGGATCCATAAGTCAGTGCTGCATTTATTGTTGGCGTCCGCAGCAAATAGTGCGCTGTATACTACAATAATCCAGGCAGAGTATACAGACATTCCCCTCGGAGGACCAACAAAACAAAAGGCTCTTAGATTTATACAGCAAGTGCCTTCCTATTCCCTGGCATCCCTGGTACAGCGCCGCGGAGCTACAATGTTATACCGATGCATCATCCATGGATTTGTAGGTTCTCCGGCCCTATACAGCTATAAGGGAATAGGTTGTAAGGTGTGTAACCCTTTGGTGGCCAGCCATAGACCCGGGTCTACCCTTATGTCTACATCTATGAGTCTGTCCATTCATTCTGTTAAACACAAATTTAATAAAATTTAGTTTTAAGATTATTTTTAGGTGATTTGGGCTTAATGAGATAAAAGAAGTATACTGTCACTCTATTTCGGTGATTTATACTGAAACACTGTATCTTTTCAGAATAAATATACTATAAATAGAGATGAGCGAGTATACTCGGTAAAGGCAATTGCTCGAGCGAGCATTGCCTTTACCGAGTACCTGCCCGCTCGAGATGAAACGTTCGAGTCCCGCCGGCGGGCAGGGAGCTGCGGGGGAGAACGGGGCGAAATGGAGGGGAGATCTCTCTCTCCCTCTCTCCCCCTCGCTCCCTCCTGATGACAGCCGCTACTCACCGCTCCCCCGCGCCGGCACCCGAACGTTTCATCTCGAGCGGGCAGGTACTCTGCAAAGGCAATGCTCGCTCGAGCAATTGCCTTTACTGAGTATACTCGCTCATCTCTAACTATAAAGTTTGACGTGGCACTGAGTCCGAGTCACGGGGGTGGGCCGCACCGGACCCTCACTGCCCGCTGCATAATAGATATAATTACAAGATGTGCCAGATTATCAGGAGGAAAGACATTATTTGTAGAGTTTCTCCAGTCTGGATAATAGAGGAGGGTCTGAGGGTCCTGAGCAGAACCACCTACTATTATCTTCGGGTCACATGGTGGAATCCGATGCGGACGTTTCCATTTTTAAAAACTGCAGGAGTAACCTGCGGCCAAGTCACATGTTTCTGCCGCTTATTTACTGCACAGACAGCTCCCCTAAAACCATGGCAGAAATCCACAGTTTCTCTGCCGTGGATCCGCACACGGATTTAGCCGCATCAAAGAGCAAAATCGGCGGAATTTTCCTTGCTAACATGCGTGAAATGACCTGACGCTACTTCACACAGATACGTGGATTATGTCCATTGACACGGCTAAATCTGCTTGTAAACCTGCGGCAGAAACATGCAGCTCAGCCACAGATTTCTCCTGCGGTTTTTAGAAGTGGAAGATTCCGCATCAGATTCCGCCACGGGACCCTCATGAATCCGTGATACTGCGTTTAAAAAAGTCTCTGGGATATTTCTTGGCATTTTGGGTCAGGATGAGTATCATTTCTCCATAAGGAGAGCACCTAGAAGGTAAGGAAGGAGACTTATAAGGCCATCCATGCTCCTCTGGGAAATATGCAAGTAGGGAAGATGGAACAATACCCCTGCAGCGCCACCTATTGGAGGGCAGTTTTCCTGCAAGTCAATGTCAGACTTTTTAGACAAGCCTTCCATCTTCCTATTTGCATATGGCATTGTGTAAATGCTTTCGTTAAAGGGTCATTTCAGATATGCATACTGCCATCTCTACAATGAGAAGTTTATAAGTAATGAGTAGACGCACAGCTGGAAGATCAGATGCTGTTACTGATGCAGTTGTGCCATCCTAGAAGCCGTTCCTGCACCCACTATTGCCCCCCTTAGGCTGGGCTCACAAAGGACTGAAATCTCATGGAGCGACCACACGGAAATATCGCCAGATTTCTGCAGGAAAAATGAATCTTCACACTTTTGCAGTGTCTTCGCCGCCTGCATTCCGCTGCAGCCATCTCTCCCCATAGAGAGTAGAGAGGCTGCAGCGGAAACAGTGAAAGAATCGACATGTCGCATCTTTTAATTCTGAGTCACTGCGGAAGTATTGCAGGACAGACGGCTTTCATTGACTGCAATGGAAACCGTCCGTGAGATTTTTCGCATAGAATAAAACATGCTGCACTTCTCCTCTGCGAGCGGAAAATCGCAGTTGATTTCCTCTCGTGGGCAGGTGAGAATCATTTAACACTTCATGTCTGTGGACGGACATTGCTGCGGAATTCGCGGTGGGTGTCTGACCGTGAATTCCGCAGCGATAATCCGTCCCTGGGCATTTGGCCTAAATAAGACATCCAATGGAAATAAAGACACCGACACAAAGATTTATGGAGAAGGAACATTTTATTTCTAGTTGTAGGAAATGGTAGATTTTATTATGGGGAATGTTGAGGCGGAATTGATCCAGAGGAAGGCGAAAACCCTTTGATAGGAAAAAGCCAATTATCCTTGTATAAAGGGGAAAAATTCCTTCCTGACCCCAAATATGGCGATCAGAGCAAGTCCCAAGATCAAAGCCGAAATCTGACCTGACTTTCTAAAATGTATTATTGTTTCCATAAATGTATATAAATCTGTTACCATTTATTGTTTGTGTGAGATATAATGTGTATTGGACTAAAGCTGTTTATAGACTGTGTTGATCCTGAGGAAGGCGAAAACCCCCTTCAGGAAAGAGCCAATTATCCTGTTTTAAGGGGGGGAAATTCCTTCCTGACCCCAAATATGGCGACCAGAATAAATTCCAGGATCAACGCCAGCCGCTCACCTCCCTAGTGTATGTGATGTCAGCTAAAGATTGTGCTTGTTTATGTTATGTTATTTATGTGGCTGATTCCTTATAAATAAGACCTAACCCTATTTAAGGCTGTGAGTTGATCCAGAGGAAGGCAAAAACCTCCTTGAGGTATGAGCCAATTGTCCTCAAGTTGGAAAAATTCCTTCCTGACCCCAAATATGGCGATCAGAGCAAGTCCCTGGATCAAAGCCGACATCTACACCTATCTGTGTGTATACTTGTGTCTATGTATGTGTTAGTGTCTACACTAGTGTCTAACCTTCATGTATGTGGTGCGTGCTACTTACGTGGCCTGTGCCGAGGTCTTACTAGTAACCAGGAGTTCAGGGATAATAGTCACTCGGGCTATTGTTCCTGAACTCGCCAGTTACCAATCAAGCACAGGCTGCTCCTGGGGGCGTTGAGGGTCTTCAGGAGAGGATGATGTCCGATGTCAGCTGGAGGATGTCGGGGTTCAGGGTTACATGATGATAATGCAGGATGCAGTTGGTGGAGAGAGGATGTTGTTGGTAAGCCGGGGTCTTCTACAGCAGCAGAGTCGTGGGTTAAGCAGATAGTTGGCACGGGTTGAGCCTACAAGACATAAGACAGAATTGTCAATTTTACCAGCAGTGGATATAAACCAGTGAACTAATGTAACATGATGGCTTGTATCAGGATCTGCTTTGTATCTGATCTAAAGAAAAGATACTTTATATATTAATCTTTCTATAGTATGTGAGGTTCTGCTACAGTGTATGGATATAATGGTAGATGTCCTGTGTGTATAGGTGTATATAGGTGTACAGATATGAATGTGTAGGTGTATATAGGTGTACAGATATGAATATGTAGGTGTATATAGGTGTACAGATATAAATGTGTAGGTGTATATAGGTGTACAGATGGGTATGTGTAGGTGTATATAGAAGATACTTACCAGATGGTCGTGGCTTCCTTCACAATCGGATTCTTCTCGTCATCCTAAGAAGAAGCAGAGACATAGTAATTACAGGAGCAATAATAATGTAGCCGAGGAGGGAGAAGTCTGCCGACCAGACATGGTGACATGAAGCAGGGTTACTATATGACCTCCTGTGCTGTCTGACACTAGAGGAACAATGATGGTGAACACAGAGGTCTGCCTGAAGAACATCATCCCTAGAGGAGGAAGATCTTACCGGGTCCAGCTTGGTGAAGTGTACGAGAATCTGTCCACGGGGTGAAGGGGTGTACCATCCTCCGGCCATGGCAGGTCTCTGTTTCTCGGAACTCTGCTGAAGGGCTTGAATGGCGGCTCTGCCCTTCTCAGTTCCAGCTCCTCCCAATTTACGGTGTTGAAGAATCGGTGACCTCTGATGTTCTTGTGGACACCCAGCCTCTTCTTAGGCTTCTTTCGCAGCAGTCTCTTCACAAGATGCTTTACGTCCGCATCAAGCCAAGATGGGAATTTTGGCTTCTTTCTTTTGATGGACTTGATGATCTTTCTCTTGGAGGAGCCGTGGTAGAAAGGGGACTGTCCTGTCGCCATCCAGGATACGACAATCCCCAGGCTCCACCAGTCGACTGCTGCGTCGTAGTCCTTTTTGCGAAGCACCTCTGGGGCCATGAATCGATATGTGCCCGTCACCCCGCTGATCTTCTTAGACGGGACAACGCCATCTTGGGCCAGCCCCAGGTCAATCAGGCGGATGTGTCCATCTCCGTCCAGCATGATGTTCGCCGGCTTTATGTCACTGCAAAGAAAAAAGAGAAATGTTAGTCTGTTCAGTGATACAGAAGACTTGGGAATGTACCGCAGCCAAACCAGTCCTAATTCAGAACTCTGGGAAAGCTGGGTACATTATCTCCACCAATGAAACGGGGAGATGTGGGAAAGTTGTGCTTACCGATGGATGATGTATCGTCGGTGCAGGAACTGGAGGCCGCAAGCAATCTCCGCTGTGTAGAATCTGAGAGAAGAGTGTAGTATGAATGACATGACATCAGTCCCCCGACATCATGTCACCATCATAGTGTCCCCACCAGAAGAGGTGCTGTTTATGGCAGCCTGTATGTCCTCCACTCTTCTATACCTGTCATGTCGCCCTCAGTATCCCCCCCCCCCGGCTCCTGATTAGTCATTTACTCACCTCACATGGTTGATGTCCAAGCTGCCGCACATTCTGATCATTGCTGCCAGGCTTCCTCCGGACAGATACTCCGTGATGAAGTAGGCCCGGTCTGCTGACTGCTGTGCGGCGTACAGATGGCAGATGAAGGGGCAGTCTTGGGCCTTTAGGAGTATCCGCCGCTCTCTCCTTATGACGTCCGCCTTGCTCTTTTCTCTGTCGACAACCTTGATGGCCATAAAGGTGTTCCTTCCGGGGAAAGATGCCAGGACCACCTCAAGAAAGCAGATAGGAAATTATCACTGACAGCGGCCAGAGGGGAAAGTCATATACATTTATTACATAGGGGATTTATCACTAGGCCGCCTTCACACGGCCAAGAAGAGCGCGCAAGATTTGTACTCTGCGAGACGCACAAATAAGAACCCCATTCCTTTGAATGGAATCATATATCATGACTGTTTTTCTCTTTTTTTTCAGCATCTTGATGCTGGAAAAAAAACAACTTGCAGCATGTTCTCTCTGCACGTTCCTCGGACGCATCGCCCGTTGTTTTTTTTTTTTACAATGCATGTGTATAAGTCAATCAATCAATAGATGAATAAATCTGCCCCCCCCCCAAAAAAAATCCCCACATTTATAAAAGTTTGCTGTCCATTGAGCATAAAGAGCTTATAAATTCATATATATACAAACAATAAATAATCGCTATTTCCAAGCACATAATGTAAATAATACAATGAAGCATAAACAGAAATACATCTTTTATTTGCTGATAAAACAGTAGATCCTTTCCATCAGGGGTTACTGACTCTTATTACCGCCAGCGTCATCCCATTATAAACACCCGCACTCATGCCAGGGCATGAAGGGGCGTGCAGAGAGCCATCCCCCGAAGGACACCGAAACGTCCCACTGTCCAGCAGCGAGGTCCCGGAGTGCAGGGAAAGTTTAGCGCCACGGTTGCCTAGCAACAAACCACCAAGAATTATAATAAGAATGCGATCTAGAAATAAGCCTTGTGATTATAACGGCTCAATCATCACCAGTCCCAGAAATATGGAAATGTGCATAGAATGCCCCATGATTGTGGTAACGCCGTCCCTACCTGCCAGTTGTCCCATATAGAAGTATCCTAAGCCTCTCCTGTGGGTTACATGGCTGATAACAGGGAACAATAGTCTGCACAGTTAATGGAAGTAGTGAAAATAACAGTCATATAACTTACCTCGCTGAAGCTTCCTCTGCCCAAGATCTGAAGGGCGGTGAAGCGATTGATGTTAAATCCGCGGTCTGATGGTAGAGGGTCCTGGCTGGTGCCCGGTCTTGGCTCCTCATCCTCTCCGCTCCTCCTCCTCTTTATCTCCGTGAGTCCGCTCACGCACTCCTCTTCTCTCTTACGCTTTTCGGCATCTCTATGTCCATTGGACGACATTTTTCTCAATCCAATAGTCTTCGATCCAACCGCTGCCGTCAGTTGAAAGGAAATGGCAGTTGGCCGAGTGGAGGTCAAAGGTCAGTGAAGCTGCCAGTACTTTGCTTGCCAGTACTCTTCTCTGCCATATACACAGTGATGTGGGCACCTTGAGTGATGGTCTAGTGCCCAAAGAAATGGAGAAATTCATGGCTGGTTCTTCTAGGGCCACATTATTAGTAGATGGGGCAAGGATGGCACTTCATGTCTGGGTTGGCAGTGGTGCCCATAGTTTATCAGAAATTTCTGGAGTTTTAGAAAACTTACAGTTGTGTGGACATTGAAACAAACCCGCTGGAGGGATAAACCATAAATTGTACTAATGAGAGGAATAATAAAGCCTTGTGAGGGTCATTTTCTGCTGCAGTCAATAAGTGTCCATCATCCAGATACATGGCGTGTATTTCCATAGGTTACAATGGGCAGCGCCCTCGCCAGTGCGGATCTGGGTGTAGCGGGCGGAGATGCTTTTATGGAGGTTATCCCCTTAGAGACCAAGCTTTTTTTTTTTTTTTTTTCGTTTTTCCATTTTTTTGTTTTTTCCTCCTTTCTTTTAAAGCATTGTAACCCCTTTATATATCCCTCGCCGTCGCTATATGAGGGCTTGTGAGGGCGAGACAAGTTTTATTCTTCAATGGTATTATTTAAATTACCATATAATGCACTGAAAAAGTGAAATTCCGCCATCTTTCAGTGCGTCTTGTTACAAACTGGTACAATAATGACATAACGTTATTCTGTAGGTCGGTACGACTACTACCATACCAAACTTTATAGTTTTTTTTGCTGAAGTACTTGTATTTTTTTCAAAGACATTTAATTTTTATAAATTATTTTCTGCCGCCATCTTCTGTGCGCAATAGCTTTTTTAATTTTTCTGTTGACACAGTTGTACGAGGCCTCATTTCTTGCGGGACGTCCTGTAGTTTACGTTGCTGATATTTTGTAATACATAAGACTTTTTGATCGCTTTTTATTGCAGTGTGAACAAAAATGCGAATTTCTGGCGTTCTTTATTTTTTTTCTGCCGACGTTCACCGTGCGGCGTAAATAATGTGATACTTTGGTAGGTTGAACTTTTACAGACATGGCGATACCAAATATGTATTTTTGCTTTTATTTATATTTTTTTTATTATAAATATGGTTGAAGGTTGTTTTTTTTTTAACTTTTATTACTTTGTTTTTCATAATTTAGTAAACTTAATTGATCTTATTTTTCATTTTTTCTTTTAGCCTCCATAGGGAACAAGAACCTACAATGCTTTGATCGCTCCTGCAGTATGATGTGATGCCACAGGAGGTCAAACATAAGTGAATGGTTTCAGTGTTTACAGC
The DNA here is from genome assembly GCF_035609145.1 of Eleutherodactylus coqui. Lineage (NCBI taxonomy): Eukaryota > Metazoa > Chordata > Amphibia > Anura > Eleutherodactylidae > Eleutherodactylus > Eleutherodactylus coqui. Next base: position 90,386,456 of record NC_089839.1, on the reverse strand, counting down.
CTTGGGGATCCATCTTCCATCCTTTATTATAGGTTATTTCCTGTTTCCCTGTATTACATCCCTCAGTACTAGTGATGGTTGTCGCAGTCATGTAGCCGTCACTCATCTTCATAGTAACCATTATAATAAACATTGTAGAGAATGATACATTGTAATTTCCTATTATGTTCTTGCAGATTCATCACTGCTCAGACTGACCCAGAAGCAGAATCGGAGGATGAGCCTGGAGTGGGAATTGTCAAAGTCGAAAGGGCTAAAATCCTCAAAGAAGAAGCTGAACTTCATCCTCTGCTGCAGCAAGCGGATAGCATCCACAAAGGCTCCGAGTCCGATAAACATGACGGCTTCAGAGTGTTACTGAACAAGCAGGAAAAGGTACTGAAAGAACTGCCTTCCTGTGGGCCTAATACATATACTGTACGGGGGGCTGTCAGTTGCTCGGGGTGCGTGAACAGGCTTTCTCTAAGGGTACGGGCGCACCTAGCAGAATTGGGGTGGATATTCTGCAATGAAAAATATACACCAAAAGCTGCTTCCAAATGTGGATTATTGGTGTGGATTTAAATGCTGAGTTTACCATAGAGCCGCAGCAGACTTCACATCTTCCATTGAGAGGGTGAAATCGTCTGCAGGTCCGAAGGCAAAAATGGCACCAAAATGTGCACCAAATGCTCTACTGATTTTGGTGCTGATCCACACTAAAATACGCTGTGTGTGAATGCCCCCTCAGCCCAAATCACATGTTACATGACAGTACTAAGTCACATTCTAGAAAAGTATTTCCCCACCTTCCACGTATCCTATGCTGCCCACAAAGTTTTAAAACTTTGCAATCCTCATTTTATTGTAGTCCATTCATAAAGCAACTCGCTGGAACAGTTCTTTTCACACCGATAAGGCACATCCTGTGGACTCACATTGTATATTTAAGACTTAGCTAAATCTCCTTATGTCTCTTGGTTCTGTCTGAATCCTCAAATGGGTTTCATTGGCGACCTTGAACAAAACCATAGGCTGCCATTACTAAAGCTGAGACCAAAGCTGCACGTTTTCATTTCAGCAGGTTTCTGTTGGTTTCCCACATTTGTGCCGGACAGAATAACTTAGTCGACTACACGGCTCTATCTGGCCAGAAACTAACGGAAACCTAGTTAAATGGAGACCTTTTGTCTCCATTTGACTAATGAAAGCCTATTGTTGTGTCCGGGAGCTCCGTCTGAATGACCTGGACATACAAGATCCGTGACTGAAGGCTTAGAAGGGTATTTCAATCTCAGCAAATAAAAGGAATCCCTTGTATAATAAAGAGTTACAATCTTCTGATATAATTTCTATATGAATTCCTCCGTTTACAAGACCTCTGCTTGCAGTCATTTAATAGAAGTTTTCACTGTTTACACCCAGAGTATAAAATCTCCCGTGGTCCTGTGCAGATCATGCATGTGCTTGACTTGTTGCAAGCACTTAAAGGCCGGGCGCAGAAGAGCGTGTTGTGAAATGCTGTGTGTATACTGCAGAGCTTTACCGCTGTGTAACCCGGTGTACGGCAGCGATTTTTGACTCTGCATGACAGCGTATCTCACACACGCAGTTTCCTTGTTCATTTTTTACTTCCCGCTGTGTCGCTTAGTAACTTTGCGTATAAACGCTACTCATACGCAATGTAATTTGAGCCTGAAGTCCATGGTGGCCGCATCTCGAGTTCTCCACAGGAGCGCTGATAACATTGTTTTCAGCTGCAGTCCTGTGACAGAACAAAGAGGCTGTGTTCAGAGAACAGACCACCTGCTGTTATCTGCATACATCAAAGGCATGCTCATGTTAATGCAAATGAATCTAATAATCCACTAATGGCTATTAGTGCCCATTAGCAGCTTATCCAAAATGATCGCTCGGACTGTCAATCATCCTATCTTTTGATTGTATTTTTATCGATCCTCTTTGTGGGTAAATGGGGCTTAAGGGTTTCAGATGGCCTTTGTTAACGACCGATCGTTCACGGTTGGCCTGTGAAGGCTGCTGTCTGTGGTGATGATGATGATGATACATGATTTTAAATGGCAATTTGAACAAAGCGACTGAAGGATCTGTTCCATGATAGGAGACCGAGCCCAGGCTTCTGTTAATGAGATGCAAATCTGTCATTAAACAGGAACAACTTCTTAATGACCCGACAACTGCCAGAAATCCAACACCGCAGATTAACTTTTCGACAGGTATCTGCCGTTACCCGGCATCTGTCATCGTCATTAATATTCCAAAAAGGCGCAAATCGTTGGATGAAAATGGTCTTTCAGACCAAGACGGGGTTTTATCCACTGAAGGTAAAGAAGGAAAATGGCTGTAAGATTTGAGAACCTCGAGGATTTGATACAAGTGTAACAGAATACTTTTCTAAAACCAGAATACCCCTTTAAGTGGACTACAAATACGTAAAGGTTGTAGGGAGATGTAATAGCGGCTGTAGGGCTGTCCATAGACCTCAATGCGAGCAGCCTTGTACTTGTGGCTCTCCGCTCGGCAAGCATGCAGATGCTCTTACAGCTTTCTGCTCCCCGCTGTATTCTGTCGCCTCCCGTGCACAAACACATTATAACACAAGATCAGTTGTGATGATTGGCGCCTACCATAAACAATAATAAAAGCTGTGATGGAACGGCTTTTATGTTTAATATGTTTTTATTGGAATTTTCACATATTAATCACATATAAAACAGAACAACAGATAGAGAGAAATAGATAACATTGGTTTTATGGTGGGTTGCGCGGACCGCAGCTTGTGATTGGGGGTTTGATGACAAATGTCACAATAACTGAATAAACTGTATCATCATTTACAAGGTCCTTCTGGTGAAATCTTGCGGGCCGCCTTCTAAAGTAATTAAGGTGTGTCACTAGGCCCTCGTAACCAGCACCTTCTTACACTTGCTGAACCCGTTCAACTCTTAACTAGATGTACTCTCAAACATCAAAATTGCTAACCAACGTTGAAAAGGACCAACAAACACATAAGGTACTTAGGGGAAGATTAGAGATAAGGGAGAAAAAGAGACTCTCAGGAGTAGAGAAAGCAGCACGAAGGCAAAAGGGGCGAGAGCCCCACGTGGGTCTGGCTGTTAAAAGTCGTCTAGTTATATCTGTCGCGTCAACGGCTCCCCGCACCCCCCGAGACCCATCGCTCACCATCCCACCGCCAGCTGGAACTGCGGTGAGTCACGGTACGTGTTCCACAACTCCCAAGCTTGATTACTTAGCCTGGGTCCCTCCGCTCCTTCATCGCCTAGCTCTTCCATATACATTAACTGGTTCAGTCCCTGAACGAATTCCAGGATTGAAGGAGCTGAGATTACCGCTCGGGCCGCTGTAAGGAAATGCCGTAGAAGCTCCTTTTTGATGACAGCGAATGGGCCCGGATAATTGACAGCAGTGCCAGCTGCAAGGTGACCTCCGCTGCACAATGCGACGCTCCCTCATACTGGAACGGCTTTTATATGCAACTTAGCGCAGATGCTGACGTGTAAAGGCTGGATCTGCCGGCCTGGCTCTCCTAGCGGGAGACACTCTATGGATTACATAAGCCCCGTGAACAGAAGTCTTCTTCATAAGAACCCCTTTATAGGGATGGAATTGGTAGTGACATTCTGAACATTACTTCAGTATATTTTAATGTTTTTTTCCAGAAAAAAATAGTTTGTTTTCGGGAAAACCTCCAGCATAAATGATGCAACACTTCTTCATGTACAAGATAATATACCTACTGACTGGGTTTCCTGTACGAAGTGTTTTCCGGTATCATGGCCCCACTTAATCATTTCTCTGCTCAGATTTTTTCAGCTTGTGATGAATTAGATCACGTTATGAAAGTTTTTTTTGTCTTTTTTTCAGTACGGAAATAAGGTTGACTTCCTCTGGAGGCTGGCGCCGGCGTACAGCGACATGTTTTCTCTCACAAACGATGTAGAAGAGAAGAAGCGCTATGCAGCCGACGGTAAGACGGGATTTATGAAAATCTTCTATGTTTGCTCGTGTAAAGGATTTTTCCCAAGATAGATATTTATAACACATTAGTTATTTTGTAAGCGCAAAATATCTGATTGGTGGGGGTGAGATCACTGAGACCCACGCCCATCTCCTGCATGGGTACTGCTGCCCCGTTCACCATTGCCTCCAGAGTGGTGACGGCATGTACATGCTCCCCATCCAAACTATAAGTGGTACAACGAGGTACCAGAGCGTCCATTCTTGCCTGTATCACATCTCGTATTCAAGCTAGAAGTGCTACAACTCTTTACTAAACCCCCCCATGCCCGCCGGTATCACATTTGCTATCCAAGCTAGAGATGGTACGACAGCGTACTAGAGTCCATATACCCATAGAGTCCATATCTAAGCTAGAAGTGCTACAAAAGAGTACTATAGCCTCCGTGCCCAACCGTATCACATCTGCTATCAAAGCTTAGTGTGCCTTCACATGGGCGTTACATTTTTGGTCGGTGCCAAAATGCAGTGAAAGGACAAATGTGTATCTGCTTTGTAAAGTGGTCATGCCTTTTTACACCGAAATCGATGAAAAGATGGCTTCATATTATTGATGCAAAAAAAGCCGAAAAATAAAACATGCCAAGATTTTTGGCTATCGCAACTGAGAACACATCACAGTTGTAAATGAAACCATCGAAAGGCATTGCTTTCATAAATCAGCTTTTTTACTCACTCTCGCATAGAGCAAAAAACATGCAATTTTAGTGTCCGTGTGGAGGTACCATAAAGGTAGTACAACAGGGTACTAAAGCCTCCATGCCCGTCCGTGTCACATCTGCTATCCAGCTAGAGGTGGTACAACAACGTAGTATAGCTTCCATACCCCCTGCATGACATCTTGTATCCAAGGTAGAATGGCACAACAGGGTACTAGAGCCTCCATGCCTACCTGTATCAAATTGTTTATCCAAGCTAGAATTGTTACAACAGGATACTAGAGTCACCGTGCCCACCTGTATCAAATCGTTTATCCAAGTGAGAGGTGGTAAAACAGGGAACTAGATTCTAAATGCCCGCCTCTTTCACATATTGTAAGCCAGAAGCTGGACAACAGGATACTAGAGCCTCCATAGCCAACTGTCTAACGTCTTGTATTCAAGCTAAAAGTGTTAAAACAGGGTACTAGAGGCGCCATGCCTGCCTATATCACATCTTGTATCCAAGCTAGAAGTGGTGCAACAGGATACTAGAGCCTCCAAAGACACCTGTTTCACTTCTTGTTTTTAAGCTCGAAGTGGTATAAAAGGGTACCATAGCCTCCATGCCCGCCCGTATCACATCTAGTATCCAAGGTAGAGGTGGTATAACAGGGTACTAGAGCCTCCATGCCTGCCTGTGTCTCATCTTGCATCCTAACTAGAAGCCGTGCAGCAGGGTACTAGAGCCAACATAGTCACCTGTTTCACATCTTGTATCCAAGCTAAAAGTGGTACAACAGGGTACTAAAGCCTTCATGCCCGCCCTATATCGCATCTTGTATCCAAGCTAGAAGCGGTACAACAGGGTGGGTATTAGGGCCTCCATGCCCACCTGTATCACATCTACTATCCAAGCTACAGATGGCACAACAGTGTATTAGGGCTTCCATGCCCCCTGTAAACCATCTTGTATCCAAGCGAGAGATGGTACAACAGAGTACTAGAGTCTACATGTCTGCCCCTGTCACATCTTATATTCAAGCTAGAAGTGGTACAACAAGGTACAAAAGCTTCCATGCCCGATCTGTATCACATCTTGTTTCCAAGCTAGAAGTGGTACAACAGGGTAATATCATAGCGTTCTAGAAAGACATCTAGTCCCCTCTTAAACTGCTCTTTGGATTTTGCCATCACCATGTCCTCAGGCAGTGAGTTCCACACTCTCAGGGCTCCCATCCACTGGCGTTTTTTTTTCTCCACTGCGATGCGATTCTAAAGTTAAAGTCTCGCATTGCAGTGCGAGAAAAACGCAGGCAGATATCCCAAAATCGCTGGGATATCGCTGCGACATCGCCAGTCTCTTCAATGGGGCCAGCGGCAGCAGCGCTAGCCCCATTGAAAAGATATGGAGAATGCCGCTGACTTCTGCCGGAGGACGCAGCTGACAGCAGGAGAGGTGAGTAACTTTTTTAATTATTTTTTTTTAACCACTTTTTTATGATTATTGAGGAAGGGCTTATATTTCAAGCCCTTCTCCGATAATCATTCTGCAGGGCTTATCAGAAACCACTGCTTTCAATGGGATCGGCAGCAGTGTGCCGCTGTCTTCTGCCACAGCTGTGACAGAGAGCTCCTTTATCCCCGCGGTCCCCGCGGGGAAGAAGGAAACTCCTGCCACAGCTGTGGCAGAAGTCCGCGTCATTCTCCATATCTTTTCAATGGGGCTAGCGCTGCTGCCGCTGGCCCCATTGATAAGACTGTCGCAGCGATATCCCAGCGGTTTTTCGGACTGCTCTCGCAGCGCAGTGGAGAAAAAAACGCTAGTGGGTGGGAGCCCTCACTGCTCTTATAGTGCTGGTATCGGCTGCTGAGCTGCTCCACTGTCCCCTTTAGCCCCCTGCTCATGCCTCCGTCTCGTGCCGCTGCTCCTGGCGTCAGCCCCAGTAGTACGTGTTCCCCACAGTGGCCCCAGTAGTACGTGTTCCCCACAGTGGCCCCAGTAGTACGTGTTCCCCACAGTGGCCCCAGTAGTACGTGTTCTCCACAGTGGCCCCAGTAGTACGTGTTCTCCACAGTGGCCCCAGTAGTAAGTGTTCTCCACAGTGGCCCCAGTAGTAAGTGTTCCCCACAGTGGCCCCAGTAGTAAGTGTTCCCCACAGTGGCCCCAGTTGTAAGTGTTCCCCACAGTGGCCCCAGTTGTAAGTGTTCCCCACAGTGGCCCCAGTAGTAAGTGTCCCCCACAGTGGCCCCAGTAGTAAGTGTCCCCCACAGTGGCCCCAGTAGTAAGTGTCCCCCACAGTGGCCCCAGTAGTAAGTGTCCCCCACAGTGGCCCCAGTAGTAAGTGTCCCCCACAGTGGCCCCAGTAGTAAGTGTCCCCCACAGTGGCCCCAGTAGTAAGTGTCCCCCACAGTGGCCCCAGTAGTAAGTGTCCCCCACAGTGGCCCCAGTGGTAAGTGTCCCCCACAGTGGCCCCAGTGGTAAGTGTCCCCCACAGTGGCCCCAGTGGTAAGTGTCCCCCACAGTGGCCCCAGTGGTAAGTGTCCCCCACAGTGGCCCCAGTGGTAAGTGTCCCCCACAGTGGCCCCAGTGGTAAGTGTCCCCCACAGTGGCCCCAGTGGTAAGTGTCCCCCACAGTGGCCCCAGTGGTAAGTGTCCCCCACAGTGGCCCCAGTGGTAAGTGTCCCCCACAGTGGCCCCAGTGGTAAGTGTCCCCCACAGTGGCCCCAGTGGTAAGTGTCCCCCACAGTGGCCCCAGTGGTAAGTGTCCCCCACAGTGGCCCCAGTGGTAAGTGTCCCCCACAGTGGCCCCAGTGGTAAGTGTCCCCCACAGTGGCCCCAGTGGTAAGTGTCCCCCACAGTGGCCCCAGTGGTAAGTGTCCCCCACAGTGGCCCCAGTGGTAAGTGTCCCCCCACAGTGGCCCCAGTGGTAAGTGTCCCCCCGCAGTGGCCCCAGTGGTAAGTGTCCCCCCGCAGTGGCCCCAGTGGTAAGTGTCCCCCCGCAGTGGCCCCAGTGGTAAGTGTCCCCCCGCAGTGGCCCCAGTGGTAAGTGTCCCCCCCGCAGTGGCCCCAGTGGTAAGTGTTCCCCCGCAGTGGCCCCAGTGGTAAGTGTTCCCCCGCAGTGGCCCCAGTGGTAAGTGTTCCCCCGCAGTGGCCCCAGTGGTAAGTGTTCCCCCGCAGTGGCCCCAGTGGTAAGTGTTCCCCCGCAGTGGCCCCAGTGGTAAGTGTTCCCCCGCAGTGGCCCCAGTAGTAAGTGTTCCCCCGCAGTGGCCCCCGTAGTAAGTGTTCCCCCGCAGTGGCCCCAGTAGTAAGTGTTCCCCCGCAGTGGCCCCAGTAGTAAGTGTTCCCCCGCAGTGGCCCCAGTAGTAAGTGTTCCCCCGCAGTGGCCCCAGTAGTAAGTGTTCCCCCGCAGTGGCCCCAGTAGTAAGTGTTCCCCCGCAGTGGCCCCAGTAGTAAGTGTTCCCCCGCAGTGGCCCCAGTAGTAAGTGTTCCCCCGCAGTGGCCCCAGTAGTAAGTGTTCCCCCGCAGTGGCCCCAGTAGTAAGTGTTCCCCCGCAGTGGCCCCAGTAGTAAGTGTTCCCCCGCAGTGGCCCCAGTAGTAAGTGTTCCCCCGCAGTGGCCCCTGCAGTAATAGTTCCCCCGCAGTGGCCCCTGCAGTAATAGTGTTCCCCCGCAGTGGCCCCTGCAGTAATAGTGTTCCCCCGCAGTGGCCCCTGCAGTAAGTGTTCCCCCGCAGTGGCCCCTGCAGTAATAGTGTTCCCCCGCAGTGGCCTCTGCAATAATAGTGACCCCCCCCACAGTGGCCTCTGCAGTAATAGTGACCCCCCCACACACACACAGTGGCCTGTGCAGTAATAGTGACCCCCCCCCCCCCCTCAGTGGTCTCTGAGGTAATAGTGACCCCCCACATGTGGCCTCTGCAGTAATAGTGACCCCCCCCCACAGTGGCCTCTGCAGTAATAGTGACCCCTCCCCACAGTGGCCTCTGCAGTAATAGTGACCCCCCCCCCACAGTGGCCTCTGCAGTAATAGTGACCCCCCCACACACAGTGGCCTCTGCGGTAATAGTGACTCCCCACAGTGGCCTCTGTAGTAATAGTGACCCCCCACAGTGGCCTCTGCAGTATCAACGACCCCCACAATTGCCTAAGCAGTAATAGTGCCCCCCAACCCCCCATAGCGGCCCCAGTGGTAATAGTGAATTAAGATGAGTCAGCACGATGAACAATAAAATGTCTATGTGCACACGAGCGTGTAGACCATTTTTGTAAATAGTATATAAGACGGGCTGAGAGTATATGGGCAGGAGGCTCGCCTATGGATCTGATGAGATGCCTGGGACCTTTACCCTGATTTGACGTGACTCCTGCCTCGATAGAAATCCAGGGCTTCATTTACAATGGGCTCTGGGTCTCTAGAGCGATGGCAGTTTTTGGAGACCGCTATAGACCAGAAATGGAAGGGACCTTTTTATTTGTTTTTAATACTTCTGTCTGCTTTATTGTCCTTTCTCTTGTGTCAGTGGGTCCCAAAATCAATCCTTCCACTATAAGGGGGTATTGCAGGCTAATGCTGAGGATGTGATGTCCTCGGGATGAGTTGTCAGTGGTTGACCAGCTGGGGTCCGCCACTTCGATTCGCCGCCGATCAGCTGATTGTCCGGCTTGTCAGTGCAGCAAGCTGGACATTGTCATTGGTGGTCTGGGTCAGGAGTGTGGTAGGTGGCTTCATTCCCATTGAGATCAGTGGGAGTGATGCTTTCAATTACACTTCCGGATTCTCATTGCAGTCAGAGCCAAAGGTGAAATGGGAGGCATCGCTCCTGTTGGTTTTGGTGAGGGGGGAAGCTATCTATTGCATTTCTAGCCTTGACTACCAATGACTATATCCAGCCCCACTGTACTGACAGTGAGCCAGAGGATAAACTAATGTAGCGGGGATTCTGAGCGGCGGATCCCCGCTGGTTGACTGTTGGTGCTCTATCCTGGGGATAGGTCATCAATGGTAAAAGCACGGAATAACCCTTTAATTGCCAACATATTCCTTACATATACTTTTGATGTATATATTCTATATATATTGATATTTTATCAATTGCAGCTTGAACAAGGTAGTAAATGGTTGGCTATCTATCAGTTCCATGGAAATAGAGCCGTGCTCACACATTAGCAGTATAACTCTATTCACAAGGGGGCTAGGGGACTGCCATTCTCGTGATCACTGGAGGTCCCGGTGGTCGGTCTCCCAGCCTCGTACATTTATCTCCTAGTTTTCCTGGTGGTTTAGGGTAGAAGAACGGGTTCAAATGTATTTCACTTCACACTGTGAGGTGCCCCTAAGTGGTTTAGGGAGTTTTGACCAAAGTGATTATATGTTGCACAGGGCTTCTGTGGGTTCAGCTATTTCCAGTTCAGCAACAGAACTACCCTGCACTTCTTTTAATGTTTTTATGGGTTCAGGTGAGAAATGTTAAGATAAAGTAACTTTTAAAAAGGTTGAAATGCTTTAGTATGGAAAACTAATTTGAACTAAACGTCTTATATATAATGTTTATGGCCATCTCTACCACCCCAGCTGAGGCCACGCGGACACACAACTGGGTACATAGAAGTGTCGGACAAAGCCTAAGGCCTCATGTTCACTTGAAATATACAATCCGCGCAGAATCTGCCGCGTATTTGCTTTAAGTGGTATTTTTTTTGCATGCAGATATCCGCACACATTGCTATCAATGTGATAGCAATGTTGCTGATTCGCGCGGAATGCGCGGCAGAATCGAGCATGCCGCTTTTTTTCTCCCGCGCATTAAAAATGCAATTCTTTTAAAATGCCATCCGCGGGTGCAAAATTCAATTTAATGGACCGTGGATGGCCAATGATTCCCTATGGGCAAAATCCGCTGCGGATTCCGCAATTCCATTTAGCTAGTGGACATGAGGCCTTAGAGCTCTCCTTACTGCTACACATGAAGTTCAGTTCTGGTCCCAGGGCCTTAAAGGGGTTCTACCAAGATTATAACTTATCCCCTATACACAGGATGAGGGAATAAGTGTTTAATCAGTGAAGGTCCAGTTGCTAGTACACCTACCAATGAGAAGAATTGGGGTCCTTTGTTTTTCATGGATGAATGGAGTGGCGGTCAAGCATACACATTGCTTCTTCTACATCCCTATGGAACTGCCAGAGATAGCGAGCATGCGTGCTGGGGGAGAGCTGTATCATGGGATTGATTGGCTAGTGGGAGTGGCCTAATTTAGGGATGTTGACACTATTGGGGATTATAGGACAATCAGGCATCTATGAAGCAACATGCTCTACAGGGGCTCCTGTGAAGTAAGCAGGAACAGAGTAGAGGAGAACAAACAGTCTTTCTCGTATTATAAGCTTGCAACGTTTAAGCTTTTCTTTAGATTTCTGTACCACTTGTTGGCGGTTGCATTTAGTAAAGTTGCGTTGTTTACACTAAATGTGGTTGCAGTTGTTTTCTTAATGAGGAACCACTTGGGATTCACCACCCTGCATGTTACTAATCAGTGTATCGCTTCACATCAGGAAGGAGGACATGATGGGTTGGTTGTCTGGTTATGCCCAGGATCTGTGATCATCTCAAGTGTCTCTGATCCTGGGTTTACACATACAATATCTTCCCTTGGGCTTGCCGTACAGGCTGCACTGCAGTTTGTGGCTTACGTGTTAATATTCATATCTTTGTGGAAACCAGAGCTGTAATTGCCTTCACATGGGGCAAATATTCAGTTTGTTGCACTTGCCCTGCATTTACATACCTTACCAAGGCCTCCCCCTGGCACCTGGGGCACGTGCTCCCTTTCATCCCTCATTTACATACCTCACCAAGGCTTCCCCCGGCACCTGGGGCACGTGCTCCCTCTCATCCCTCATTTACATACCTCATCAAGGCCCCCCTGGCACCTGGGGCACATGCCCCCTCTGATCCCTCCCTGACCTCCGTCTAGCTACAACTTTGCTGCAAACAACCATTTTCTCACCCATATGTATTTGGATTCAATTCCATAAATTTAAGAAATGGTTTATTTAGAAAGTATTGTCTGAAATCAACCTTCACCAGAAAATAAATTCTCGCATGCTCCAAAATAACAACTTAAGAGAAGTGTCAATTATAAAAGACTTTATTTATTTAAGGTTTTCAACATTTTAGTGTTATGGCTTCCCTAAGGCTGCAGATCCAAAAGAAGGCGAAAAATCCCTCGACACTTTTTGCCAATTTGTGTCACAGGGGAAAAATTCCTTCTTGACCCCGGGAAAAGGCGATCAGTCCTAGAACCCTGGATCAGAGCCGCTGATGATAGTGTGATGGTGGTGGGCATTGTACATGTAGAGCTGGAGGGGGCGCGCTGTGTGGGTGTCCAAATGAAGTTGCTGGCTGGGTGTACAGCTAGTAGACGCTGTGTGGTAGGGTGCATGGTGACGGCGCTGTATGGCGGGGTGCAGGGTGAGGGCGCTGTATGGCAGGGTACAGGGTGGGACGGTGTGTGACTGCACCCCCCTTATAGTCCGAGGGAAGAATCATTTGCTGTTTCAGTGGATGAATGAGCGATCCTGGTTGTCAGGTCATGGTCACATGATCAGTACTTCCAGAATTACAGACTTCATTCATTCAGAATTGTTGTCACAGCAAATGGAGGATAATGCTTGCTTGATTGCAGCATCTCTCTGTAGAGCTGGGGGGCGCTGTGTGGCTGCGTGCAGGGTGAATGCGCTGTGCGGCTGCCTGTTGGGTGAGGGCGCTGTGCGGCTGCGTGCGGGGTGAGTGCGCTGTGTGACTGCACCCGTCCAAGGGAAGAATCATTTGCTGTTCCAGTGGATGAATGAGCAATCCTGGTTGTCAGGTCATGGTCACATGATCAGTACTTCCAGAATTACAGCCTTCATTCATTCAGAATTGTTGTCACAGCAAATGGAGGATAATGCTTGCTTCATTGCAGCATCTCTCTGTAGAGCGGGGGGGGGGGGGGGCGCTGTGCGGCTGCGTGCAGGGTGAATGCGCTGTGCGGCTGCCTGTTGGGTGAGGGCGCTGTGTGGCGGGGCACAGGGTGGGACGCTGTGTGACTGCACCCGTCCAAGGGAAGAATCATTTGCTGTTCCAGTGGATGAATGAGCGATCCTGGTTGTCAGGTCATGGTCACATGATCAGTACTTCCAGAATTACAGCCTTCATTCATTCAGAATTGTTGTCACAGCAAATGGAGGATAATGCTTGCTTGATTGCAGCATCTCTCTGTAGAGCGGGGGGGGGGGGCGCTGTGCGGCTGCGTGCAGGGTGAATGCGCTGTGCGGCTGCCTGTTGGGTGAGGGCGCTGTGTGGCGGGTCACAGGGTGGGACGCTGTGTGACTGCACCCGTCCAAGGGAAGAATCATTTGCTGTTCCAGTGGATGAATGAGCAATCCTGGTTGTCAGGTCATGGTCACATGATCAGTACTTCCAGAATTACAGCCTTCATTCATTCAGAATTGTTGTCGCAGCAAATGGAGGATAATGCTTGCTTCATTGCAGCATCTCTCTGTAGAGCGGGGGGGCGCTGTGCGGCTGCGTGCAGGGTGAATGCGCTGTGCGGCTGCCTGTTGGGTGAGGGCGCTGTGTGGCGGGGCACAGGGTGGGACGCTGTGTGACTGCACCCGTCCAAGGGAAGAATCATTTGCTGTTCCAGTGGATGAATGAGCAATCCTGGTTGTCAGGTCATGGTCACATGATCAGTACTTCCAGAATTACAGCCTTCATTCATTCAGAATTGTTGTCGCAGCAAATGGAGGATAATGCTTGCTTCATTGCAGCATCTCTCTGTACAGCTGGGGTGTGCTGTGCGGGGTGAGGGCGCTGTGCGCCTGCGTGCGGGGTGAGGGCGCTGTGCGCCTGCGTGCGGGGTGAGGGCGCTGTGCGCCTGCGTGCGAGGTGAGGGCGCTGTGCGCCTGCGTGCGGGGTGAGGGCGCTGTGCGCCTGCGTGCGGGGTGAGGGCGCTGTGCGCCTGCGTGCGGGGTGAGGGCGCTGTGCGCCTGCGTGCGGGGTGAGGGCGCTGTGCGCCTGCCTGCGGGGTGAGGGCGCTGTGCGCCTGCCTGCGGGGTGAGGGCGCTGTGCGCCTGCCTGCGGGGTGAGGGCGCTGTGCGGCTGCCTGCGGGGTGAGGGCGCTGTGCGGCTGCCTGCGGGCTGAGGGCGCTGTGCGGCTGCCTGCGGGGTGAGGGCGCTGTGCGGCTGCCTGCGGGCTGAAGGCGCTGTGCGGCTGCCTGCGGGCTGAGGGCGCTGTGAGGCTGCCTGCGGGCTGAGGGCGCTGTGTGGTGGGGCGCAGGCTGGGCATGGGCTTGGCTACTCACAGATCGTCCATGCTTGGCGGGTTGGTAGCGTGTGGTGTTGGGTAGTTCCGCAGTATCTTCCTTAATCTTTCACTGAATGCCATGAACTCGGGTCTTGCTTGCTGTCCGTCTAGGTTGGCCCATTCCTCACGCACATTGCCTGGTAGCCAGCAGCTCTGCGACTTCCGGAAAGTGATGGTGTTACCTGCGCTGCATCCTCTCTCTTCGTCCTCGCCTCGTGATCAGAATGCGGTGATGTCACTATGTTTAGAATTCTCTCATCCTATGATGTCACAATAAGTGCTCCACAGGCCGCCATCTTGTTATATCGCAAATGATGATGAAAGCGGTCGCATCACTACATGCAAAGTGGATGGGACCATAAAGGTCGCATATAAATTATGCACAACATTAACCCCTAAATGTTCCTTGATGTACTGTTAAGTCATGGAGGTTTGGGGTTTGTATGGAATGGGTTCTGGGCCGATTCTACTCTATACAATGCTGTCTGGTATAGCTGACACCCGCCTGCAACATATTAACCCTTTAAATGCTCCGATCGAAGTTTGGAGGTCCCTAACGGTTACAATGGCAGCTGGGGGCCTTCTGCACACTCTCAGGGCTTCCATTGCAGATTGCCTATGAAGCCATGCCTGTGATCTGTTCTCTGCCTGATCTTAAAAGGGGTTGTCCCAAGTTTGCATTCATTATAATGTTGCTTCCATCAAAAAGGCTCTTAGAGAATCATTATATTGTGCATGAGAGCTAAGGTGAAATGCAAGTGCCTGTAGCGCCAAATGGTGAGGGATAGAGGAATACAATGCTTTGACATCGCAAGTTACCCAGGTTTTATCTGCCCCCCATTTGTGTCCTGCTAATATTTGAATGACTTTATTGCTATTAGGAATATATCCGGGGATTTGAACTACCACAGCAATTGGGTAGATAGAAAATTACAGCCTGAGTCTCTCACATAGGGATCCTCGTCCCGAAACTATTGGGCGCATGGGAGGTGGAAATACATTTTTGTGAGACTTGGGAATCCCATAAAAATTTGCAAGAATAGGATTTTTGGGAACTAGATAAGCCATTTCTTTGTCGCTTAATACCCCCATTGAGCCCCCTCTGGTAATCAAATCAGACAATGAATGGGTGAATGTTACGGTGGGATCAATCTCTAATTTTCTGTAAGTTTTATCATCATTGAGTATTTTTTCAACACCTAAACTGTATAATGCATTATCCATTATGGCAATGGTGCCCCCATTGTCCGATTGCTGAATTATTAAATCAGTATCGTTAATGAGATTCTGTAAGTCACGTCTCTGGGACACTGAGATGTTAACATTTTTATATTTGGATGCATCTTTCTTTTGACTGGATCTATATAGGTCATTAAGATCTCTTTCCATACTGTTTTGAAAATCATCCACCCATCTAGTTCTGAGATGTTTGGGGTAAAAAGAGGGATTGGGAATCCTCGTATCTGATGGCATTGGAATTGAATCTGGTGCCATATCAGTGTCCATCTGTTCTTTTTCTAGTTGTTCTAAATCCCAGAGAAAGGCAATGTCCCTTGTTGTTAGGTCTCCATGTTTGTCGTCTTGTTTTGCAGACTCCTAAGAAGCTGTTCTGTTTGCCCTATTGATTCTGGTTTGTTCGCAGAAATACTTCTTTACAATGAGGTCCCGAACAAATTTGTTTAGGTCCAGCATAGTATTGAAAGGGTCAAACGTGCAGTCATGTACAAAATTCCTACCCTTATTGATAATTTCCAATTGCTGGTTAGAGAGAATACGGGGTGTGAAAACAATTATATTGTCCGCTAATTCCGAATGGTTGGTCTGCGGCTGGGGTATCTCCTTCTTGGCATATGGCCCCCTCTCGGTGCCTCGTTTTTTGACAGTCTCCCCATAGTCTGCATACTTTGTGTTGGTTCTTCAAATACCTGAGGGTCACCACTGGAGACATCTGATGATACATAGGATGTGTCCCCTTCCCACTCTGAGGAGGAGAATGTGACACTATTCAGATTGCCTGTATGACTTCTCATTGATTGTTTCTTGAGAATTGATTTGGGGTTTTGAATCCTTTTGGAACTCCAGTTGTAAAATTTGTCATCTTGGTAATCGCGTCTGTCTCTTTCCAGTTTTTTTTTTTTTTATGTGAATTATCTTTTCTTCCATTTTATGTAGTTCCATATCCTGTTTTTGTATTAGATTATCCCATTCTGTGGAATTCTAAGTTGCTCTCAATTTATGTTCAATGTCTTGTATGTCTTTCTGCAATTTATTTAATTTTAATTGCTCATTATCAACTATCAATCTCATCAGTTTAGCAGAGCAATCGGAGAGGATATCATTCCAACTGGACAGAAAATCATCATCATAAATTGTTGTTGGTATTTTTTTCAAACGCAATCCTCTTGGGATCATTGTAAGATCCCAATATTTATTCAGGGAGTGTTGGTCCCACCAAGTCTGTAATTCTGATTTCTTATAGTTGGTTAATGATTGGATTAACCCCTTTGTGTCAGGATGCATACTTTGTATATTGTCCTGAAACAGACTGGATAATTTTTGCATCCTGGCCCGGACAACTGTTTCTTGTTCAGCCATCATACTTTGTTGAAAACACCAATAAAAATTAACATAGGTACATTAGAGTCCCATAAAACGTACTAATAATAGATGGTATACCTTAGTGGCTAAATTTTCATTTACAAATAGTGTGAGGATCGTGAGCAAATGTCCAAAAATAATGGAGATACTGCACTTATAAATATGGGTAGAATTTACCTCAATCCTTGTATACTTGCATTTGGTGCTGTGCATAGTCTCCTCAGAACAAGTTATTCATAGCAACACCGGCCGGGTAATTCCAAAGAAAAAGACACTTGAAAATAGTGTGCTGTGCTGTCAGCTTGCTCACTTCATATGTCTCACGATCCACTGCTTGCTCAAGCGGTTTCACCTGCCCCCGGTCCTGGGCTTAAACAGCAGAAAATTCCATGCAGGAAAAAGTGTCATCCACGCTTGCTTGCAGAATAAAATGTATAATCTTCCTTTATTTAGACATATTTAAAATTTGCCAGGTATACACATCTCTGGACCAGACGCGTATGGGGATGGGATGAGGTGAGAGGACATTATATGGGGGATGTGATGAGGAGCAGCAGACAGTACATGGGGGATGTGATGAGTCTTAAAGAGGATCTGCAGCACCTGAAGTAAGGAATGTCTTCTCATTCACTGCCTGACTGACATGAGGCTCTTCTTAAGGAGAGTATATAGTAGATAGGTTGTTGAATCGTATATATTGTATATCATACATGTGACTATATATATATGCGATCAAGGAGACGTACTGTCAGATGGGTTCTTCTTCCCCCTTTCGTTTACTTCCTTTCCTTAAAGGGGTTGTCCCGCGACGAAACGTTTTTGTTTTTTTTCAATAGCCCCCCCTGTTCGGCGCGAGACAAACCCGATCCAGGGGTTAAAAAAGAAAACCGGAGAGTGCTTACCTGAATCCCCGCGCTCCGGTGACTTCTTACTTACCTGGTGAAGATGGCCGCCGGGATCTTCACCCTCGGTGGACCGCAGGGCTTCTGTGCGGTCCATTGCCGATTCCAGCCTCCTGATTGGCTGGAATCGGCACGTGACGGGGCGGAGCTACGAGGAGCCGGTCTCCGGCACGAGCGGCCCCATTCCGAAAAGAAGAAGACCGGACTGCGCAAGCGCGTCTAATCCGGCGATTAGACGCTGAAAATTAGACGGCACCATGGAGACGAGGATGCTAGCAACGGAACAGGTAAGTGAATAACTTCTGATAACTTCTGTATGGCTCATAATTAATGCACAATGTACATTACAAAGTGCATTAATATGGCCATACAGAAGTGTATACCCCCACTTGCTTTCGCGGGACAACCCCTTTAATTAATTCTGAATACTTGTAAATTTCAGCTTTTTCTTCCCCAACGGAGGACACGGCCCAGGTACGATCCTGTCCTATAACAGAGCTAGCAGTGCGGTTGCTATACTTTGCATCAGCAGGAACCCCTAAACATTCAATCATCCATGGCTAATCTGAGATCAGAGGTGGGCAAGAAATATAATGTCACTCGCAGTCACCAATAAGATGGTGGATCAGTGATTTGCAGCCGATGGCTCTCCAGCTGTTCTGTGACCGCAGTGTGATGGGAGTTACATATCACAGACCACTTTATGTAGTAGTACAAGTATTTTGTTAGTGTTTTATATAATTGAAGCTTAATTTATATAAAACCCTAACAATATACTTGCACTACTACAACTGATCAGCTGTTCAGCGGTCGGTGCACACCTGCACTTATATGACTGCTGCAGGAAGCACACAGCTCTGTTCCCGCTGTGGTGAGGCTTGGTATTACAGGCCATTCACTTCAATGGGAAGTTACCCTGCAATATGAGACCGGACCCTTGCTGTGGGAACAGAGCTGTCTGCTTCTTGTAGAGATTAGCTAGTGTGCAAGTGCAGCGGCCCAGCGAAAAGCAGAGTGTTGGGGGTCCTGGAAAGCAGACCCCACTGATCTCCTATTGATCATCTATTCTAAGGACAGGTCATCAATGGTTTATAACTGAGACAACCACTTTGTCTTCTCTTATTTCTCTCCAGATTGAGGCCAATAAAGAGCAGATTTCATAAAGAAGAAGCTGAATGAAGAGAAGAAAGAAGCTAAAGAAAACAACCCGGAGAAGCTGGTGTAGTATGTAGGATGCCCTAAATGTCATCTTAATAGGACTAGCATTGTGGTGTGCACCATGTAAATGAGCGTGCAGCTATTTCTGGGGGACTTTTTCCTTCCAGATCCCCCTGTGTATTAATCCTTCGGATTCCATATATCAGCTATCACTATGGTCAGTTCATATGAGGTGTAATGACGATGTGATGCTGGCAGGAAAATTCATCAAAACTGGTGCAGGTGAAAAATGGTCAGTGGAAATCTATTTGCTTTGGGTAACTGCGCCAGTTTTCCTTGCACAAAGTTCATTGAAATTCTCCCTTTGCGAGTAGACTACTGTAGGTGAAGTGATATTCTGAGATGTTCCCCATAACTTCTGACAGCACCTAATAATATAACAGGGGGGTCTACTGAATGAGCAGCTGTATAGGACGTAATTTACTTAGACAGCCTGTTCGCTCCATATCGCTGCTAAAGACTTAAAGGGATTGTACCAAGATATAACGTTATCCCCTATCCCCCACTGATCACAAGAACGGGGATCCTAATGGTCTCCCCACATGAATGGAGCAGTGATAACGCATGCCTACTGCCACTCAAATCAATTAAATGACAGCACTGGAGATTGCTGGGAGTTTGTACAATTTCTGCATTGTGATTGGTGGGAGTCCCAGCGTTTGGATCACCACTGATCATAAGGTTATTCCCTATCTGGTGGATACGGGATAATTTTAGTTCTTGGTACAATTCCTTTAAACAAAGGTTTTAAACTCCTCCTTTCTGCTGGAATCAACTCTGGGGTTTGGCTCAAAGAACTGCAGTAGAGTTATTCCAAAAAGCGCTGTGTGGGAAACCACCTTTAGCGTAAGGCCAGACGTAGAATACGCATCTACCGCCGCAGAATTGTGTGCGGTAAATCAGCGATGTGTCACAGTACAAGCAATGCAGATGCGACTTCACGTAACCTTCACACCACTTGGGGCACATTTTGCCACTGCAAAAAATTAGTGTCAGATCTGTAACGTACGGCTTTACCGTAACAGTCACTTGGGGAACTCTTTCTATGGATGTGGTATATGATGTCTTCCTTTTGTCTTAGACTTATGGAAAGCAAGAAGAAAACTGTCATAAGAACAGAAGAACGACTACTGAACTTGGAGGTGCAGGAGACTGACTGAGAAGACAAGAAACAGATGGCCTTGAGTTCCTTCAAGCTGAACTATCTGGATTCCCGGATTTCGGTGGCTGGTGAGTTCTTTAATTTCTTGTGGAAAGTTTGCATATTCTTCATGTCTGCAAATCAATTATGTGCATTGCATGTCTTTATAACAAAGTCTATCGCTGGTCTCACACATTAGATAGCAGTCGGCCAAATGGTTATTTGGGTGACAGCTATTCCTTTTGACACAGTTGGAACATCCCTGTACACATGAAATGGTAGTCTGGTCCTACCAAAATTAGTGTGTTCAGCTGCTGTTTATCTAATGTGTATGGGCACATTTTAAAGGGAACCTGTCACCACCTGAGAGCACCATAAACTAAGCTCTACTGCTCATAGGGCAGGTTCTGAGGGGCCCAGGAATGTTATTATGATTACCCGTCTCTCTGTTCCCGCGCGGTCACCCACGGAGGTTGGCACGGCCTGCAGACATGAGTCCACTTGCGCATGCTTCCACATGTGATGGCGTGGGAATGAGCCGGGGGAGTTAAAAAACTACATCCCCGGACTCCTTGGAACCTGCCCTAAATGGAAAACTTACTTAGATGGGAGCTCTCATGTCCTTGAGACTTCCCCAAATGGATTTCAGGCCGGGTAAGTTTATCCAAAACAGTTGTCGTCCAAAAAGGGGGGATTTTAATTGACCAAATAGCAATAAATACAGGTAGGTAGACAAATCACTGGGCACAGGTAATAAAACAGATGGTGCAACGTGTTTCAGGACGGTATGTGGCCTTTTATAAAGCATAGTAAACAGGGTATCAGGACTTCCTTTTATACTGGTGGTATTCCCTTCATAGAGGAGCAGTGTACTGGCGCTGTTCTCACTGTAAGGCCCACATTGATGACATCACGCGTCATAACGCTGGCGTCCGTTACTGCCAGCTTTATAGTAACGTGGTGTCTCCCCGAGCTCGCTCGCCCGGGTTCTATCACGGCACGTAGTTGTGATGTAACTAGTGATATTAGCTATGTGAAACGTTATCCCGAACGGGCGCTGCATTCCAGCGCCCGTTCCACTGGACATTGGATGGCCTCCCTGGAGTGTCATGTGCTCCAAAGGCTGCGTTCCAGCGGGGTGTGTATATCTCTTAGCTAGGTAGCCATCCTGAGAGTGAAAAAATGTAGTGTTGTTGTTTGTACAGCATTAATGATTAAAGCAGTGTGTTTAATATGGTTCATCCCTGGTCTAATGTATATAAGGTTGTTAAAATGTTGTGGATTTGGGAAACATTAAATATAAATAGTTGTAACATATAGTATTTTTGAATATGAAAACTACACATAACTAATTACATATATTATTACATATATTATTAAAGGGGTGGTCTCGCGAAACCAAGTGGGGTTATACACTTCCGTATGGCCATATTAATGCACTTTGTAATGTACATTGTGCATTAAATATGAGCCATACAGAAGTTATTCCACTTACCTGCTCCGTTGCTAGCGTCCTCGTCTCCATGGTTCCGTCTAAATTCGCTGGCAGCTTGCTTTTTTAGACGCGCTTGCGCAGTCCGGTCTTCTCCATTCAGCACGAGCCGCTTCAGTGTGCTCCCCGCTACAGCTCTTCTGCGCATGCGCAGACGAGCTGTCACTGCTCGGGAGCGCGCTGAAGCGGCCATTCTGCACCATCCTCTGTTAGAGGAAGGTGCAGAAACTGGAGCTGCCCAGCGGAGAAGACCAGCCCAGCCCAGCCGCCCCGAGAAGCCTCCCAGGTAAGTGATGGGTCGGGGGGGGGCTGCCGCTGCGCCGGGGGGGCTGTCGCTAGGCCGGGGGGGCTGCCGCTGCGCCGGGGGAGCTAGCGCTAGGCCGGGGGGGGCTGTCGCTGCGATGGGGGGGGGCTGTCGCTAGGCCGGGGGGGCTGTCGCTAGGCCGGGGGAGCTGTCGCTAGGCCGGGGGAGCTAGCGCTAGGCCGGGGGGGCTGTCGCTGCGATGGGGGGGGCTGTCGCTAGGCCGGGGGAGCTAGCGCTAGGCCGGGGGGGCTGTCGCTAGGCCGGGGGAGCTAGCGCTAGGCCGGGGGAGCTGTCGCTAGGCCGGGGGGCTGTCGCTAGGCCGGGGGAGCTAGCGCTAGGCCGGGGGGGCTGTCGCTGCGATGGGGGGGGGCTGTCGCTAGGCCGGGGGGGCTGTCGCTAGGCCGGGGGAGCTAGCGCTAGGCCGGGGGAGCTAGCGCTAGGCCGGGGGAGCTAGCGCTAGGCCGGGGGAACTAGCGCTGGGGAGCCGGGGGCTAGCGCCGGTTACCTGCTGTCTGGTCGGCGGCTGCGGGGCGTCTGGTCGGCGGCTGCGATGCGTCCGGTTGCCATGGAGACACAGCTGGCGGCGTCTCGGGAGCGCGCACGTCGGGCTGCAGCGAGCGACTGGGAAAGAGCCGGCGGCCATCTTGAGGAAACTTTTATAACTTGCTGAAACGCTGGAACGGTAAGTACGAACCAGCTAGAAATGTCATTTACAGGGGGGCTTAGTAATGTGTGTTTAATGGGGGGGACTGGGCAAAAAAAAAAATTAACTGCTTCCTCGAGACATCTCCTTTAAGCAAATACAAGCTAATACAGGCAGCTGCAGCACTACTGCAGGCAATCAATATATTATTATGCCATGGCTGCGATGATACAAGCAAATACAAGCGGCTGCAGCACTACTGCAGGCGATTCATATCTAAATATAAGCGGCATTGTGAGATTTACGGACTCCTAAACTCGTGAGGTTCTTAGCACACATTTTGATCAAAACATGTGAGCCCATCTGCCACGTCAAGGCGACCTCTTGTAGATGGGACCTACACTACACTAACCTCTCTTTAGGCCTATTGGGCTAACCCCTTCAAGTTCTCACTGTGGGAGGAGGGTAAAACATTCAAGGAGGGACAAATGGAAGCATCTAACTGATGCTTGGGGTCTAAGTTGCAAGACATTTTTCCATCTATCTAGATGTCTGGGGGTTTGTTTTTTGCAGGACAATTTTTTAATTCGTTTACCATATAATGTATGGGAAAACTGTACAATGTACATCAAACATGAGCTCAGTGTATTCTGTAGGTCGGTACGATTGTGATACCAAATTTAAGTAGCTCTTTGTTGGGCGACGTTTAAAATATGAAATATCTTTTTAATTAAGAATTATTTTTGGTTACCGTGAGTTTTTTTATTTTTCCGTTGATGCAGCTGTGTGGCGGCTTGTTTATTGTGGATGACTGACGGTTTCTAGTTCTATTATTTTGGGGTACATACGACTTTTTGACTGTTTTTAGTTACATTTTTTCTAGGTAAACCAAAAAGTGGAATTCTGGTTTTGTATACTATTTTTTTGGACGATGTTCACCGATATTTTAATAGATCAGACTTACAGGCGCAGCATTACCAAATGTGTTTTTTTTATGCCCCTTTTAGAATTAAATTATTTACAGCTGCTATTATTGTTATCTTCAATCACAGCTGTTGTGGCTGGAGGTGAGATGTCATAGACAGCAGACCCCCTCCATGTATGGAACAGGCTCCGCTCCCGGGCACACTCCATTCAAAAACCATGCGCACATCTGCTTGGCATGTGAAAAAAAAATCCGGCCTCCTCCACCCCTTAACCCCTTAATGACACGGCCTATTTTGGCGTTGAGGACCAAGTGATTTTTTGGTATTTTTCCATCTCCATTTTTCAAAAGCCATAACTTTTTTATTTTTCCGTGGACGCGGCCGTATAAGGGCTTGTTTTTTGCGTGGCAATCTGTAGTTTTTATCGGTGCCACTTTTGGGTATATAGACAATATCGTAAAATTGTTTTATTTTTTTTTAATGATAACAGGGAGAGAAAATGCATCAATTCTGCCATAGATTTTATTTTATTTTTTACAGCGTTAATCATGCAGCATAAATGACACACTAAATTTTTTCTGCGGGTCGGTACGGTAACAACGATACCAAAATTGTTATATTTTTTTTAGGTTTTTACACTTTTTTGCA
Source organism: Eleutherodactylus coqui (assembly GCF_035609145.1). Taxonomy (NCBI): domain Eukaryota; kingdom Metazoa; phylum Chordata; class Amphibia; order Anura; family Eleutherodactylidae; genus Eleutherodactylus; species Eleutherodactylus coqui. The sequence goes on along the minus strand of NC_089839.1, from coordinate 90,362,561 downwards.
ATAAAACCCCCTTATTTTTGGAAATCTTTTTTTTTTCTCTATAGCTGCATTCAAAGTCCTGTAACTTTTTTATTTTTCTATGTACGGAGCTCTTTAAGTGCTTATTTTTTGCGAGACGAGCTGTAGTTTTTATTGGTACCATTTTGGGAAATGTACGGCTTTTTTGATCACTTTTATTGCATTTTTTGTGAGGCAAAATGCTAAAAATTAGCATTTTGCCTCTGTTTTTTAGCGTTTTTTTTTACGCTTTTTGTCGTACAAAATAAAAAGCATGTTCAACTTTTTGTACACGTCGTTATGGACGCGTCAATATCCAATATGTGGGGTTTTAGTTTTTTTTCCCCTTTTTTTATGCTAATATTAGGAAAAGCATAAAAAAGGGTTTTTTTTACTTTTTTTTTTTTACATTTTTCTTTTTTTTACACTTTTCTTTTCTTTTTTTTATACTATTTGAGTCCCTCTGAGGGACTTACATCACTGTGCCTATGATCGCTGTGATAAGGCATGGCAGAGCTACTGCTCTCCCATGCCTTATCACTTGTACAGCGATTATAGGCATAGGCAATACAGGACGCCAGTGTCTGGCGTCCTGTTGCCATGGTGACAGGCCGGGCTCTCGCGATGACATCGCGAGAGCCTGCCGGAGACACAGAGGGATCGCGATCCCTCTGTGAACTCTTTCCCTGCCGCGTTCTACTTAGATCGCGGCAGGGAAGGGGTTAACAGCGGCGGGCGCATCTCCGATGTCCCCCCGCTGTTGGAGCGAGACGCCGGCTGTGACTGACAGCCGGCTCCCGCTGCGGGATAGCGCGGGATCTTATGTGATCCCATGCTATCTCCAGGACGTACCGGTACGTCCTTTTGCGGGAAGTACCAGGCTCCCGGGACGTACCGGTACATCCTGGAGCGGGAAGGGGTTAATAGCCGGCCATCACTCACTTCATTTCCCCATCGCTCATTACAATACTGTGATGGGCGGGAGGAAATGCAATTACCAGTAAATGTGAAATAATCATAGACATGTGCTGCAATGTCATTACCAAAAAAAAAAAAAAATCCGGCCTCCTTCCACCCCTTAATAGCCGGCCATCGCGCACCAATGTGTTTCCCCTTCACCCGTGGCAGCACCATCAGCTGCTGCTGTCATTGGTTCGGGGAAATCCATCTACTGGTAAGAAAACAAAAATATTTTTGTTAAGGTCTTTAGTATAGCGCACATGTCTATGATTCTATGGGCGCAGATGTTGTGGCGCCTGTACTTACCGCCAGCTGGGTGGTACTGCTGGCACACTCCTAGGGGGTCCCTCAGCGTTCTTTCTCCTGGTGTTCTCACGGGGGCTCAGTAGGGCTGCTCGCTCCGGTGGTCTTAGAGCCGGTGTCTAAGAGGGTCTTCAAGTTGGAGAATGAAAACCCTCTGAACATGGCCTGGTCTTTAGGTGACGGGCGGAAGTCCTTGGCCTCTGCTGCTTCCACGGCGTCCAGATGGAATGGCTCTAGATGTTCAGGCTTAGATGACTGCAAAAAAAAGGAGAAACAATTCTGATTATGGCGAGAAGAGTTTTCCAATGTGAGACAGTTATGGCATATCTACGGTTCTGGCTGTACTAGAGAGGAAGACTAGCAGGGGGTGTCACTGAGGTCAGATCCCCAACAATTAGGCTAATATGGCATATTCTGTGAATACACAATATATGCTGTAGATGGGGTTAGCATTTTAAGGCTTTGATTTCTTGAAACTCCGGACCTGTTCGCTGACTGCTTTTGAATAAATGGAATTAAGCTGCAATACCAGGCACAGCCACTAAATGATATATGGCACTGTGCCTGGTATACAAGGAAGATCCCGCAGTGCTCACCTCCCACTGATCTGATATTGATAGCCTATCCTAAGAATAAGTCATCAATATTTAATGTGGCTTTCCAATCATGAACTATTGATGGTCCATCCTCTGGATAGACACTCAGTAGTAGATCGGGAATGGCGCCCTCACCATTCAGGATTTTTTACAACTTCTGTTCATTTACTTACCTCAAGGATGTGCGGTGGGGGCACCCTCAGGGATTCCACAGAGATCCAGTCGATTTGCTGGAAAAACCGGTGTTTTCGGATGTCTCTGTTAACTCCTAGACGCTTGGCCGGGTTTCTCTTCAGGAGCTGAAATGAGAAATGAAGTTGTGGTTACTGACTATAATTACAAGAATCTGACTAGAAAAGACAATAAAAGCATCACAAATAATTTTTACAACATTAGCAACTCAAAAAAGTAAAAGTGACCTGCTTACCTTAAAGATGATGTTCTTCGCTCCGGAGGTGGACTCATTGAAGAGTTTGTGATGATACTTACGCTCACCAGTAATCATTTGATTGATGATGACTCCAAATGAAAACAAATCGACGGCGGCGTTATATTCCTCTCTGGCGTCCATCTGCCATAAACAGAAAACAGTTAGCTGGTAAATAAGTTCTACATCATTGATAACTTCGACCGTAATAGAAAGCCATTACATGGGATCTGTGTACTGCTCTGGGCGAGCGCTGAGACCGCAGTCCTCTATACCATCCTTGGACTGCTGTCTCCACGATCCATGACCCAAGAACATTAAAACATTTATGTCAAGTAATGGTATGAAGAGTCTAATCCTCTCACCTCGGGAGCAACATAGCCTTCGGTTCCAGCATAATCGTTGGCCGTTCGGTCTCCGTACATGTTCTCTAAGGCCAGACCGAAATCGGTGATCTTTACATGGCCCGTCTCAGCCACCAGGATATTCTCGGGCTTCAGGTCTCTATGGATGATCCCCATGGTGTGGAGGTGCTGGATGCCGCACACCATCTCCGCAGCGTAGAATCTGGCGCTGTTGACATCAAGCGGTCCCTTTGACTGGAGGAGTTGGTCCAGGTCCCCGCAGCTTAGGTACTCCAATCCAAGCAGAACGTGCATCTGTAATGTAGAAGAGACATACAAGGAGGTTGGTTAATATGAAGTTATACTACAAAGTCCACATCTACGGTGAACATAGCGGTGGAGTTTGGAGATGTGTGATAACAACTATACCTTGGTCTGAAATGCAAATTCTGCATGGACGAGGAAGGGACTCCCAGACGTCAGCTGCAACACGCGGTGCTCCACCATCACATCTGCCAGCTCCACTTCCGCTAGCAGGGCTCTCTTCCTGATCACTTTCACTGCATACCGCTGGCAGGTAACGGTGTCTTCTGCCAGCAAAACTTCCCCATAGGCTCCCCGGCCGAGCACGTGATGGAATCGCAGTCTCCTTCGGATGGTCTTGGAGGTGGTGCTTCCTGATCTAGTTGGCCGAACACCACTGGGTCCTCCTAACAGGGGGCAGAATAGTAGAAGTGATGAAGTAACATCCGCTGCAGAATTGCATCAAAAACAGAATTTGATGTGGTTTTTGATGCAAATTTTGGTGCAGATTTGCCACTGCAAAAAATCCACACTATTTCCATAATATGTGAATGTACGCCGAAAACACATTTTAAACTCGAAGGGTTCTTCATTGCAAAGCAGATGCCAATGTAAACACGCTGCAGCCAATGACATTATAGCTCCTTATTGTTTTAGGACTGCCTAGAGACTTTCCTTCCCGCTCTAAACAGTTCACGGTTCCAAGTCTAATTCCTACTAAGGCCACTGTGGCTGTCACTATTACTACTGAGGGCTACTGTGGGGGTCAGCATTACTACTGAGGCCACTGTGGTGGTCAGCATTACTACTGGGACCACTATAGGGGTCACTATTACTACTTTTGCCACTGTGGTGGTCTGTATTACTACTGAGACCACTGTGGGGATGAGCATTACTACTGAGAGCCACTGTAGGGGTCACTATTACTACTTAGGTCACTGTGGTGGTCATTATTACTACTGAGAACACTGTGGCAGTCAGTATTACTACTGAGGACACTATGGGGATCACTATTACGGCTGAGACCATTGTGGGTGTCACTATTACCGCTAAGGGCCACTGTGGAGGTCACAATTACTACTGAGGCCACTGTGGAAGTCACTATTACTATTGAGGGTCACTGTGTTGGTCACTATTATTACTGAGGCCACTATGGGGGGCCACTATTACTACTTTTGCCACTTTTCACACCGTCCATACCCACCTATATTTATATATTCTACTTGTATGTATATTTAGTTATTCACATTTAAGTTTTATTACGACAATGTCGTCTAAAATAGGCCGCGCGCCAACATGTGCATACTCTATAAGGATGCCAGGGGAGTCTATTACTCCGGTCATGTGACCTATATGTCTATACATAGGGTCATGTGACCCACCAGCTATACGCCCCGTAATACGTGCCCTAGCACGTCTGGTCATCCTACTTTTACGGCGCTTTTAAGTAACTGCATTCCTATTTTTAAGTACGGGACGGCGCTTTCTACAAGCCGCGCCCCCTACAAGCCGCGCCCCTACCTCAATCACGTGACGACCACGTCACCGCGATCATGAGCATCCGCGCTACTTTTTAGATCACCCATATCGTACATTTACTTACACACATGATAAGTATAGCCCCATAGGGCACAAAAAATACGCCTTGTTGTTACTATTTGGAGACACAACACGGTAACCCCGCCCCCTCTCTGATGACGCTCTACCCGTCATCACGTCACAACCATGTGACACATCACGTTGTCATGTGACCTCCCAATCATGGCGGCCGCCACATAGCAGTGTGGGCAGGTACTTTTTACATTTATCTTACAGGCATATATATATATATATATATATATATATATATATATATATATATATATATATATATAAAAAAGGTGATGTTGCTATGTATATCTTATGTCATTTTTTGTGCTTGATAAAGTCTTGCTAGACGAAACGCGTTGCACTTAGGACCTGTGTGTCCCAATAAAGAATCCTTTTTTGTTATTACTTTTCTGTGGATTCTTTTGGCCATTACAGTCCCCTGTAAGCAGTACTATTGCACTTAGGCCTTTTTGCGGCCTTCCTGACTATTTTTTTCTGCCCGGAGTTTGCCTTACTATACCGCTCTCAGAGACAAAGTCTGCGCACATAATTCCAAGATTATTTACACCGGCCTGTGTCTGCAGTGAATTTGACACTTAGCGTACGGCCAACACAGATACTTATAGAGAGAAAGTGATATACACAGTATATAGCCTGTCTTCTTTTAAAAAAAAAAACGCCAAAAAGCTCCTTCGTTGGGCTACCTCTGACAGTCTGCATTTTACTGGGTGCCTGGTGGGAGTTTTGGTGCATCACTATTGCATTGCTAGGCCTGTTTGCGGCCTTCCTTCCATTTTTTTCTGCCTGGAGTTAGCGTTACGATTTCCGCTCTCTGAGTGAAAGTGTTTGCATATAATTCCATAATTATTTACAGCGATCTGTGTCTGCTCTATTCATAATCCACCATGCTGGGGGGTAGGGGTCGAGGATGTGGATTCCTCTCGCTAAGAAACCCGAATGTTCCTCAGTAACTTCTCCATTTTTGTCTGGTTCTTCATGAGGAAGATGCCGATGCCTGAGGCGGCCCGCAGGCTGTTGCCCCCGGCAACCAATCACAGAGCAGCTTTCGCTTTCCCTCAGCTCTGGTTTAGAACAGTTTTTGTTTTAGTCCCCTTCATAAATCTCCCGCCATGTTCGTCAGACCATCAACTCTCAGCAACCTAGGCCGTTCCCGTGACGTCGTGACACGACCGCTAGACAGGTGTGCGCCACAGACATGTACTCCGGTGAGCGTCTCGTGGCAAACGGCTTCATTTAATCAACGTCAGAGAATATATCTATGAAGGATGCGAGACGCGCAAAACTCGTGTGACTATGAACTATATATTATATCCATACACACGAGCGATGCTGTGAGGGGGAAAATAAAAAACGCAGCAGGTTCTTTTTTTCCCGCGTTCCTCAGTACGCCTCGCCCATTGATTTCAATGGGACCTTAAATACGTTGCATGGCTCTCGTGCGATGCGATGATTCCGATTGAAATCAATGAGAAACACTTCTGATACGCTATCGCGCTATGAAGCGTTTTGCCTAAAAGTCGCCTCACAGCCGTGGAGTAATAAGTTGATAAGCGTGATATCGAGCCAAAAATTGTGCCCGCCTGTGTGTAACTAGCCTCAGAGACGTGATATGGCGGGAGGCTGCTGCCATCACTGGTGTCACACTAGCAGATGGCCGGCTATATGCAGATTCACATACAAAAGGTCATGGATGCTGCAGGCGCCATTTTCTGCACTCTTCAGAGGGAATGAGGCAAAAGAGTACAAAGTTAGGGCTTAAGCAGACAAGCGGATGCACAAATATGCTCACCGCAATGGAGGGTGTTGGTGCATGAACACGTTAGAAGTCTTTTTTACTGTTTAAACCCGTGTAATCGCGTGCGTTAAAAAAAAAGGGGGCAAGGCCTATCTTTTCTCGCACGCGAGAAACACGGTCGTCCGAATTAAACCATTAAGATCAATAACTATGCTTCATCATGTTGTGCGTGCGCAAAAAGCTCCACAACCGCGTTCATCTGTTTACGGCTTATTTAGACGACCTTTAGTGCTGTTAGAAAAGAAAAAAAAACATGAAACGCGACCCCAGGAACGATTCTTTTGACGCTTAAAATATTGCACCTTGAAAAATAGGACATACGCGACCGTTTTCAGTCGTGCATTTTATATGTCGCGTGAAAAGACAGGTCTTCAGGGAGTTACTGGCGTACAACGCAGGGAAAAGAAGGCGGCTCACCCCAACTAGGCGTTTATCGACTTTCTGAGGATTTTACAGCGATCGATTGTTTCATCGTTTCTGCCTATTTTTTTTACATTCAAACGGCAGCGAATATAGATCAGGACTTGATTCATTCATCTCGGGTGAACGTTACGATACATACGGTCGTGTGGAGGTGGTCTTAGGGCTTCTTTAAACTGGCTATTGCGGCAAAATAGTGTCTTTCTCGTCCGTATCATTGGGGGCCACAGCCTAGACCATGGGATATAGCCACTGCCCTAGGAGGCGACACTAAGCAAAAAAGTGTTAGCTCCTCCCCTCTGGCTATATCACCCCTGCAGGCACTCAGCTAATTAGTCTTTAGCTTAGTGTCTGCTAAGAGGCAGACGTGGCTATTCGTGGGAATCCGGGGAGTCGGGGCTTTTCCCTGGCTCTACTGGCCTCCCGGGGGAGACGCAGGCAGGGGGTGTCTCCACCACTACTGCGGCGTCTCACCCAGCGAAGAAAAAGGGGCCCGACCACGCAATGCGCATATGAGTCGGTTACCCGCCAGCCATAGGGCTCCCCCTCCCTGGAGTGCGCACTGTCTGACGGTGACGCATAGGGGGCAGCCCTGCTGGAGTGGTCGACGCACGGACAGGCTGTGGCCCCCGGACAAGACACCTCGTTTGGGACTCCGTACAAGCAGCGGTGGCGGCAACGTCTGGGCAATGCAGGGTACCTTTGGGAGCACCAGGATGACAGCGGCAGCAGCAGCAGCAGCTCTCCCGGGCAGGGGCAGAAGCAAGGCAGGTTATAGAACGCTGGGACACCGGCCGGGGGGCGGGGCGCCGTCGGCACGGCCGGAAAACGTCACTTCCGGGTCGCGGGCAGGCTTCTGGGGCAGGCCACGCCCCCTCCGACCGTGGCAAGTTTAAAAAGAGCAGGCAGACAGGGGACTGACCGCTCTCAGCAGCTGGACACCTAGTTCTGCCTGCACTTCGGAGCCCAGCACTGCACAGCTCTCTGAGCATACAGAGGCACACAGGCATTCAGCCATCCAGACCTGCAGTCTTCCCTTCGGCTACGGAGAAAGCACCTGGACAGCAGCAGCACCTCCTGTCTCGGGCACCAGTAGCGATGACAACGCCGCAGCAGTCCCTGCCACAACACCTGCCGGGTCACCAACGCTGCTAGATCTTGTGGTGGACCCGCGTCGACTTCCAACAGCATCCAAGCGTCAGGACCAGAGACTCCAGCTGGACCGGGGGAACTGTTGAAACAGCTGCTAGACCGGATAAGCCCTACCCAAGGCAGCACTTCGCTGTGTTTCCCCCCGCCCTCCCTATCCCCCCTGCAGGCATTACTGCAACAGTACGTAGCTTCCCCGCTACCTGGAAGTTTGTTCCCCTTGCCATGTCTGACCCTAGATCAGAGGGTTCCAGCCCGGCCAAAGGGAGGGTGAAGCATTACGCTTGCTCTACTTGCAGCGTTAAGTTTGCTTGCGGTCAAGCCGACCCCCGCTGCGCTAGATGTGCCACGGCACGCGCAACTCCAGGGACCCCGGTGCCCCCCGCCGCCCCTGTGGAGCCAGGGTCTGAACCCCAATGGGCAAGGTCCCTGGCCGCTGCCGTTTCTGGCTTGGCCACATCCTCTGCGGCGATTTTACGCCGCTTAGAGCCCAGCTCAGACGCGTCCTCCTCGGAATACGTACGAGGGAGGGCACGCAAAAGAAGGAGGTCCTGCAGCAGCGAGGACACTCCCCGTAGATCGCGCCACACCAGGAGGTCGTCTAGATCCTCCAAGTCCAGACGATCCAGGGACTCGCATGGCTCTCATGGGTCCAGGGAGTCCATGCATACGTACCACAGATCAAGGCATTCTTCACGGTCCCGTTATTCTGCGAGATCGGCCCGGGCTCACCATGAGTCCCCTCGAGCGTCTTGCTCACGGGCGTCCCATGACACGGCCCAAACGGCAGGCGAGAGCAATGGGTCGGAAGACTACGACCACTCTGCGGGCTCGTTGGTTTCGGAGCTAGACGAGGAGCAAGTGTCGCGCCTAGCCAGTCTAATGGACAGCCTGGTAAAATCCATAAGAGAAACCCTCCAGGTTACGGAGGAAACAGTAGAGACGGCACCTTCCACGGTGTCGTTTAGACGGCAGAAGAGATCACGACAGGTCTTTCCAGACCATCGGTATTTTTCAGAAGTCCTTAACAAGGAATGGCAGAACCCGGACAAAAAACTTAGGCAACCCGGGAAAACTTGGGAAATTACGTACCCATTCCCAGGGGGTTTGAAAAAGGGTTGGGCGGTACCTCCGGTAGTCGACCCACCAGTGTCACGACTAGCTAGAAGCACAGCATTGCCAACAGCCGAAGTAGCAACGCTGGCTAACCCGCAAGACAGGAAGCTGGATACTTTGGCAAAAACAGTGTTTTCAGCCACAGGCATGGCCTTGCAGCCGATTTTTGCGGCTGCATGGGTCAGTAAGGCGTCTATAGCCTGGGCCAAACAACTACGAAGAGACATTATAGCAGGCGCTCCACCAAGTGAGTTGCTCGAGCTGACAGACAATGTCATACAGGCAAACAAGTTTGTATGCACAGCAGAACTTGACGCAGCCAAGTTTGTGGCCCGGGCGTCCGCTGCATTGGTCGCGGCAAGGAGAACTCTCTGGCTGAAGAGCTGGTCAGCGGATACAGTGTCCAAGATGGCTCTAACAAAGTTGCCATTCGAAGGAAACAGGCTATTTGGGCCTAAACTGGATGACATGATAAAGGATGCCACAGGCGGCAAGAGCACGTCATTACCGCAAATGCCGGCAAGAAAGGAGAAGGTCCCTTTAAAAAGGAAACCGTTTTTTAGATCCTTTCGGCGTTTTTCGTCCCGCCCAGGGTCGGGGCAGTGGTCCCAGTCTACGAGAACCCCGACAGAGTCAAAGAGGGGCCCCTCTTTCAAAACAAAACAAATGTGGCGATCCCGACCCGGAACATCTAAAACGGCGGGATCAAAGAGCGTGGCGTGAGATGCTGCCCCCACCCAATGTCACCAGGGTGGGGGGCAGGCTCTCCCAATTTCGGGAGACATGGGGGAGGCGCGTGAACGACAAGTGGGTACAGGAGATTGTGACATCCGGGTACGCAATCGAATTCACGACTCTCCCACGGAATTTGTTCTGTAGGTCCAGAGTGCCTACCACCCTGGAAGGGGTAGCCAACCTACAGCAGGCAGTGCAGAATCTGCTGGCACAAGGGATTGTGAAACCGGTGCCAGGGGCTCAGGAGAGGCAAGGGTTCTACTCGAACCTTTTTCTGGTACCCAAAAAGGACGGCAGAGTGAGGCCGGTTCTGGATTTAAGAAGGTTGAATCGATTCGTCAGAACAAAACATTTCCGGATGGAGTCAATCAAGTCCGTGATAACCTCCATGCAGCCGGGGGAATTCCTGTCCTCAATAGATATCAAGGACGCCTATCTCCATATCCCGATTCGGGAAACACATCAAAAATGTCTTCGTTTCGAAACACAGGGAAGGCATTTTCAATTTACGGCCCTACCATTCGGCCTGTCCACCTCGCCAAGAGTTTTTACGAAGGTACTAGCAGCAGTGATGGCGCTAGTCCATGCGGAAGGTATATCGACCATTCCATACCTGGACGATATACTAATAAAAGCACCATCGTGGTGCTTACGCGTCACGATAAAAACTCTAGAAGAATTCGGCTGGATAGTGAACCGCGAAAAGTCATGCCTAATACCGACACAGCGCTTGGAGTTTTTGGGCCTGATATTCGACACCAGCCAGCACCGGGTCCTGCTACCTCAGGCAAAGGCAGACAAGCTCCGCCACTAACCATCAGACACCGCATGGCTACCTTGGGCCAGATGGTGGCAGCATTCGAGGCGATTCCCTTCGCCCAGTTCGGGTCAAGGAGGCTACAACACCGGATATTGTCGCGCTGGAATGGGTCCCGGCTGACCCTGGAACAGTGGATCCAGATAACCCCTCAAGTCCAAGGGTCGCTGAAGTGGTGGCTGAAACCTGGCAGGCTTCAGGCGGGACGGCCTTTGGGCCCAAGGCGATGGACAGTAGTGACGACGGACGCCAGCCTTTCGGGTTGGGGCGGAACACTGAGGGGACCAGTCTGTTCAAGGAGTTTGGTCTCAAAGAGAAACAAGGCTACACATAAACATCCTAGAATTACGGGCCATCTACCTGACTCTCCGACACTTTGGGCCCAGTCTCAAGAGAAAAAGTGTACGCATCCAGACGGACAACACCACAGCGGTGGCCTATGTCAACCGGCAAGGGGGTACACGGAGCGCGTCGGTAATGAGCGAGGTAGCAGGCATACTAACATGGGTGGAGAAGCATCTGAGCTCAATATCCGCGGTCTACATCCCCGGAGTAGAAAACTGGGTGGCGGATTACCTAAGCCGGGAAAGAGTAGATCCCGGCGAATGGGGTCTGCATCCAGAAGTCTTTCAGACGATATGCCGGAAATGGGGCACACCAAACGTGGACCTCATGGCGTCCCGGCTAAACTACAAAGTACAGCCATTTGTGTCCCGAGCGTGGGATCCACAGGCAGCGGCAACGGATGCGCTGACCATTCCGTGGGGGGAGTACAAACTTCTATACGTATTCCCGCCAATCCCGCTCATACCGAGGATCCTAGGGAAAATCAAGCAGGAAGGGCGACCAGCGATATTAGTAGCGCCAAACTGGCCAAGAAGAAGCTGGTACGCGACCATCATAGAAATGCTGTTCGACACACCGTGGCATCTTCTGGAGCGAAGAGACCTGCTATCCCAGGGACCTTTCATTCACCCGGATTCCAAGTCTCTACATTTGATGGCCTGGCCGTTGAGAGCGAGGTGTTGAGAAGGAAAGGGTATTCGGAGAATGTTATTCAGACAATGATACGAGCCAGGAAACCAGCCTCATCAGCAATTTACTATAGAGTCTGGAAGCGCTTCTTCATCTGGTGTGAGGAGAGGCGGTTACAACCGATGCAATTTTCGGTGGCCAGAATTCTTGCATTCCTACAATCAGGCCTCGAAGTAGGATTAAGGGTAGGCTCGCTGAGGGGACAAGTGTCAGCATTAATGGTACTGTTCCAAAGATCAATCGCAAATAGGATGGCTGTATGTACATTCCTGCAAGGAGTCGCCCATACAACACCCCCGTTTAAACCTCCGATCCAAACTTGGGAACTTAATCTCGTGTTGGACACTATTACAGACCAGCCTTTTGAGCCACTGAAGAAAATCTCGATGCAGCTACTGACCTGGAAGGTGGCATTCCTCGTCGCTATCACGTCGATCCGTAGGGTCTCAGAACTAGCGGCTTTGTCTATACAGACGCCATATATGACCTCCCACCAGGACAAAGCGGTACTAAGACCATCACCCGAGTTTCTACCAAAAGCAGTCTCGCAGTTTCATATTAATGAAGAAATTGTCTTGCCTTCTTTTTGTCCAAATCCAGTACACAAAAAGAAAAAAAAAATGCTGCACCACCTGGACGTAGTAAGGGCGCTGAAAACCTATGTGAAAAGAACAAAGGAATTTCGTAAGGCCAACTCCCTCTTTGTTATTCCGGAGGGGACCCGAAGGGGCTTGGCAGTCTCAAAAGTCACCCTATCGAAATGGATAAGGTCCCTGATAACAGAAGCGTATCGCGCCTCGGGACGCTCGCCACCATTTCGGGTTACGGCCCACTCCACACGGGCGGTAGGGGCTTCCTGGGCAGTCCGCCACGGAGCCTCAGCCCTTCAGGTGTGTAAGGCAGCCACCTGGACTTCCTTACATACATTCTCAAAATTTTATAAGGTCCACATAGCTGCATCATCTGACGCCGCTCTTGGACAGAAGATCTTGCAGGCGGCGGTCGTTTGACCGCACAGCCGAACTGTGAATGCCCACCCAATATATTTTTTTGGGACTGCTTGTGGACGTCCCATGGTCTAGGCTGTGGCCCCCAATGATACGGACGAGAAACAGATATTTTTGGTATAACTTACCGTAAAATCTCTTTCTCGTCGCGTTCATTGGGGGCCACAGCACCCACCCCTTATTATTTAGGCGGTTGCTGGAACTTTCTGTTCTTCGGTCATTCTTTTGGCAAAAAAAAAAAATTTTTTTACGCCAAAGATATGTGTTCTGTTATTTATAAAACATAATATGTATAATTTTACTCCCACTCGCTTCCTACTGCTTGCAGACAGACTAATTAGCTGAGTGCCTGCAGGGGGGATATAGCCAGAGGGGAGGAGCTAACACTTTTTTGCTTAGTGTCGCCTCCTAGGGCAGTGGCTATATCCCATGGTCAAGGCTGTGGCCCTCAATGAACGCGACGAGAAAGAGATTTTACGGTAAGTTATACGAAAAATATCTGTTTTTCCCACAATTTTTGAGCGTCATTTTTTTTTTCTTCACGCAATTTTGTAGTAATTTTTGCGTAAAAGTCAATAAGACTTTGTAATGTTAAAAATGCATTGCACGATTGTGCTTTGCGATGCGATAAAAGGGAGGCTATATAGGGAAAAAACTCAAAATGCAGAAAGATAGGGCATCGCGTTATTTTTTTTGTCACGCAACATCGCATGAATAAAAACATTGTCAATTTGAAGGTAAACATTAAAAATCATAATTCTGCATTTTTACTAGCTCCCGCATGGCGCAAAAATTGCATGATTTTATCACAAGTGTATGATTTTATCACGGCCTTAGCCCTAAATAAGAAACATTTGGGTTTCACAGGAAGGGAATCAGCCTGTATATAAACTGATGTACCAGTCCAGCTCACACGACCGTAAGCGTAAAACTCTGCGCGTAACCGCTGTGGAGCCGGCCTATCGCTGCGTATGGCAGCGGTTTTGGACTGCGCATGACAATGTATCTCGCTCACACTGTCGTGCGCAGCCTTCCTGGTTTTGTTTAACTTTCAAGCTCTGTCGCTTTGCAGTGGCGCGTATAAACGCCGCACATGCGCCGTGTAATTGTGTATGTATAGCATTAATTATGCGCCCGTAGAGAACAATGGGCTTCATCATGCAGTAAAGGCTACGGCCTCTTTTACATGCGGAGCTATGCGTGCAAAAATCACCGCAGAAAAATCACGCGACTATTAGGATGAATGGTTTCCTACGGGATCGTTCAGATGTTTTTTGCGCATCTAAAATTCCTTCATCTGAACGTTCGCATAGAAAACCGTCGGTTCCAATAGCTGCAGGTTTTTTACGTGCGTGATTTTTGCACACGTAGGTCCTCGTGTGAATGAGCCCTTAACCGGGCCCTTTTTTTTTCCAGGCCCTTTTGTTTTTTGCTCCCTCGTTTTAATAAATCATAACTTGTATTTCTCCATCGCCGTCGCTGTCTGAGGGCTTGTTTTTTTGCAGGCCGAAAAAAAATTGTAAGTGGAAAAAAAAGGAAGAAATTCTGCCATATTTGGGTGCATCTTGTTTCTACGATGTACACACTGCAACGGAAATGACATGATAGCTTTAATCCATGGGTCAGTGCGATTACTACGATACCAAATCAAGTAGTTTATTATTTTTATTTATTTTTTGCTGTACTACTTTTATTTTTTTCCCCAAGATATTTAATTTTTTAAAATGATCTTCTGCCGCTATAACATTTTTATTTTTTCGTTGACGTAGCTGTGTGAGGGCTCAGTTTTTGCGGGATGTCCTGTAGTTTTCCGTTGGTACCATTCTGGAGTATTACATTTTTTTCTTAAAGACGGGGTGTCCAAAAAGTAAAATTCTGGTGGGTTTTTTTTTGATGACGTTCACTGTGGAGGGTAAGTAATGTGTTACTTTGACAGATTGGTCTTTTACGGAAGCAGTGATGCCAAATATGTATTTTTGTTTTATTAATTAGAGTCTTTTACTATAAATATGGCAAAATGTTTTGTTTTTTTTATAATTAGTAAGACTTTTTTAAACTTATTTTCACTTTTTTTTGTCCCAGAGTGAACATAAGCATGTGATGCTTTGATCACTCTTGCAATATGATCATCATAGTAACATAGTATGTAAGGCTGAATGAAGACAATGTCCATCTAGTCCAGCCTGTCTATCCTCCTGTGTTGATCCAGAGGAAGGCAAAAAACCCTAAGACCAGAAGCCAATTAGCCCTTTTGGGGAAAAAATTCCTTCCCGACTCCCTAATGGCAGAAATGATGAAATGCCATAGCATTACATCATACTGTGAATTGACAGGCAGTCTACCAAGCCACCCCACGAGAATGCCTGGATAGGCATTCTGTTTTGACAGTCCTGGGACCTTTCAGAAGGCCCCTGGCTGCCATGACACCCGCACGGCTCCCTGTGATCTCCATAGGTTCATTCTCATAAGCGTGTTTCTCACCTCATCTTTCTGCATGACAGGGAAGGGTTGTGACCCAGCGGACGTCGCAGGGAGAAGATGACCATCGCCACTGTATGCCACGGAAAGGAGGTATCGTGCGTGTGAACTGGCATTGTGAGTGCAACCCGATGACTGTAAACCTTGTTTATGCACAAATACGCTCCACTGCGACAATCGTCTTGTCGCGTACATTCGTCTGCCGAAGCCTTAGGGCCTCTTTCACACGGCGATTTAGCACGCTGTTTTCTGTGCAGAAAAGCGGTCGCAGAAACCGCAATGATTTTTACGTGCATTTGCGCTCCTGATATTCCATTAGAGTCTAGGGGGGTAAGCAAATGCACTCTCATATGCATAAAATTGCGCCGACGGCTCCTTCACACGAATGTACTTTAGTCCCCTTATAATCACAACCATATAAAGGGAAAAAACGAAACCGCGGATCTCTATGGGATTTCAGTGGTTTCGTTTTCAGCACCTCCTTTCCTGCCCGTGATTTGTACGCATGATTTGTCCGTGCCGCCGAGCGTAGTTTCGCCTGTGCCAGCCTTAGGCCTTATTCACACGACAAATTTTACATCAGTATTTTGTGAGCCAAACCTGGAACGGGACAAAATACGGAAGAAATGAAAATCTTCCCATTAGACTTTCTCTACACTTCTGGTTTTGGCTCACAAAATACTGATAAAAATCCGCCCGTGTGAATAAGCCCCCAATTCTGTGTGCATGAAAAGAAAAATTGTGTCTCACTGGCTTGGCAAGTGATTTATATGCGATGCGTTTTTTCCGTCATATTGGAGCGATATATGATTTTTTTTCACTCGCATGAAAGTAGCGTGCACGGTATATACAAAATAGCTGAATAATCGCAGCTTTAGGCCTCTTTCACACAAGCGTTGCGTTTACACGCAAAAGCATCACGTGGAAGAATTGAGGCAGCGCAGCATTGCTGCAATCTAATCCCTTTTGTAATTAGCGCTGTCTCGTCCATTCACAGGGCTGCATCGTGTGAATGGACTCCGCTGCTGCGCTCGGCAGAATGGCTTCTATTAAGCCTTAATAGCTAAATAGAAACCAGCCGTCTTCTGCAACAAGCGTCGGTAAACTCCTTCCCCCTCTCTGTGATTTTCGTCAAAAGATAGGTCATGGCTCATATTTTGATGCTGTGCGGGAGGGGGAGGAGGGGGGGGTAATAATCGCCCGTGTGAATGAATGCATTGGAGTCCAATGCTTCACATGGCGGCGATTTGTGGGCAACGTTTATCTGCGAGAAAACATTTGTATGAAAGAAGCTTTATGAGTGCGATATCAGTCCGATTTTCTCGTAGCGATATTGCGCTTGCCCGTGTATGTGTATTCGCATCTGCAGATATTTTGCTGGCTTTTGTGCATTCAAAAAAATATCCACCGCTGCTCCCAGCTATTGAAATTAGTCTAACGAGTTCTGGATGCGTTCCTTTCCTGCGCAATTACGCAGCGTATCACGCACATCCTGGCATATCACATGCATATTTGTGTATCCCCATTAACTTCTATGGGGAATTTTGGTGTGCAAAAATGCCGCAAAATAGAGTATGTTGCATATTTTTTTGCGTGAATTGTGAAAACGCGCACTTGTGGACAAACCCATTGAAATCTACAGGGCTCTATTCGCTGCATAAATGCACACGCAAACACACCCATGTGAAGCCAGGAGTTCCTGCACATGGACATTTACACGCGTGTGTTAGCATGCGCAAAATTTCTGAGCACAATACGCAGAGAATAGAACCCATTGATTTCAATGGATTGGTTTTCATTTCCTTTTTTTTTTTTTTTTTTTGCCCAAATGCGAAAAAAACGCTGCATGCTCTACTTTTGTGCGCATTTGAGGTCTATGTGGGGTGCGCAAATGTGCGTGCAATACGCTGTTCAATTCCCAAGAAAAATAACACACCTGGAACTCACTAGGGTGAATAACCATTTAAGTCAGGGAGGGCTCGTTTGCAGCACGCAAATGAATAGGCCCTGTGACACAGAAATGACAGTAAAATACACGTAAAAAAAAAATTGTTCACTGCGTGCAGAAACGCATACGCCCATGTGAAGCCCTTAGCACTCCTTCACACGCGCGTGACGCAATCACGCGAGTGTGTGACGCATTTGAACTCTAAAATGGAGCGTAATCACTTTGTCTTGTGAGCGTTCCTGCGCAGGTAAGTGTCCTTTTCTGCACTGCCGGCCCTGTTCACATGTGAGAGGGACACAACCAGCAGTGAAAATTGACCAGTGGTTGCAGTTCCCACGGCCGATTCTCTGCGCGCAAAAGCAATCGTGTGAAAGAGGCCTCACTGATCTCTAAGGCTTTATTCACACGAACGAGAAACTTGTGCAATTTCTGTGTGATGCAATGCGCACAAAACACGCACGGATGTGAAGTCCATTCTTTTGAATGGGCTCATACACATGAGCGATGTTTTCCCGCATCGCGGCACGTCCTATCTTTGGGTGAGCTCTCGCATCGCATCTCCCATCTACCTCACTGAAAGGAATCCCCGCAGGGATGAAGGGAATCCCTGCAGCTGGGGATGACCTTCATCGGCAAAGGAAGGGGGAAAGAGATTAACATCCCCGTAGGGACTCCCTTTATCCCCACAGGGATGTTAAACACCGTCCCCCCTCCCTTTGCCGGTTGGCTCGCATAGTCTCCCATAAAAGTCTATGTGCCGTCAAAATTAGAACATTTTCAATGTTTTCACTCATTCGATGTTGCAAGAAAAAAAAATAGCGGTGTGTTCTATCTTTCTGCGCTTTGTTTATCTCCCATGTTTCCCTATGGCGCCTCCTTTTTATCACATTGCAAAGCACCAACTTGTGATTTCCATGCGATGACTTTTTAACATTAGAAAGTCCAATTGACTCATAAATCGCGAACGGCAGCCATGTTTTTGGAAAAAAACAGCAGCGTTGATGCTCAAAAAAATTGTGGGGAAAAAAGTAGCGATTTTGCCACGATATCGCGATCGCCAGTGTGCAGGAGGATTAAGGGAGCTTTCACATGAGGGGGGAAGCTAGTCGCACCACAAAACCATCATCAGACTTCTCGCGATTATTTTCAAACCCCTGCACTCGGACGCGGAGTTTGAAAACCCAACGAATGGGAAGAAATTCCCCTCGTTCAGGCGCACCGCAGCTCCGTACTGCCGAGTGTAGTTGTGCCTGCACTCATCTGGAACCGCCCTCACTCTGTATTTGGTCTTTCTTGTGGTTTCTTTGCAGGTGTATAAAACTACAATTTTTTAAACACACACACACACAAAAAAAAGCGCAAAAATCTCACACAGATTCACTGAATTTAATTGATTTGAATGAACAATTTCGATCAGTAATACAGACCATAACGGGACGTACTGCGATTTTTTTTTTTCACGCATGTAAAATACACGTGTGAAAAACACAAATCTGATTGCCCTAATACAAATCAATGGCATTTATGCTATCCGTATAATGTGCGTAATCTGGAGTGCAAATACACCCGTGTGAATGAGGCCTGAGTCTAAGGGTGGCTTCACACGTGCGTATGCGTTTTTGCTAGCACAAGGCATTTGTGAGCATGTTTGCATGCACAGGGCATCTTCACATGGGCACAAGACACACGCCCGCCCTGATTTAAATGTGCATTCTTTCACGGATCCCATTGTACATTTGTCCACCCCGCATAGACTTCTGCTCACGCCAAAAAGGAAAATGTGTACGAACCCATGCGTCTCTGCATTTTGCACACGTACATTATATCCACGCGTGTTAATACACCCGTGTGCCGGATCCCTAAGACACAGAAAAGGAGAAGAACTAGGCAGCATTCGTTAAAAATCCTCTTCTTTATTAGTATAGCATGAGGAAGCAAGCAGCCACGTATCGACCCTGTGCTCGGGTTTTTATCGAGCTTGATAAAGACCCGAGCACAGGGTCGATACGTGGCTGCTTGCTTCCTCATGCTATACTAATAAAGAAGAGGATTTTTAACGAATACTGCCTAGTTCTTCTCCTTTTCTGCATTTATGATCAACGGTGGACCCGGGGAGTCGGGACCCTAACTGGGCTATTGCATAGTGCCTTGCACCAGCGGTGGGATTGAACTTTTGGAGTGCTGCTGCAACTCTTTTTCTTCTTGTGGATCCCTAAGACACTATGCCTGCTGTGATTGACTAGTGCTGCCCACATGAGCGGCTCTGGCCAGTGAGATCTGCATGCACACAGTATGCATCAGGTAGTCGAAAAAGCGGTCCAGCCATCATTGTTTGTCCAGTACCAGAGGATGTGCTTTAAGGGGTTGTACCAAGATATAAAGAGATCTAAAGTTACCCAGAAGATGGGGAGTAACTCTATGATCAGTGGGATGCAACCACTGGGGTTCCCACGAGTCCTGAGTATGGCGGTCCTGACTGTCCCCACAGAAATGGAGGACATGCATGCATTCCATTTATTTCAATGACAACACCGAAATTACTGAATACAAGGACCATGTCTGTCTATACAGGGGGACTGGAGCATTATATCAGGAAAAATGAGCTTCGGCCATTAAACAGATATAATATGATCATGATCAGTGCAGAGTTTTGCACAAGACTGAAGTTTTATTATTGTGGTTATTTAGTTTAGCAAAAAAGACGGTTGGGGGGGGTGGCGACCTAATAATTATAAATAAATATATCGGGGGACAATACCGAGATCGCTCCCATCATCTGTTTATACCCAGGACTGTGCCAACAGAGCGCCCTCTACGTCTAGAGGAAAGAAGGTTTCTAAACCGACATAGAAGGGGGTTCTTTACTGTAAGAGCAGTGAGACTATGGAACTCTCTGCCTGAGCATGTAGTGATGGTGAACATGATAAAAGTACAAGAGAGGCCTGGACGCCTTTCTTGGGCGTTACAATATTATATGTAATAGTCACTGATTACTTCAGAAGGGTCGGTGACCCAGGGATTATTCTGATTGCCAGATTGGAGTTGGGAAGGAATATTTTTCCTAAAATGAGTATAATTGGCTTCAGCCTCATTGGGTTTTTCTCCTTCCTCTGGATCAACATTGCAGGATAGCAGGCTGAACTACATGGACACAAGTCATTTTTCAGCCTATTATATGCTACCAAGTTCCCAAAAGATACACGTCTCAAGTTGTGACATCTTATAGTAAACCTTATAATATAAGACTTACCCGGTCAAACAGTGCGAACAGCTCTCTTAGTAGATCCGACACCGGCAGCTTGAGATGATTGGCAAACTCTTCTATTCCAATCCTTCCTCCCTTTGACAAGTCGGCAATAGATGCGTACACTTCCAGCTGTTTCTCAAAATTGTTCCATTTTAGGCTGAAAACAAATAGTTGAAAGTAAGTAATACAGTAACAAATAAGTAAGGTAAAGGTATTGGGGCACAATCATTTGGCATAGTTTTGGCGCAGAGATTAGCGCCAGCGTGTGTGCTTGTCAAGAATCTGGCACTAGTTTTTGCTTAATGTTAAATATTCTTTAGGACTCACATAGGCGCAGCGATCTACAGCTGCAGTGAGGCTGAAAAAAAAAACCGCGTAATCATGCGATACTTTCGCTGTGCTCACAGCGGAAGTATCACGTGATGCATGGCTTCCATTGACTGCAATGGACGCCGGCTGCACGTTTTTCTGCAATTAGAACATGCCACGATTTCTTTCATGCTGCGTGAACATTTAAAGGCAGTAAGCTATTAGGTTCATGAAACGCGGCAGAAATCCATCCGTGGGCATTAGCCCCAAGTAGGTAGTTCCTGCCTTGACTCCTCTTTTAGGTCCATTGACTTACTTGCCAAAATATATATTAACCTCAATTCACAGCACATCTAGGCTACAAAATCAGCGTGTATACCAGAACTATCCCCCGACTATAAAAGTCAGCGTGTATACCAGAACTATCCCTCCGACTATAAAAGCTAACAACACACGGATGAGTGCGATATCGGGCCGTGAATCACTCGCTCACCGACATGCGATTTCCCCGCGGATGTGAGGCATTTTTATCTCAAAACCGCCTGGCATCACTTCGGGGAAGTAGCCATGCCGGAGGATGGCTAATAGCCGTGGCAGAGGATCGCAGAGTTTCTCTCATTGTTTTCAATGGGAGACCTCGCATTGCATCGTGTGCGCCTAGCATGTGGTGCGATGCTGCCGCCGGCCCCATTGGGGCTGCTATGTAAGTTTATGCAGCAAGATAGAACATGCTGCAGTTGGTTACCTGCATCGCATTGTGGTGCCATGCGGGAAAACATCCTTCATGTGTAGGACTCAATTCAAAAGAATGGGATTTATATTTGTGCGTCTCGCATGATTTTCTCGCCAGTGTGAAGGCGGTCTAAAGCAAAGAGCTTATTCAAAGATTTGGGAAGTTTTTGCCCATGACAAACCTATTGTTCTCTTATCTTAACACAACAAAACCCATTAGAATCAATTCCAAGTGTCCGTAAACCACCCTGATAATGTAATGTGATGACGATGTGCCGCGCTAAGAGTCAAGCTTAAGACCAAGGCATCTGTACACTGAAAAGAAAAATCAAGCGGCACAAAAAAAAACTTCTTCAGCAATCTGTGGCTTTGTTCAAACTTCCATGTTATTTTTTTGCATTAGACTTCCTACACAAGGACAAGTGAGACGTCGGGCCATGAAGCTGCCCGATACCGCGCTCATGAGGCATTCCTCAGGCATAAATACATTGGTGAAGTTCCGATCCTCTTGCACGAATTTCAGGTGCGATAGAGGATCGGAAGCGTTTTCCATTGATTTAAATGGCAACCTTGCATCGCACTCGCATGCACATTGCATGTAATGCAAGAGCAATGCGAGGCATTAAAGCTGTGGCGATGCATTCTGAGGAGTGTGAGGAGTTAGAGCATGCCACGATTTTTTTCCCACACTGCAATTCATATTCGTGTGAGATTGGTGTGTCTCGCAGTGCACAGATGTCGTGCAATTTTGTTGGCCACACATATCGACTATTTATGGATGATTACAGGGGGCTGGGTGACTGATGACAGCATGAAGTATTGCTAGCGCATGAACAAAAAAAATATATATAAGCCTTTCATTGCCCAAATACGTTGCGCAGGAGCATGCATATTTGCGCTTGCGCTCGCCTGCAGAAGCCTTTAACAAAAATCAATCAGCAACACACCTCCATGCATCAATAGGTGGTGACAATGATGAAAATGTGTTTGGGTCGAATGGTAGTATTAAGGATTACTCATCTCCCATACAATCTGCATTGGCCTGTGTAAAGACTATTTAAATGAGCGCAGATCTTGATGACCTGCGCTCATCATCTAGCTCAAATTGAGTCAAGTAATGAGAACTCAAATTCAACTTTTATACAAAAAAAGGGAAAAACTGCTTCTCACTTTAACTTCCGGCTGATTTTTGTGAACTCCACAAGCCCAGCCTCCATGGGTAAAGTCAGGTCTCTAGCTGTTAGCATTAGTCTGCAGTCTTCATAGGTATGATCAGTGAATGGTATTCCAAGTGACCTGCAAAAGACAGTAAACCATTGTTAATGGTAGGAGCTGCTAAGGAAGGCTCCAAATCCACATCCAATACACAAAAATAAAGCTGTGTACTCCCATTCTAACACTTTTTATTTTTATTTTTAGGTGACTTGGACATTTTCGCTCCTAAGATCTGCGTTCAACCAACAGACTGGCCTAATTTCACACAATGTCAATAGTAAGTAGCTTGTGCCTCTTACAACTAGGAAGTAGCTTGCTTTCTCCCGCGGGGTTTTGAACGATAATCGTTCCATGTAAAAGCATGCAGAAAATGAACGACTGGATCAGAATCACTGATGTTGTTCACTGATGAGGGGAGAGGACAGAATATGGGGGATGTAATGAGGGGAGAGGACAGTATATAGGGGATGTGATGAGGGGGAGAAAACAGTATTTGGGGGATGTGATGAAGGGGAGAGGACAGTATATGGGGGCTGTGATGATGGAAGAGGACAGTATATGGGAGATGTGATGAGGCTGTCAAGCAGCCTAGCAGTGGTGTACATTCACCACTTCCAGTGGCGTCAAGGTAAATCATTACCAGACAGTATATGCAGGATGTGATAAAGGGAGAGAGGACTACATGGGGTCTGTGATTGGGGGGAGAGGACAGTATATGTGAAATGTGATGAGAAAGGAAAAGACAGTATATGATAATTGTGATGTATAGGGGATATGATGAGCAGATAGGATAGTATATGGGGGTATGATAAGGGGAGGGGACAGTATATAGGGGATGTGATAAGGGGAGAGAGAATACTATATGGGGGATGTGATGAAGGAAAAGGTTAGTATGTGGGGATGTGATGAGAAAGAAAGTAAAGTATATGGAAGATGTGATAAGGGGAGAGAGGACAGTATAAGGGATATTATGAGTGGAGAGGACAGTATATGGGGGATGTGATGAAGGAAGAGGACAGTATATGGGGGGATGTGATGAGGGAGGACAGTATATGGGGGATTGTGATGAGGGAGGACAGTATATGGGGGATGTGATGAGGGAGAGGAAGGTATATGAGCGATGTGATGATGGGAGAGGACAGTATATGGGGGATGTGATGAGGGGAGAGAACAGTATATGGGGGATGTGATGAGGGGAGAGGACGGTATATGGGGGATGTGATGAGGGGAGAGGACGGTATATGGGGGATGTGATGAGGGGAGAGGACGGTATATGGGGGATGTGATGAGGGGAGAGGACGGTATATGGGGGATGTGATGAGGGGAGAGGACGGTATATGGGGGATGTGATGAGGGGAGAGGACGGTATATGGGGAATGTGATGAGGGGAGAGGACGGTATATGGGGAATGTGATGAGGGGAGAGGACGGTATATGGGGAATGTGATGAGGGGAGAGGACGGTATATGGGGGATGTGATGAGGGGAGAGGACGGTATATGGGGGATGTGATGAGGGGGAGAGGACAGTATATGGGGGATGTGATGAGGGGGAGAGGACAGTATATGGGGGATGTGATGAGGGGAGAGGACAGTATATGGGGGATGTGATGAGGGGAGAGGACAGTATATGGGGGATGTGATGAGGGGGAGAGGACAGTATATGGGGGATGTGATGAGGGGGAGAGGACAGTATATGGGGGATGTGATGAGGGGAGAGGACGGTATATGGGGGATGTGATGAGGGGAGAGGACGGTATATGGGGGATGTGATGAGGGGAGAGGACGGTATATGGGGGATGTGATGAGGGGAGAGGACGGTATATGGGGGATGTGATGAGGGGAGAGGACGGTATATGGGGGATGTGATGAGGGGAGAGGACGGTATATGGGGAATGTGATGAGGGGAGAGGACGGTATATGGGGAATGTGATGAGGGGAGAGGACGGTATATGGGGAATGTGATGAGGGGAGAGGACGGTATATGGGGAATGTGATGAGGGGAGAGGACGGTATATGGGGAATGTGATGAGGGGAGAGGACGGTATATGGGGAATGTGATGAGGGGAGAGGACGGTATATGGGGAATGTGATGAGGGGAGAGGACGGTATATGGGGAATGTGATGAGGGGAGAGGACGGTATATGGGGAATGTGATGAGGGGAGAGGACGGTATATGGGGAATGTGATGAGGGGAGAGGACGGTATATGGGGAATGTGATGAGGGGAGAGGACGGTATATGGGGAATGTGATGAGGGGAGAGGACGGTATATGGGGAATGTGATGAGGGGAGAGGACGGTATATGGGGGATGTGATGAGGGGAGAGGACGGTATATGGGGGATGTGATGAGGGGAGAGGACGGTATATGGGGGATGTGATGAGGGAGAGAGGACAGTATATGGGGGATGTGATGAGGGGGAGAGGACAATATATGGGGGATGTGATGAGGGGGAGAGGACAGTATATGGGGGATGTGATGAGGGGGAGAGGACAGTATTTGGGGGATGTGATGAGGGGGAGAGGACAGTATTTGGGGGATGTGATGAGGGGGAGAGGACAGTATTTGGGGGATGTGATGAGGGGGAGAGGACAGTATATGGGGGCTGTGATGAGGGGAGAGGACAGTATATGGGAGATGTGATGAGGCTGTCAAGCTGCCTAGCAGTGGTGTACATCCACCACTTCCAGTGGCTCAAGGTAAATCAGTGCCAGAAAGTATATGCAGGATGTGATAAGGGGAGAGAGGACAACATGGGGTCCGTAATTGGGGGGAGAGGACAGTATATGTGAAATGTGATGAGAAAGGAAAAGACAGTATATGATAATTGTGATTTATAAGGGATATGATATGGGGAGAGGATAGTATATGGGGGATGTGATGAGGGGGAGAGGATAGTATATGGGGGATGTGATGAGGGGGAGAGGATAGTATATGGGGGATGTGATGAGGGGGAGAGGACAGTATATGGTGGCTGTGATGAGGGGAGAGGACAGTATATGGGAGATGTGATGAGGCTGTCAAGCTGCCTAGCAGTGGTGTACATCCACCACTTCCAGTGGCTCAAGGTAAATCAGTGCCAGAAAGTATATGCAGGATGTGATAAGGGGAGAGAGGACAACATGGGGTCCGTAATTGGGGGGAGAGGACAGTATATGTGAAATGTGATGAGAAAGGAAAAGACAGTATATGATAATTGTGATTTATAAGGGATATGATATGGGGAGAGGATAGTATATGGGGGATGTGATGAGGGGGAGAGGATAGTATATGGGGGATGTGATGAGGGGGAGAGGATAGTATATGGGGGATGTGATAAGGGGAGGGGACAGTATATAGGGGATGTGATAAGGGGAGAGCATACTATATGGGGGATGTGATGAAGGAAGAGGTTAGTATGTGGGGATGTGATAAGAAAGAAAGTAAAGGATATGGGGGATGTGATAAGGGGAGAGAGGACAGTATAGGGGATATTATGAGTGGAGATTATAGTATATGGCGGATATGATAAGGTGAGAGAGAACAGTATATGGGGGTTGTGATAAGGGTAGGAGAGGACAGTGTATGGGGGATGTGATGAGGGGGGTGAGGACAGTAGTTGGGGGATGTGATGAGGGGGAGGACGGTCTATGGAGGATGTTATGAGGGAGAGGACAGCATATGGGGGATGGGATGAGGGGAGGGAACAGTATATGGGGGATGTGATGAGGGGAAGGGACAGTATATGGGGGATGTGATGAGGGGAGAGGACAGCATATGGGGGATGTGATGAGGGGAAGAGGACAGTATATAAGGAATGTGATGAGTGAGGACAGATTATGGGGAATGTGATAAGGGGGATAGGACAGTATATGGGGTCTCTAATAAGCGGAGAGAGTACAGTACATGGGGGCTATGATAAGGAGGGAGAGGACAGTTTATGAGGGCTATGATGTGGAGGGAGAGGGCAGTATATGAAGGATGTTATGAGGGGGAGACAGAACAATATATGGGGGTTGTTATAAGAGGGGGGCTGTATATTGGGGATGTGCTGAGGGGAGGGGACAGTATATGGGGGATGTGATTCGAGAGGGGACAGTATATGGGGGATGTGGTGAGGGGGAGAGGACAGTATTTGAAGGATGTGATGAGGGGAGAGGACAGTATATAGGGGGTGTGATGAGGGGAGAGCACAGTATATGGGGAATGTGATGAGGGGAGAGGACAGTATATGGGGGATGTGATGAGGGGAGAGGACAGTATATGGGGGATGTGATGAGGGGAGAGGACAGTATATGGGGGATGTGATGAGGGAGAGAGGACAGTATTTGAAGGATGTGATGAGGGGAGAGGACAGTATATAGGGGGTGTGATGAGGGGAGAGTACAGTAAATGGGGGATGTGATGAGGGGAGAGGAAGGTATATGGGGGATGGGATGAGGGGGAGAGGACAGTATTTGAAGGATATGATGAGGGGAGAGGACAGTATATAGGGGGGTTGATGAGGGGAGAGGACAGTATATGGGGGATGTGATGAGGGGAGAGGACAGTATATGGGGGATGGGATGAAGGGAGAGGACAGTATATGGGGGATGGGATGAGGGGAGAGGACAGTATATGGGGGATGGGAGGAGGGGAGAGGACAGTATATGGGGGATGTGATGAGGGGAGAGGACAGTATATGGGGGATGTGATGAGGGGAGAGGACAGTATATGGGGGATGTGATGAGGGGAGAGGACAGTATATGGGGGATGTGATGAGGGGGAGAGGACAGTATTTGAAGGATATGATGAGGGGAGAGGACAGTATATAGGGGGGTTGATGAGGGGAGAGCACAGTATATGGGGGATGTGATGAGGGGAGAGGACAGTATATGGGGGATGGGATGAGGGGAGAGGACAGTATATGGGGGATGGGAGGAGGGGAGAGGACAGTATATGGGGGATGTGATGAGGGGAGAGGACAGTATATGGGGGATGTGATGAGGGGAGAGGACAGTATATGGGGGATGTGATGAGGGGAGAGGACAGTATATGGGGGATGTGATGAGGGGGAGAGGACAGTATTTGCAGGATGTGATGAGGGAAGAGGACAGTATATGGGAGAAGTGATGAAGGAAGTGGACAGTATATTGGGGATGGGATGAGGTGAGAGGACATTATATGGGGGATGTGATGAGGAGCAGTAGACAGTATATGGGGGATGTGATGAGTCTTAAAGAGGATCTGCAGCAGCTGAAGTAAGGAATGTCTTCTCATTCACTGCCTGACTGACATGAGGCTCTTCTTAAGGAGAGTATATAGTAGATAGGTTGTTGAATCTTATATATTGTATATAATACATGTGACTATACATATGTGTGATCAAGGAGACGTACTGTCAGATGATGGGTTCTTCTTCCCCCTTTCGTTTACTTCCTTTCCTTAATTAATTCTGAATACTTGTAAATTTCATCTTTTTCTTTCCCAGCGGAGGACACGGCCCAGGTACGATCCTGTCCTATAACAGAGCTAACAGTGCGGTTGCTATACTTTGCATCAGCAGGAACCCCTAAACATTCAATCATCCATGGCTAATCTGAGATCAGAGGTGGGCAAGAAATATAATGTCACTCGCAGTCACCAATAAGATGGTGGATCAGTGATTTGCAGCCGACGGCTCTCCAGCTGTTCTGTGACCGCAGTGTGATGGGAGTTACATATCACAGACCACTTTATGTAGTAGTACAAGTATTTTGTTAGTGTTTTATATAATTGAAGCTTAATTTATATAAAACCCTAACAATATACTTGCACTACTACAACTGATCAGCTGTTCAGCGGTCGGTGCACACCTGCACTTATATAACTTCTGCAGGAAGCACGCAGCTCTGTTCCCGCACTGGTGAGGCTTGGTATTACAGGCCATTCACTTCAATGGGAAGTTACCCTGCAATATGAGACCGGACCACTGCTGTGGGAACAGAGCTGTCTGCTTCTTGTAGAGATTAGCTAGTGTGCAAGTGCAGCGGCCCAGCGAACAGCAGAGTGTTGGGGGTCCTGGAAAGCAGACCCCACTGATCTCCTATTGATCATCTATTCTAAGGACAGGTCATCAATGGTTTATAACTGGACAACCCCTTTGTCTTCTCTTATTTCTCTCCAGATTGAGGACAATAAAGAGCAGATTTCATAAAGAAGAAGCTGAATGAAGAGAAGAAAGAAGCTAAAGAAAACAACCCGGAGAAGCTGGTGTAGTATGTAGGATGCCCTAAATGTCATCTTAATAGGACTAGCATTGTGGTGTGCACCATGTAAATGAGCATGCAGCTATTTCTGGGGGACTTTTTCCTTCCAGATCCCCCTGTGTATTAATCCTTCGGATTCCATATATCAGCTACCACTATGGTCAGTTCATATGAGGTGTAATGACGATGTGATGCTGGCAGGAAAATTCATCAAAACTGGTGCAGGTGAAAAATGTTCAGTGGAAATCTATTTGCTTTGGGTAACTGCGCCAGTTTTCCTTGCACAAAGTTCATTGAAATTCTCCCTTTGCGAGTAGACTACTGTAGGTGAAGTGATATTCTGAGATGTTCCCCATAACTTCTGACAGCACCTAATAATATAACAGGAGGGTCTACTGAATGAGCAGCTGTATAGGACGTAATTTACTTAGACAGCCTGTTCGCTCCATATCGCTGCTAAAGACTTAAAGGGATTGTACCAAGATATAACGTTATCCCCTATCCCCCACTGATCACAAGAACGGGGATCCTAATGGTCTCCCCACATGAATGGAGCAGTGATAACGCATGCCTACTGCCACTCAAATCAATTAAATGACAGCACTGGAGTTTGCTGGGAGTTTGTACAATTTCCGCATTGTGATTGAATGAATAGAGCGACTGTCACATGCGCATTCTCCTCTCCATTTATCTAGGCACTTTCAGGAACTCTTTTCTCAGGATTAGTGGGAGTCCCAGCGTTTGGATCACCACTGATCATAAGGTTATTCCCTATCTGGTGGATACGGGATAATTTTAGTTCTTGGTACAATTCCTTTAAACAAAGGTTTTAAACTCCTCCTTTCTGCTGGAATCCACTCCTGGGTTTGGCTCAAAGAACTGCAGTGGAGTTATTCAAAAAAGCGCTGTGTGGGAAACCACCTTTAGCGTAAGGCCAGACGTAGAATACGCATCTACCGCTGCAGAATTGTGTGCGGTAAATCTGCGATGTGTCACAGTACAAGCAATGCAGATGCGACTTCACGTAACCTTCGCACCACTTGGGGCAGATTTTGCCACTGCAAAAAATTAGTGTCAGATCTGTAACGTACGGCTTTACCGTAACAGTCACTTGGGGAACTCTTTCTATGGATGTGGTATATGATGTCTTCCTTTTGTCTTAGACTTGTGGAAAGCAAGAAGAAAGCTATTATAAGAACAGAAGAACGGCTACTGAACTTGGAGGTGCAGGAGACTGACTGAGAAGACAAGAAACAGATGGCCTTGAGTTCCTTCAAGCTGAACTATCTGGATCCCCGGATTTCGGTGGCTGGTGAGTTCTTTAATTTCTTGTGGAAAGTTTGCATATTCTTCATGTCTGCAAATCAATTATGTGCATTGCATGTCTTTATAACAAAGTCTATTGCTGGTCTCACACATTAGATAGCAGTCGGCCAAATAGTTATTTGGGTGACAGCTATTCCTTTTGACACAGTTGGAACATCCCTGTACACATGAAATGGTAGTCTGGTCCTACCAAAATCAGTGTGTTTAGCTGCTGTTGATCTAATGTGTATGGGCACATTTTAAAGGGAACCTGTCACCACCTGAGAGCACCATAAACTAAGCTCTACTGCTCATAGGGCAGGTTCTGAGGGGTTCAGGAATGTTATTATGATTACCTGACTCTCTGTTCCCGCGCGGTCACCCAAGGAGGTCAGCAACAGAAGACTCCTCTCTACAGCTGTGTGTCCGCTTCCATAGAGCGCAATATGTATTTCTCGTCCGTATCATTGGGGGCCACAGCCTAGACCATGGGATATAGCCACTGCCCTAGGAGGCGACACTAAGCAAAAAAGTGTTAGCTCCTCCCCACCTGGCTATATCCCCCCTGCAGGCACTCAGCTAATTAAGTAGTCTTTAGCTTAGTGTCTGCTAGGAGGCAGACGTGGAAAGAGCTATTCGCGGGAATCCGGGGAGTCGGGGCTTTTCCCTGGCTCTACTGGCCTCCCGGGGGAGACGCAGGCAGGGGATGTCTCCACCACTACTGCGGCGTCTCACCCAGAGAAGAAAAAGGGGCCCGACCATGCAATGCGCATCTGAGTCGGTTACCCGCCAGCCATAGGGCTCCCCCTCCCTGGAGTAGCGCACTGTCTGATGGTGACGCGTAGGGGGCAGCACTGCTGGAGTGGTCGACGCAAGGGCAGGCTGTGGCTCCCAGGACAAAGACACCCCCGCTTGGGACTATGGACAGCGCGGCAAGCATTCCGGCGCCACACGGACAGTGCATACCTTAAGGAGCATCAGGACGACGGCGGTGGCGGGGGCAGCGGCAGCGGCGATGGCAGCGGCGAAGGCAGCGGCAGCTCTCCCGGCCAGGGATAGAAGCTTGCGTTTTGCAGGAAGACGGGACGCCGGCCGGCAGGCCACTTCCGGGCACGGCACTCCGGGGGGCGGAGCGCCGTCGTCACGGCCGGAAAGCGTCACTTCCGGGTCGCGGGGACGCTTCCAGGGTAGGCCACGCCCCCTCCGACCGGGGTGAATGTAAAAAGACCGCCGGACAGAGGAATGGCCGCGCTCTGGGACACTTCATTGGTCTACACCTCTGAGCCCAGCACCTGCAGCTCTCTGAAGCACACAGCAGCCTTCCAGCCGTTCAGCCCTGCAGTCCTGCAGTTTCCCTCTGCAGTTTTCCTTCTGCAACGGAGAAAGCACCCGGACAGCAGCAGCACCTCCTGTCTCGGGCACCAGCAGCAGTAACAACTCCGCAGCAGTCCCTGCCACAGCACCTGCCGGGTCACCAACGCCGCGAGATCGTGTGGTACACCAGCGTCGACTTCCGACAGCATCCAAGCGTCAGGACCAGAGGCTCCAGCTGGACCGGGGGAACCGCAGAAACAGCTGCTAGACCGGGTAAGCCCTGCCCAAGGCAGCACTTTGCGGTGTTCTCCCCTCGCCCTCCCCGTCCCCCCCTGCAGGCATTCCTGTAACGGTACTTAGCTTACCCGCTACCTGGGAATTGTTTTTCTGTTGCCATGTCTGACCCTAGATCAGAGGGTTCCAGCCCGGCCAAGGGGAGGGTGAAGCATTACGCTTGCACTATCTGCAGCGTTAAGTTCGCTTGCGGTCAAGTCGACCCCCGCTGCACTAGATGTGCCGCGGTGCAGGCAGCTCCAGGGACCCCGGTGCCCTCCGCCGCCCCTGTGGAGCCAGGGCCCGAACCCCAACGGGCGAGGTCCCTGGCCGCTGCCGTTTCTGGCTTGGCCACATCATCTGCGGCGATTTTACGCCGGTTAGAGTCCAGCTCAGACGCGTCCTCCTCGGAATATGCACGAGGGAGGGCACACAAGAGGAGGAGGTCCCGTAGCAGCGAGGACACTCCCCATAGATCGCGCCACACCGGGAGGTCGTCTGGACCCTCAAAGTCCAGACAACCCAGGGACTCTCATGGCTCTCATGGTCCAGGGAGTCCGTGCATACTTATCATAGATCAAGGCATTCTTCACGGTCCCGGTATTCTGCGAGACCAGCCCGGGCTCGCCATGAGTCCCCTCGAGCATCTTGCTCATGGGCGCCCCAGGACACGGCCCAAACGGCAGGCAAGGGCAGTGGGTCTGAAGACTACGACCACTCTGCAGGCTCGTCAGTTTTGGAACTAGACGAGGAACAGGTGTCGCGCCTAGCCAGCCTAATGTATGGCCTGGTAATATCCATAAGAGAAACCCTCCAAGTAATGGAGGAAACAGTGGAGACGCCTCCTTCCGCGGTGTCATTTAGACGGCAGAAGAGATCACGACAGGTCTTCCCAGACCATCCGGATTTTTCGGAGGTCCTTAACAAGGAATGGCAGAACCCGGATAAGAAATTTAGGCAACCCGGGAAGACTTGGGAAAGTACATATCCATTCCCAGGGGGCCTGAAAAAGGGTTGGACGGTACCTCCGGTAGTTGACCCGCCAGTGTCGCGACTGTCTAGAAGTTCAGCACTGCCAACAGCCGAGGTAGCAATGCTGGCTAATCCTCAAGACAGGAAGCTGGATGCGTTGGCAAAAACCGTGTTTTAAGCCACAGGCACCGCCTTACAGCCGATTTTTTGCGGCCGCATGGGTCAGCAAGGCATCCATAGCCTAGGCCAAGCAGCTACGGAGAGACAGTGTAGCAGGCGCTCCACCAAATGAGTTGCTCGAACTGACAGACAACGTCATACAGGCAAACAAATTTGTATGCGCAGCAGAACTAGACGCAGCCAAGTTCGTTGCCCGGCCATCCGCTGCATCGGTTGCGGCAAGGAGAACTCTCTGGCTGAAAAAGCTGGTCAGCAGATATAGCATCCAAGATGGCCCTAACAAAATTGCCATTCGAAGGAAACAGGCTGTTTGGACCTAAACTGGATGACATGATAAAGGACGCTACAGGCGGCAAGAGCACGTCGTTACCACAAATGCCGGCAAGAAAGGAGAAGGTTCCACTAAAAAGGAAACCGTTTTTTAGATCCTTTCGGCGTTTTTCGTCCCACCCAGGGTCAGGGCAGTGGTCCCAGTCTACAAGAACCCCGACGGACGCAAAGAGGGGCCCCTCTTTCAAAACAAGACAAACATGGCGATCCCGACCCAGAACATCTAAAACAGCGGGATCAAAGAGCGCGGCATGAGATGCTGCCCCCACCCAGTGTCACCAGGGTGGGGGGCAGGCTCTCCCAATTTCGAGAGACATGGGGGAGGCGCGTGAGCAACAAGTGGGTGCAGGAAATTGTGACATCCGGTTACGCAATCGAATTCACGACTCTCCCACGGAATTCATTCTGCAGGTCCAGAGTGCCTACCACCCCGGAAGGAGTAGCCAACCTACAGCAGGCAGTGCGGAACCTTCTGGCACAGGGGGTTGTGAAACCGGTACCGGGGGCCCAAGAGAGGCAAGGGTTCTATTTGAATCTTTTTCTTGTACCCAAAAAGGACGGCAGAATGAGGCCGATGCTGGATTTAAGGAGGTTGAACCAATTCATCAGAACAAAACATTTCCGGATGGAGTCAATCAAGTCCGTGATAACCTCCATGCAACCGGGCGAATTTCTGTCCTCAATAGATATCAAGGACGCTTATCTCCATATCCCGATTCGGGAAACACATCAAAAATTCCTTCGTTTCGAAACACAGGGAAGGTATTTTCAGTTTACGGCGCTGCCATTCGGCCTGTCTACCTCTCCAAGGGTCTTTACGAAGGTACTAGCAGCAGTGAGGGCCACTCCATGCGGAAGGTATATCAGCCATTCCATACCTGGACGATATACTAATAAAGGCACCGTCGAGGGACGGCAACATCAAAAGCTTACACGTCACGATGAAGATTCTAGAAGAATTCGGCTGGATAGTGAACCGCGAAAAATCATGCCTAATACCGACACAACACTTGGAGTTTTGGGCATGATATTCGATACCAGCCAGCACCGGGTCCGGCTACCTCAAGCAAAGATAGACAAGCTCCGGCAGGGGTCCGGTCCCTAATACAGGGGAAACCGTTAACCCTCAGACACTGCATGGCTATCCTGGGCCAGATGGTGGCAGCATTCGAGGCGTTTTCGTTCGCCCAGTTCCAGTCAAGGAAACTACAACACTTGATATTGTCACGCCGGAATGGGTTCCGGATGACCCTGGAGCAGCGAATCCAGATAACCCCTCAAGTCCAAAGGTCACTGAAGTGGTGGCTGAAACCTGGGAGGCTTCAGGCGGGATGCCTTTGGGCCCAAGTCGCTGGACAGTAGTGACGACGGACGCCAGCCTTTCAGGTTGGGGCAGAACACTAGGGACCAGTCTGTGCAAGGAGTGTGGTCTCAAAAAGAGACAAGGCTACAAATAAACATCCTAGAGTTGCGGGCCATCTACCGGACGCTCCGACACTTCGGGCCCAATCTCAAGAGAAAAAATGTACGCATTCAGACGGACAACACCACAGCGGTGGCCTATGTCAACCGACAAGGAGGAACACGGAGCGTGTCGGTAATGAGCGAGGTAGCAGGCATACTAACGTGGGCAGAGAAGCATCTGAGCTCGCTTTCCGCAGTCTACATTCCCGGAATAGAGAAAACTGGGTGGCGGATTACCTAAGCCGAGAAACAGTGGATCCCGGCGAATGGGGGCTGCACCCAGAAGTATTTCGGACGATATGCCGGAAGTGGGGCACGCCAGACGTGGACCTCAGGGCGTCCCGACTAAATTACAAGCTACGCCCGTTTATGTCCCGAGCGCGGGATCCACAAGCAGCGGCAACGGATGCGCTGACCATTTCGTGGGAGGAGTACAAGCTCCTATACGTATTTCCACCCATCCCTCTCATACCGAGGATCCTAGGGAAAATCAAGCAGGAAGGATGATCAGCAATATTAATAGCACCAGACTGGCCAAGAAGAAGCTGGTACGCGACCATCATAGAAATACTGTTCAACACACCGTGGCATCCTCCAGAGCAAAGAGACCTGCTATCCCAGGGGCCTTTTTTCTACACCCAAATTCCAAGCCTCTACATTTGACGGCTTGGCCGTTGAGACCGAGGTGTGGAGGAGGAAAGGTTATTCGGAGAAGGTTATTCAGACAAAGAATTCGGGCCAGAAAACCAGCCTCATCTGCAGTTTTATAGAGTCTGAGAAGCGCTCCTTCACCTGTGTGAGGAGGGGCGGGTACAACCGATGCAATTGTCGGTGGCCAGAATTCTTGCATTCCTACAATCAGGCCTCGAGGTAGGATTGAGGGTAGGCTCGTTAAGGGGACAGGTGTCGGCATTAACGGTACTGTTCCAAAAGCCAATCGCAAAGAGGATGGCAGTACGTACATTCCTGCAAGGAGTTGCCCATACGACACCCCCGTTTAAACCCCCGGTCCAAACTTGGGACCTTAATCTCGTGTTGGACACTATGACGGGCCAGCCGTTTGAGCCGCTGAAGGAGATTTCTATGCGACTACTGACCTGGAAGGTGGTATTCCTCGTCGCCATTACGGCAATCCGTAGGGTCTCGGAGCTGGCGGCTTTGTCTATACACGCGCCATATATGACCGTCCACCAGGACAAAGTGGTGCTGAGGCCATCACCCGAGTTTCTACCAAAGGTGGTATCACAGTTTCATACTAATGAAGAAAATTGTCTTGCCTTCTTTTTGTCCAGATCCAGTACACAAAAAGGGAAAAATGCTGCACCACCTGGACGTAGTAAGGGCGCTGAGGATCTATGTGAAAAGAACAAAGGCGTTTCGTAGGACCGACACCCTCTTCGTTATTCCGGAGGGGACCCGAAGGGGCTTGGCAGCCTCAAAAGTCACCCTATCCAAATGGATAAGGTCCCTGATAACAGAGACGTATCGCACCTCAGGGCGCTCGCCGCCATTTCGGGTTACGGCCCACTCCACACCGTAGGGGCTTACCGCGCAGTCCGTCACGGAGCCTCAGCCCTTCAGGAGGGTAAGGCAGCCACCTGGACTTCCTTACATATGTTCTCAAAATTTTATAAGGTCCACACAGCCGCATCATCTGACGCCGCTCTTGGCCGGAAGATCTTGCAGGCGGCGGTCGTTGACCGCACAGCCGAACTTTGAATGCCCACCCAATATATTGTTTTTGGGACTGCTTGTGGACGTCCCATGGTCTAGGCTGTGGCCCCGAATGATACGGACGAGAAACAGATATTTTTGGTATAACTTAGCGTAAAATCTCTTTCTCGTCGCGTTCATTGGGGGCCACAGCACCCACCCCTTATTTATTTAGGCGGTTGCTGGAACTTTCTGTGCTTCGGTCATGGTTCGGCAGAAAATTGTGCCAAGAGTTTGTTTTTGGTATGTATAAAACATAATATGTATAATCTTACTCCCACTGGCTTCCTACTGCTTGCAGACAGACTAATTAGCTGAGTGCCTGCAGGGGGGATATAGCCAGGTGGGGAGGAGCTAACACTTTTTTGCTTAGTGTCGCCTCCTAGGGCAGTGGCTATATCCCATGGTCTAGGCTGTGGCCCCCAATGAACGCGACGAGAAAGATTTTACGGTAAGTTATACCAAAAATATCTGTTTTCCGGCACAGCCTGCAGACGTGAGTCCACTTGTGCATCCTTTCACATGTGATGGCGTGGGAATGAGCCGGGTGAGCTTAAAAACTACATCCCCCGGACTCCTTGGAACCTGCCCTGTGAGCACTATAATTTAGTCTATACAGATTCAAGAATAGGTTTTTGTCCTGCGCTCATAAGGATTACATAAAAACAGCCTGATAAATGGAAAACTTACTTAGATGGGAGCTCTCATGTCCTTGAGACCTCCCCAAATGGATTCCAGGCCGGGTAAGTTTATCCAAAACAGTTGTCGTCCAAAAAGGGGGGATTTTAATTGACCAAATAGCAATAAATACTGGTAGGTAGACAAATCACTGGGCACAGGTAATAAAACAGATGGTGCAACGTGTTTCAGGACGGTATGTGGCCCTTTATAAAGCATAGTAAACAGGGTATCAGGACTTCCTTTTATACTAGGTGGTATTTCCTTCATAGAGGAGCAGTGTACTGGCGCTGTTCTCACTGTAAGGCCCACATCGATGACATCACACGTCATAACGCTGGCGTCCGTCACTGCCAGCTTTATAGTAACGTGGTGTCTCCCCGAGCTCACTCGCCCGGGTGCTGTCACGGCACGTAGTTGTGATGTAACTAGTGATATTAGCTATGTGAAACGTTATCCCGAACGGGCGCTGCATTCCAGCGCCCATTCCACTGGACATTGGATGGCCTCCCTGGAGTGTCATGTGCTCCAAAGGGTGCGTTCCAGCGGGGTGTGTATATCTCTTAGCTAGGTAGCCATCCTGAGAGTGAAAAAATGTAGTGTTGTTGTTTGTACAGCATTAATGATTAAAGCAGTGTGTTTAATATGGTCCATCCCTGGTCTAATGTATATAAGGTTGTTAAAATGTTGCGGATTTGGGAAACATTAAATATAAATAGTTGTAACATATAGTATTTTTGAATATGAAAACTACACATAACTAATTACATATATTATTAAGCAAATAAAAGCAGCTGCAGCACTACTGCAGGCAATCAATATATTATTATGCCATGGCTGCGACGATACAAGCAAATACAAGCGGCTGCAGCACTACTGCAGGCAATTCATATCTGAATATAAGCGGCATTGTGAGATTTGTTTTTTTTTAAACTCGTTTTATTGAACAGTATGTATTTTGTACAATACATGAATAAATAACTTTGAATACATCATAGGCTCCATGTACTCATGTAATCAAAACTTGAGTACGTTAGATTGATATATGCAGTAGTTGAATACAGTGCGTCAGTACATTTTCTCATGGTATCAGTGGAAGGCGGTAACATTCGTTCGTTTTACCGAGCATTCCTAGGTATCGTTGCCCTCAGCAGGTCCTGTAATCGATCTTGCGTGAATACTGTGTACGTTGATCCGCACCATCTTTCCCAAACCTTGTTGAATTTTTCAGGGCATTTTCTGTTTTTATATACTATTTTTTCGTATGGCAGAATTGCATTAATGATATTCTGCCATTTCGAGAGTGTCGGAGGACATCTGTCCATCCAACGTAGGGCTATTGCTTTGCAAGCAAAGAATATAATTTTCGTAAGGAATATCCTATCGTGATGTTGCCATTGCTCTTTGTCTAGAAGGCCTAATAGGCACACTGCTGGATTGTGTGGTACTGGTATACCCATCAATTGGGTTAGAAATTCTGTGACCTCTCCCCAGTACGTATAGATATCTGGGCAGCTCCATATTAGGTGGTTAAAATTTGCATTAGGTGCTCTGCACCGATGGCACTGGTTTGTGGGTGTCCTATTCATTTTATATAGTCTGGTCGGTGTTAGGTAGCATTGGTGTAGGATGTATAATTGTGTTAGTTTATTATTTGCAGCTGGTGATACCGTGGTGTATGTGGACACTGCAGACTCCCAGTCCTCGTTAGTGAGAGTGGGAATGAGCTCTCTCCATCTCTCTACCACCGCCATCGGCGTGTCAGGGATCTTGGATTGTAGTAAGTGTGTGTACAGCACCGATATCAGGCCTTTGGGCCCTTGGGTGCGAAGTATGCCTATTAATGGATATTGTGAGAAGGATTGTCTGGGCTCTGGGAATTGTGTTGTCAGAGCGTGCCTGAGTTGCAGGTATCTAAAGAAGCCCTCTCTTGGGATTTGATATAATTGTTGTAGTTGTTCGAAGGAGGCCAATACTTGGTCGATATATAGATGTTCCAGTGTGGTAATTCCTAGATTTATCCAGAACTGTTTATCCGGTAGATTCATCAGGTGCGGCAATGCTCTATTGTCCCATAAGGGGGTCTCCAGAGGGGTGTCGTCTTACTTAGTCAGTGCTTTGCATGTCTGCCATACGTTGACTGCAAGTCTATGGATTGGTAGCATCTGCTTAGTCAATAGTCCTGGTTTTTCCAGGAGGACCCAGAGTGATGTCTCCGAGAGAAAGAACATCAAGTGGTGCTCGGAGTTTGGGAGAAGAGAGCCCGATAACCAGTGACGGATATATCTCACCTGTCCCGCTAAGTAGTAAAGTTTGAGGTCTGGTAGCGCCATTCCTGCCATCTCCTTGGGTCGCTGTAGGGTGTCCATGCGGAGTTTCGCTCTGGAGTTCCCCCAAATGAATGATGTTATTAGGGAGTTAGTTTTTTTGAAGAACTTTTGTGGTATGGCTGTTTCTGCGTGCTCTAGACAGTATAGGTACTTGGGGAGTATTATCATTTTTATAAGGTTTATTCTGCCCGCTACAGATAGTGGTAAGGAGCTCCAGTTTTTTAATTTTAGTTGTAGGGTTGCCAATAAGGGGGTGATGTTTAAATCAAGGCTCTGAGTGTGATCTCTGGTGATGTGTATCCCTAGGTATTTGAATTTAGGAGTGACTTGTAGTTGACAAAATACGTCTCCCATTTGCCATCCCTCTGGTCTTAAGGGCATAAAAGCGGATTTTTGCCATTTGATACACAGGCCTGAAAAGTTCCCGAATTCATCTATTAGTGAGATAGCCAGCGGCACGGCATTCTTGGGGTCTGACATGTATAGTATTAGATCGTCTGCATATAATCCTATTCTATCTTCTCTGGGTCCTATCTGGATACCCCTATATGACGTGTGTTGTCGGATTCTCAGAGCCAGCGGTTCTATTGCAATTGCAAACAGGAGGGGGGAAAGCGGGCAGCCCTGTCGGGTTCCTCTGTGGAGTGAGAAGGAGGTGGAGGCCAGGCCGTTTACTACTACTCTGGCTGTCGGAGATTTATATAGAATAGAGATCCACTTGATGAATGAGTCTCCGAATCCAAACCTCCGTAAGACCTCCATCAAATATGGCCATTCAACTGAATCGAATGCCTTAGCCGCATCTAGTGAGGCCAAGGCCCAATCTGACCTCCACCTCCATCCCACCTGTGTAATCACCTACGTCCTTCTGATGTTGTCTGATGTAGACATTCCTGGGATAAAGCCAGATTGATCAGGGTGTATAATTTCCTTAATGGCTTGGTTTAAACGAGAGGCCAATATTTTAGTGAGGATTTTGTAGTCTATTTAATAAGGAAATTGGTCTATACGAACCGCAATCTTCTGGGTTTTTATCTGGTTTTAAAATAAGGACTATATTGACTTCTAACATTGACTCTGGGAGTTGGTTTTTATCGAATATGTATTTATATAGGGAGAGCAGGTGCGGCATTATTTCCTTTTTGTAGTGTAGGTAGACCTCCACTGGGAGTCCATCTGGACCCGGTGTCTTATTTTTTTGCCATATCATTTATTGCCTCCTCTATCTCTTCCTCTGTAATGGGGGAGTCTAATAGGGTCTTAGAGGTATCTTGCAATACTGGTAATGTTAAGAGCCATGCGGATTGGTGAGAGGTCTGAGATCCCTCGAGGGAGGAACTCTATGGATTCAATTTTGGGAAATAGTGAGGGGGACCCAAATATATAGTCTATTCGACTAAGCGCATGGTTGTGGGCTGCGTGGCAAGTAAACTCTTTTTGTTGTGGGTGGAATATGCGCCATAGATCTAGCCATCCCGTCACTGATATAATAGAGGCTACGCGGGTCATATTGTGTCTCCCTCCCTCCGAGCACCACTTTCGAATCTATCAATAGTGGGATTCATTACCATGTTCATATCTCCCATACAGACGATCGTTGCGTCTGGCGAGAATGATGCGCATTGGATGCCGTCTGCTAAGATGGCTGTTGTCGCCGAAGGTGGGTTATAGCAGCACAAAAGGACGTATGGGTCGTTATTGATTCTGGCTCTCACAAAGACGTATCTACCCTCTGGGTCTCTCCTAAGTTGTTCCATATCCCATCTGAGCGACCTTCCTATTAATAGAGACACCCCTCTGGAGTAGGATGTGTGGCATGAATGGGCAGACCACTGTATCCACGGTTTCGACAGGACTTTTGTAGTTTCAGGTGTCAGGTGGGTCTCCTGCAGGCACAGCACATGTGGTTGCCAGGAGCGTACTAAAGAATTTATTGCTGATCGCTTTCTGGCTGCCCCATGCGCCTGACATTCCAGGACACACAAACTATACCCGCCATAGGCTGGGGAGAGTCGATCGGGTCCGGATGAATTTCTTTATATTGTTCCGACCGTCAGGAGTCCCAACCCGACACTCGGTTACATTCTTATTATACATCATGCAACAGTATTTCAGTGCATTTTTAAGATCATCATGGAGCTCTTGATGCGTACAATTTGTTAACATTACGGTAGTATACTACCAACTTAACACTTAAACAGCTTATTTTGGAACAAAGTTTAAATGCTTTTTCTGTTGAGATAGTATTCGTGGCGAACTGGTATTAGGGAGAACCTACTTAGCATAGCTTTAATATGGGCTATACTTGAGGTACTGTTATATAGATCAATAATAGAGGCCGACTTTAGGCTGGTGGGCATTATCTAGGTGGGCCCCCTTGCGGGGGGGGGGGGGGGGAATCTCTCCTCTTCGGGCACTTCCACGTTACCTTTCTCTATATAAATGATAAATTTCGCTATGCCCGGAGCAGAAGACAGGAGGGGGAGAAGGGGGGGGGGGAGGTATATGATAGGTCAGAAGGAAGGGGGGGGGGAGGTATATGATAGGTCAGAAGGAAGGGGGGGGGGGGATTAATAGTACCAAGGGGGAGAACGGCTCACCGCCATCTTCGGGGGGGAGCAAGTCGAGCAGCCACAATAGTTTGCAGGAGCCTCAGTCCTGTGTCTCAGTCTCAGATATGGTCTCGGTATGTCTGGGGCACAGTTTCTGATGCGCAGTCATGTGGCTTTTAAAGGTATGTTCGTGTGTTTACACGGGAGTCCTGGCACCTGGAGGAAGAAAGGAGTGGCTTTTGGACGACGTCTGGTAGCCAGCCACTCTTCTGCTTCGGATGGGGTAGAGAAGAAGCGGGCACGGTCTCCGTCTGTCACTCATAGTTGTGCCGGGTACATCATGGAGTACGGGAGCTGCAGGTCTCGAAGTTGCCTTTTGATTCCGAAGAACGATGCTCGCTGTTTTTGGAGGTTCGCTGAGAAATCTGGGAAAATGGAAACTGTGGCGTTGTCATATCGCAGAGGTCCTCTTTTTCTAGAAGCTTGTAAAATTATATCTCTATCACGAGAGTTGAGTAGTTTAGCCAGCAAGGGTCTAGGTGGTGCGCCTGGTATGGGCGGCTTCATGGGCACCCGGTGGGCTCGCTCAATCACAAAGACTTGTGATAGTCCGGCATTGGGAATAGTGGCATCCCACAGCAGTCCCCAGCAGTAGTAGTGATATCCCACAGTGGCCCCCAGTAGTAATAGTGACATGCCACTGCAGCCACTAGCAGTAATAGTGACATCCCACAGCGGCCCCCAGTAGTAATAGTGATATGCCACAGTGGCCTCAGTAGTAATAGTGACATCGCACAGCGGCCCCCAGCAGTAATAGTGACATCCCACAGCAGCCACCAGCAGTAATAGTGACATCCCGTAGTGGCCCCAGTAATAATAGTGACATCCCACAGCGGCCCCCAGTAGTAATCATCACATGCCACACCGGCCTCAGGAGTAATAGTGACATCCCACAGTGGCCCCAAGAGTAATAGTGACATTCCACAGCAGTCCTCCGTAGTAATAGTGACATCCCACAGCAGCCCCAGTAGTAATATTGACACCCCACAGCGGCCCCAGTAGTAATAGTGACACCCCACTGCGGCCCCTAGTAGTAATAGTGACATCCCACAGCGGCCCCCAGTAGTAATAGTGACATCCCACAGTGGCCCCAAGAGTAATAGTGACATTCCACAGCAGTCCTCCGTAGTAATAGTGACATCCCACAGCAGTCCCAGTAGTAATAGTGGCATCCCACAGTGGCCCACAGTAGTAATAGTGGCATCCCACAGCGCCCCAAGAAGTAATAGTGACATCCCACAGCGACCCCAGTAGTTATAGCACCCTCCTGAGACCCATATACTTACCCCTTCCTCCTCATGAAGCGCTGCTGCTCCTCTGATTGGCACTGCTAGCTGCGCTGATCCCAGGTGCACAGTCTGACCTCAGTGTACGCTGCCGGAAGCCTCCTTTCCCTGCTCTCGCGGAACCTAAGAGGAAGCGTCAGGGAAGGTGAGAGGAGGATCCCGGCTGCACATTAACGTCACAGTGTGCGCCGGGATTAGCACCGCAGCTGAGTGAATATCGGCATGTGCTGCTGCTTAGCCCAATTCCTCCCATTCTTTATGTGCTATTTTTATTTTTCTTGCCCAGATGCAGGACTTTGCATTTCTCCTCGTTAAATATCATTGTGTTAGTCGCCACCCACTGTTCAAGCTATTCTAGATCTTTTGAATACTCTCTCTCTCTCTCTTCCCTAATGTTAGCTATCCCTCCTAGCTTTGTGTCGTCAACAAATTTGATCAGTTTACCATTATTTCCCTTCTCCAGATCATTTATAAAAATGTTGAACAACACTGGGCCTAGGACAGAGCCTTGTGGTACCCCACTTGATACATTCTTCCACTTGGATGTGCAGCCATTTATGACCACTCTTTGAGTACGATCACTCAGCCAGTTGTGAATCCACCTACCAGTTGCCTTGCCTTGTTGCGTGTAGCCATCAACCCACACAGTATGTTACAGTTTGCTTTACACATATGCCCCCTACCCTGCGGTTGGGTCCAAACCCACCAGGCCGTGTGCCCGCATCTTGAGCCACATATCATAGTATTTTTGACTGGTCTTGCGTTTAGAATATATATTCCTTTCCCAGGGAAGGATTTGGTTAACTTTATTTTTAAATTCACACAATGTAGGAGGAGCCTCATCCAACCAGCGTTGGGCTATAGTTTTTCTTGCTAGATATAGTAGCCTAGCTACTATTGCAAGTTTTTCATGCTCTTCCAGTGCCAAGTCATACATGTAGCCTAAAATGCATACAAATGGCGTTAGATCTATAGCTACACCAAGCACTGTGCCAACCAAATCACATACCTCTGTCCAATATCGAGGCCCATACTTTTTTTTAGCATAACTATACTAGTTTAAAAAAATTAATATAAGGGCTTATTCACACAAGCGTATATCAGCCGGCCGATATACACTACTGCGTGATGCACTGGGAGGTGTATACGCTGTCGGGCGGGGGGGAACAGCCCTTCCCTCCCCCTCGCCGGCTCTCTGCAAGGGGAGGAAGCAGGACTGGACGAGAGGTAGTGTGCGGAGCTCCCGCCCCTCTCCACCCTTTGCTGCTGTTTGCAATGGGAGGGACAAGGCGGGGCTTAGCTGTTTAGGACATTTTCTATAACATACTTAATTGTACTTATATCTACACTTCTTTATTCTACTCTTAGACCTTATGTCCACGGCACGTGCGCATTTCGTGCAGGGAATCCAGCTGTACCCGCGTGGCTGTGTGGGTTTTCTATCTTCTCCACTGCGGATGTGGGAGGCCGCACCATCCGGTGTGCCATTGCACATGCGCAATCAAGTTTTTGTTTTTTTTTTAATTTGCTACTTTACCATGGG
Source organism: Eleutherodactylus coqui (assembly GCF_035609145.1). Lineage (NCBI taxonomy): Eukaryota > Metazoa > Chordata > Amphibia > Anura > Eleutherodactylidae > Eleutherodactylus > Eleutherodactylus coqui. The sequence goes on along the minus strand of NC_089839.1, from coordinate 90,317,813 downwards.
ATCCACGGACCATCTGCAGTGTCAGCTGTGGATGGGTCACGGATCAGACAGTTTCCATTGACTTCAATGGAAGATGTCAATGCGGGACCCACAGCAAAATGGAGCATGCTGCAATTTGTTTTTCAGACCAAAATGTCCGTAAATCAAATCCGTATGCTAAATTCAGCTGCGGGCACCCATAATTCTCTTTGGGTGGCTTGAACTGCAGATCATCTGTGCGGGTGCCCCGCACTGATTGTTAAGAAAATTGTAGATCAATGTATCAGTTAATTATTCTATATTGCATTGTAGAGCATGATACTGGTATGAGTAGTGAAAGGGTTAAATATAACCCTTCTTTAGGCCTCCATGTCTTCTCAGGAAAGATGATAGTCTACTAGACCCCCCATGTATGCATATCTATAGACAGGAAGCTATACACTACAGGGGGTAGGTCTGTAAAGTATTACATGCATTCCTTTCTCCTGAATTCATAGTGGTCTCATTGTATGTAATAGATACACCCTAGAAGGTGTAACTTATGTTAATCATTTTTTATCTTAACCTATCATATATTCTATCCATTTTTGGAGGTATAATCTTTACTGTGATGTCATTTAGGATATATATACTTTGTCCACCTCAGAATAAAGTAGAAATTATTTGATACCACATAAGTTGGTTTGATTTGAATTTCTCCTGGGCTCAGATTACTACACGGAATCTGATAGTCTTCTTCTTGAAAAACAAATTCTCTCCACATTTTTGGTCCTTCGAGCCGGAATCACTCACTGATGAGGGACAGGACACTGACTGAACAGGTGGGTCTGAAGTACTCTCCGATCACTAAAAGACCTCCGTCTTGATTAGACGTCATTAGAGGCCAGTCGGGCATCCTGTCCGAAACAGTGACGTTTTTCCGAATTAGCCTGAGAATTTAGAGGCCTTCCAGATAACGTGTAGTAAGTATACCGGTTGTATACCTTTTCTCTTCATCTTTCTGTCTTTTCTGTATTCTTCATTGCTTAGACGATTTTAAAATGTGTATAGTAACTGAGAGGGAAGTATAGACGAATTAGTTGCTAAGGGGCAATAGCAGTAGTCTATGTGAGACCATAGCCATTGTGAGAAGGCTACAGGAAAGAATTACTCCGTGTGCACGTTAAACAAGGGGTTAAATAACGTCTAACGACACATGGGTGTCGCCAAGAGTACAACATTGTGATAAGCTTTGTGTTGAGGGAACTTTACTCATTATTTTCTTACTACTTCTTTTTTCCTTGATATTGTGTTATAGAATAACTAAGAATATACAAAGAGGGCGGCCGCCTACTAACATATTGTAATATTTGTATTGCTGTCTTATATTGAATGTGTGAGTGATTGAGATGAGTGGATCCGATACGTGGGCATTGACCTCTAGGACACATTAAGGACCAACCTTGCTGCGCAGGTTGTTTTCGGACAAGTCCCTTATTGTGTTCGATGTTCACAGGCCCTACTCGGTGAAATTGAAAGGGGGTCTTCGTGTATAAAGCGAAGCAGCGATTCTGGTAAGGGACCTTTGCGTTTTCACTATATATTTTAGTGGCCAGAGGCTTGTTTTATGTTGTTTGTCTTGTAAATCGGCGCCAAGAACATAATTACTAACAATGGGAAATACAAATTGTAAGGCATTTTCCTGTGCATGTCTCTGTTGTTGTTGTCAACAACAGGAGGTCCTTGAAGGGGATAAGAAGTACATGCACAAGTTAGATCCTGACTATGTCAAATATTGTGACAAGTGGGAAAAGAAATATGGATTTAGAAATAAATTGAAAGTTAATAGTTGTAAAGAATTATGTGATAAAATACGGACAAAATCAACTAAAGATCAGCAGAAATACGGATTATCCGCTGCTGAAGCCTGGTTAAAAGAAGCCCAAACCCGCCATACTCAGATAAAAAATAGACCCAATGCAGCAAAGACTGAAATGATGCCTCTAGTAGATAAAGAAGATGATCATTTAGTCTGCCCTGTACAAACTGTGCCACCTATCCCTGTAGCTGCATATGGGGGTTTGGATAGTGTCCAACCACCCCCATACGGGCAAAATTCCACACCTAATGCTCCTTTGTTGCCAAGTCATCATATAGATTCCTTGTTAGATGATAGTAATTTCAAGACTCCTGTAACCCAGGGCCCCCGCAGGAGTGAGAGACAAATGATTCAACGAGTAGCGCAACAGAGTAAGGATGTCTTTCCTATGATTGATGTCCCGAACCCCCGGGGTGGGCTAGATGATGGCCAGGGGGGTCAACATCCTGCTACCATGGAAGTATACAGACCATGGACAGAGAAGGATGTTGTAAAAGCCACAGAGCATATTAAGCATCCAAAAATAGACCCTCGACAGTTTGATGAACAATTTAGAGGGTTAATGAGAAGTTATAAATTGAATGGGGAAGAAATAGAGAGAGCAGCTAGAAGAATTCTAGGGCCAGATTGGAGTTCTGTAGAAGGCAATTGGAATGGGAGGGGAGGAGATGGTAGACCTCTTCCACATGATAATCAGGATTTAATAGAGAGAACAAACAATTTAATTCAAAGATGTAGGAATAGGTGGGCTAGAAGGACGAATTGGGTGGAAATAAATAGATGTACTCAGAGAGATGATGAGGATGTAGATCAGTATTATCATAGACTGAAGGAAGTATTTAACATCTATAGTGGACTAGAGGCACCAGAGGGAAATCAGGAAGAGAGAGATGATCCGAATGCTGCATATAATCAGCAGTTAAAGAATGCGTTTGTAAGTGGACTTAAGAAAGAAATAGGAGGTTATATAACGAAGCATATGGTTACCCTTAGAACAGGATCATTGCAGGATGTTTTGGAGTATGCAAAACATGCGGAAAAATTTTACAAAGAGAAGGGAAAGAAGGGTGAGAGAGTGAGAGTTTTTATACAGGGGGAAGAATGTGATGCGATGGTTCAGGAAAGTCAGAGAGGTCATTGGACAGCGAGAGGACGTGGAAGTAGAGGTAGAGGGAGAAGCAGAGGTCGGGTGCCGTTCAGGGACTCAATAGTGTGTTGGAATTGTGGGAAATCTGGTCATATTGCCCGAGGATGTCCAGAGAACGAATACTCTCGGACACCTTGGGAAAAATGACTAGAAGAGGTGGATGTACAACACTTGGAGGATCTCTTGGCAATTTCTACTCTGCCTGAGATAGATCTCCAGGTGAATGGGCGGATGATTACTTTCCTGGTGGACTCAGGAGCCACTAGGACATTAATACATCCCAATGATGTACCTGATGTAAAATGCAGTAACAGTCATATCATGGTAAGAGGGGTTAATGGCTGGACTCACAGGGAATCCCTCTCTGAACCCGTTATCATAACGGACCCAGAGACAAATAAGTCTGTAAAATGTCAGATTATAGTATCTCGAATATGTCCAGTAAATTTATTGGGACGTGATATGATGATGAAATTAGGTATTTCTATTATCCCCAAGGGAAATAAATTTGAAGTTAGAACAGCCCCTGGAGAACTGCAGACATACTACACACTGAAGATAGCAGTGGAGCAATGTAGGGGGGAAGTGAACAACATAATGAAGGAGGCAGAGAAACAAGTAAATACAGCACTGCAATGCCATCCTGGTGATAAAACGCTTTCCGCCAGGGTGGAGTTTCAGCCAGATCTAAATCTTCATTGTACTATGTGGTACCGGTTCTATCAAGGGCCGGATATCTCGTATGAAAAGGAATTGTTTAGAGAGAGTCCCACATCCATCACAGTGGAACAGATATTCTGGGATACAGAGGGATTTTCCGCAGCCTCATGTATCCTTAGTGAACACATGCAGTCACTATACAAAGGACTAAGCCCCCATATATCCCTCTCAAAACCACCAAATGCAGAATGGAAAGAACTAGGCCAATTTGTACGTGCTTGTAAACAAAGTAAGGATTGGATCCGGAGGCCAGATGGCATCTGGGAAAATCCTAGGTTAAAATCATTTGCAAAAATAGTCCAAACTACCTTGGTAGCACATCCTGAAGCCTTGATTCCAGAAGGATCATTATTACCCT